>NC_060140.1:710139671-710458442 GCF_021461385.2 Schistocerca piceifrons | reverse complement strand
TAAAAATACTCTCAAAAGATACGGCTGTCTGTAAAGATCCCTTTATCTCAGCAATGGGTAAATGTATCAAGTTAGTGGTGCAAATACTTATGATTCTAAGTCAATAAATTCTAAAGATATGCCCATTTATGTCACATATTTCGATACTTGCAAAGTCACTCATCAAAATCTATTGATGAACTCTACACACACAAGTTAGGCCTGGTTGTCTAGTGCAAAAGCATGTACATGGGAAACGAGAGGTCACGTGATAGAATCTCAATCAAGCAACAGATTTTTAAGTTTTCGTTTTATCTTATCCTTCACCTCCCAGCAATGTGAGGAATCGCTAGAAATAACATGTGGTTCACATTCCACATTAAGCTGTAGGTCCCCTTTCCCCGGTCGCATGACTGGGGTAGGTTAGCAACACAAAAGGCTTCGATGTGGCGTGCAATAGAGAGACTTCAGAGCGCGAGACACATTCGCATTTTTCTGATGCCATAGCGAAAGGCCTTGTTTAGTTTTTCATTAACCTTTCGCAATTCATTATCGACAGAAGTATCCAGGCTCTTATTTACTTCGGTGATTTCCGTCGAAATCGTACCGGTTGCCTCTTGGATTTTAGAATCGGTAGGATTTAATAATTTTTGCTCTTTAGTCACTGTCCAAGCAGGAATTTCGTCTTCTAGTATTTTTCGTCGTGATTCGAATCGATCAGCCCATACTTTATCAGCCGCTGCGGGATTGACTTCCTTCGTCGACAAGTGCTGCAATGTTTTCAACAGCTCGATTTGCGTTTGCTTGACGTCCTCTAATTCAGCCGATAACTTTGGCACCGTCCCTGATAATCTCGCATGACATTGTTTCAGAGAGATTATCTCGTCCGTTAATTCTTTAGCCCACGCGTCATGCTTAATCGAAAGCTCATTACTTTCAGTCGTCACTGCGCCTTTCTTCCTCGTGATGTCCGAAATCTTTGCGAGTTCCCTAGACATTTCATCATGTTTACTAGCAAATTCTGCTGCATAGCATCCTGCTTTTTCGATATTTCATCATGATTGGCAGAAAATTCTAACCCCATCTCATCCTATGTCTTGGTGCATCAATATTGACGACATTGTTGACGAAATCATTTCTAATTTTTTGAATAAGCCGGTTAATGGATCTGATGTTTGGCTAGCTTGCACCACATTTTTTTCCTGCTCAGGGTTTGCTTCTGCTTTCTGCTCAGTCCTGGTATCCATATTTGCCTTAAATATTGCCTACAGAAAAATGAGAGGCCTTTGAGGAAAAGAGAAGCAGCTGTGTGAATATCAAGAGCTCGGATGGAAAACCAGTTCTAAGCAGAGAAGGGAAAATTGAAAGCTGGAAGGATTATATGGAGGGCCTGTACGGAGATGAACTTGAAGGCAATATTATAGAAAGGGAAGAGGGTGGGATAAAGATAAGATGGGAGACGTGATACTGCGAGAAGAATTTAACAGAGCACTGAAGGACTTAAGTCAATAAAAGGCACCTGGAGTAACGACATTCCATTAGAACTGATACCCTTGGGAGAGTCAGCCACGACAGAAATCTTCCATTTGGTGAACAAGATGTATGAGACTTCAAGAATAATACAATAATTTCAGTTCCAAAGAAAGAACGTGCTGACAGGTGTGAATATTAGCGAGCTGTCGGTACTAAGTCATAGTTGTAAAATATTGACACTAATTCTTTAAAGAAAAATTGGAAAACTCGTAGAAGCAGACGACAGGGAAGACCAGTTTGGATTCCGAAGAAATGTGGGGGCACGTGAGGCAATATTGACCCTACGACTTCTGTTAGAAGACTGGTTGAGGAAAGGCAAACCTACGTTTGCAGCATTTGCATACTTAAAGAAAGCTTTCGACAATGTTGGCTGAAATACTCTTTTTGAAATTCTGAAGGAAGCAGGGGTAAAATACAGGGAGCGAAAGGCTAGTTACAATTTGCACAGAAGCAAGACGGCATCTGTAAGAGGCATGAAACGAAAGCAGTGGTTGAGAAAGGAGTAAGACAGCCTATCTCCCATGTTATTCAGTCTATACATTGAGCAAGCAGTAAAGAAAACCAAAGAAAAATATGGAGTGGGGATTAAAGTTCAAGGAGAAGAAATAAAAACTTTGAGGTCTGCCGATGACATTACAATTCTCTAGGAGACAGCAAACGACTTCGAAGAGCAATTGAACGGAAGGCACAGTGTCGTGAAAGGAGCTTTAGCGTAATCCGGCGCCAGGAATGTGAGTTTCTACCAGTAATGTAACCGTGACTGCAGTAGACTCGGAAGTTACGGTTACAATTTTCAGTGCAGCTATGTTAGATTAGTATTGAGTTGCATGGTTAGAATATGGCATCTACCTGTAGCAGCTTAAAGTAGAGTCTTTTTGTAGAATTACTGACTATTCGCTTATTGTTATCACATCTTTCATTCCCTAATTACGAGAGTTGGGCAACCTATTGTAGAGAAAGGCCTTGTTCTTCATGCCAGACATGCTACTTATCTGAGACTGGTGCTGAGGCGGTTCTTATTGAGAATATTCGGGGCGTCTGTGTGTGTGTGTGTGTGTGTGTGTGTGTGTGTGTGTATCTGCGCTACTAGTGATAAGTACATCATTACGTTGTCAAAGTGCAGCAGGTCTACTAAAGAGATCGCTTAACCACACTTTTCCACCCTCTTCTGGAGTATTCATAGGTGGTGTGGGATATGCGTCAGATAGGATTGACGAAGGACACTGAAAAACTTCAGAGAAGGGCAGCTCGTTCTGCACTATCTTGAAATATGGCAGAGAGTGCCATATACATGATACATATTGATGGATGGCAATCATTAAAAAAAATCAGAATATTCTCCTCCTATCGAGAAAATACTTTGTTGGTGCCCACATACACAGAGAGAAATGATCATCAGAATAAAATCAGAGTAATCGGAGCTCGTACAGAATGATTAAAGTGCTCGTTTTTCCTACGTGCCGTTCGAGAGTGGAACGGTAGAGAAATAGCTTTAACGTGGTTCGATGAACCCACTGCCAGGCATTTGTGTTTGAATTGCAAAGTAATCATGTAGATGATGCAGGTGTGGCGTTGTGTAACTGTCACATTATCAAGGCACGTTTTACGTACTAGCTGATGAGCTTGTTCGTAATAACAAATACAACACAAGTGATATGTGGTGCTACTGATTGTGATCCGTCTGTCAGATGGGGATACACTGGGCAGAGAGCTCGGCGGTATTTGAGAGGTGTTAGCTACTGTATGCTGGCACAATGTTCCACCCTTTTTGCATCTACGCCTACAACATCTATACTCCATAAGCGACCATACTGTGGAGGAGGACACTTTTGGTAAAATCTCCTCGCGATGCACAGCACATCTTTTGTAGCGTCTGCCACTGAAGTGTGTTGAGCATGTGCGTAGTGCTGTCACGCTGTCTAAATGATACGGTAATGAAACGCGCCATTCTTCGTTGGATCTTTTTTATCTGTACCATTAATCAAACATGGTACGGGTCGCAGGCTGGTGAGCGATACTAAGGAATCGGTCGAACAAGCGTTCTGTAGGTCATTTCTTTTGTGTATGAACTACATTTCCTTAACATTCTTCCTTTGAATCTCAGCTTTTGTTACCATTTTTTTATTCGATCATTTGACTTTATGTTGTTCCGGATGGTTATTCCAAGGTATGTTACGGTAGTCACTTTTTACGGTGATGTGTGTAATCGTACGGTATTGCATATGATAGCCTTTTTATGTAGTCAGTCCCAGCGACTAATCATCATTTCTCCGTAGTACTTCCTGAATTTCGCCGCAGTTTTCAGACGTTGCTACCTTCTTATAAGCAACTGCATCATCTGCAAACATTCTCTCTTCCTCTCATTTCCATAGTCATTCAGAACAGCACGACACTATACTACAGTGTGCAAAGAAATAGCTACACGACTCAGATAGACACTGGGCACGCTACCCCGAGAAAAGGAAAGGCTCCTTTCCCCTATGCTTCAGTATGTCTCACGTACATTCGAGCTAACAGTGAACGACATTCTGGTTCGAAGTAACAAAGGGACATTAATGCAGCAAGAAGTGGTTACGGGTTTGTGGATAAAAAATTTTGAAAGTAGCTGCAGAAATGTAATACCATTAACAAATTTCATGCATCTTAAAGAGTCATAGCATAAAACAGAAAGTTATGGGCCTTCTTGGGTGGGTTTGTTGGTGTATAAAATCTCAGTGTCACCATGACGTTTTCGTAAGGCTACTCTGTCTCTTTCCATCTTCTGGTGAAGTGCCGGTATCTATCAGTCCGTCTCTTTATACCCAGAGGATTCGGCTGCGGGCATTTACAGCACATCTCGCAACGACCCGACATGAAAATGACCAAAGACTGAAATCATGATTGTACGTAAGACGTCTACACAGTTTATAGTCAATCCATGGTCCCAGTGTGTAGAAAGATTATCTACTAGGATGGGTTTCGTCCTTTACTGGTTTGGGTCGTTATCTAAGATTAACATTGAAAGATGGCTACACTGAGCCACAGCGCCAGAGATTGCGCCAAAGAGTATTATTCAGCCGCCTCCACTGGCAGTGCTTGGGGAGAACTCGTAGTAGAGTGCTTGTTGAGAACTCGTAGTAGTCAGTGCTTGCTGAGATGTGGTAGTGAAGAGTGCTTGTCGAGAGGTCGTGGTGGAGAGTTCTTGTTGAGATGTGGTAGTAGAGAGTCGTTGTGGAGATATATTGTAATGATTAGAGTGATTTTCGTCAATATATGAAGGTAAAAGAAAATGATTCTTCCTTTTCTTTTTATTATCTCAGCGTCTTAAATAATGCGTCATTACAGGTTCAGTCAACAAAGCATCTGGCTTGTGTTCTTGTATTAGAGTGTAATTCTGCTTTCCTTACGCAATTATAGTATTTCCATTTTTTAATTACTTCAGTATAAATGATATTTAAAATTTCTTGCCTTATTGAAGAAGAACCGTGCCAGATGTGTACGTTGAGTCATACTTCCACACACAGAACAGTTATACTTGTGCTTTGGTTTCGTAGGCTTTATAGTTGCTGGGGACTTAATTAATTAATTGTGTTAACGTAAATTTTCTTTCATTCTTTGTTGTTGTTCTATGCAGTCAGATTGCGTACTAAGACTAGTCAGGGCCAACCGTTTACGAGACTTGCGTAATCGGACAGACAGCCACCAAAAATAAAAAAATGATTTTCAAATTTAATAATAATTAAACCCCCCTGCACGTGGCGACCGCTGCTTCGGATCGTCCCTTGGAATTCTTCTGATTGTAAAAATAGTAGACAGTAATATTGTTGTAGTAATTTGTAGTTTAGTAATTGTAGTCTATTTTGCATGTGTAGATTTGGTAATTGGCATTCTTCTAATGGTATTTTTCCAAATTTAATTTTTATTGTCTTGTCTATGGGTTTGACAATTTAGGACAATTATTTCAATTGTTCGATTAATCGTGTTTGAGGGAAACGTTTCATGTAAATGGTATTGTTGGAGATAAAGAGTCATTGTGTGTAATTTTCGTACAGTGACGAGTTTTGTATGTTTTGTAAATGATTACGTGATCGATGAAAAAGGCAAAAATGATGGATAGTGAGAATGACGAAATTGTTAACATGGCGAACTCGCCAACAGAGGAAAACAGTATCATGAATAATGAAGTGGAAAACAATTTAATAAGTCGGGAAGATAGTCCGGAACCATTTCAAAATTTTTCTCAATCAGAAAATTCACAGAATACGAGATTAACGATAGAAGATTCTGGAATAGTATCGAACACGATAGCTTTACAGCTATGACGAAGGAAACTGGTTTTGCGGGAAATGTTAGGGGCGAAAAGAATTTCGAACAAGTTAATACGGAGCAGTTGATGGGTGCAATATTAAATTTGGGGTCACAGTTAGACTCACTGGGATCACAGTTACGATCTGAATTTAAAACAGAGATGGGAACTTTGGGATCTGAATTAAAAACAGTGGCAACACGTTTAGAAACAGAGGTGGAAACAATGGAAACACAGTTAGGATCTGAATTAAAAACAGTGGCAACACGTTTAGAAACAGAGATGGAAACAATGGAAACACGGTTAGACTCACGAATAGGGACATGTTTCAAAAACATGAAAGATGAATTAAAGAAAGAAATCAGAGAAGAAGTACAACCGATTTTGAATTCTCACAATAATAGATTAATTGCAGTAGAGGTTAGACAAAGGGAACAGGATAGAGAACACGAAGAAAGAGATCGTGTGATAGTACAGAAATTTTCAGAGTTAAATTTACAACGTGCAAAAGATAAGGAAGAAATATTTGAGAGAATCGAGGAATCCGTACCAAATGACAGATTAAATAACCTAACACAACAATATGAACAGTTAACTACCAAATGTGTCAATGCTGAAACCCGAGTCACGACACTTACGGAAGACATAAATCAACAGAAAGAACAAATAGATGACTTATCGGAAAGAGTTGAGGAGATTTCAGATAAATTGACAAATCTTAGTTTACATGGGGACAGAGATTCGGATGATACAGCTCCATTACCATTTGCAGAAACCGAAGAGTATCAGAACATAAATAAGCATGTTGAAAATCAGGGAAAATTTAATGAACGCGTGAAAAGGGAATTTGAAGCATTAAAAAAGCAAGTCAAACAAATTGAAGGCGAAATCGTAGGAAAAGACGGCAAAGGAAATTTAGAATCACAGATACCAGAGGGGTTTGAAGAAAATAATTTGTTTCATTTACGGGATGCAACAAGAGAACGCCAGGCGCGTGAATTTAACAATAATCGTCATTGGGACTGGGACAGACGCGGTAGGTCTTTGTCGCCACGAGGCGAAAACTTTGACTATAAACACTTTTTAACTGTTCGGAAATTTAAGATCTTCCGCAATTCTAAGAATGACATACATCCATGTGCATGGTTAGATCAATTTATGTACGCACTTCCACCAAATTGGCCACTAAGTCACAAACTGGAATTTATGTGTGGATATTTAGAAAACGAACCGACGACGCGGATGCGCGCACTCATTAGAGATTGTAATAATCTGAATGATTTTTATCATGCATTTCTATCGGCATATTGGTCCGAAAACACACAAGACAGACTCAAACATAGTCTTATTATGCAGCGTAATTTCAAACAGTCTGAGTTCCGCACGCCAGCAGAATATTTTGAAGACATGATTCGAAAGAATCAGTTCCTTTCCAACCCTTATAGCCCGACTGAATTAATTCGCATTTGTTTAACTAAGCTGCCACAGTCCATAAGACAAATTGCTTTAGCCGGAAGGTGTAAAGACGACATTGAGACTTTTAAGACTTTGTTGCAAGAACTTGAGTATGACAACGACGACGGGACTTCTTGTAACTTTTTCAGTAACAGTAATTACAATAGATTTTCAGAGAAAAGGGACAGTGATCGGAACGGGCGTTATATGGGTAACTTCGAGAATGACAGACGTAACAGACAGGACAATAGATACCAGCCTTATGACAATAACAGACGTTCTAACAGAAATTACACAGACAATTATAATAACGGTAATTCGTACCGGAATGATCAATCATACGGAAACAGTAATCGGTATCATCAAGACAGAAATTATTCATACTGTAATAGAAATTCTTACTACAGAAATAACCAGGGTAGTAGATACAACAATAATTTCAGAAGTGACAGTCGAAATTACACAAGAAGTAGTCATGCAGACAGACAGGAAAATAGAAATTTTAATAACAGACACAACCAAGAATTTGCATCTAACAGACAGGAAGGACCTAATTGGCATCCTCCACGTGACAGAACTTCAGAGAGACAAGTGCAAATAGTAGAAATTGATCCGCGAAATGACGCGAATAGTCAAAGACGTGACGCAAGCAATCGACAATGACTTGTAGCTTCGGCTTCTGGCAGCAATATAGACGGTTCAGAAAGTAATGACACTACGACCTTACACTACGTACGCCTGGAAGACATGAGAGACATTTTGTTAGACGAAAAGGAAAATAATGTAGACGCATTTGTACATCCTGTTATTGAAGTATGTGTGGGTAAGAATAAGTTCACTGCAGTTTTAGATTCTGGGAGCCCATTGAATGTCATTAGTGAACCAGTTTTTCGTATATGTGTAAGAACTATTGCTTGTCCTGTGTTACCTGTTTCTAAAACTACAATTCGAGGCGCTATTTCTGGAAAAAGTGTGGAAGTTAAACAACAGACCAACTTAAATTTCATTTGTCAAGGATACGAATTTTCTGCTAATTTTATTATTGTTCCATTACTCAGTACACAAATTATATTAGGTATGGAGTTTCTTAATGCACATAAGGCAATTTTGAACTTTAGAGAATGAAGTGTGAATTTGACTGTTGCCGGAACGCCGAAATGTTCGAAATTTTTCGAGTGTTTAACTAGATGTGAATCAGATGCAAAATGTTTAAGGTTTCTTACTTCTGATGTTTTCGTCGAGCATTATGACGACAGTGTGTTTATTCATGACAATGACAATAGATACAGAGACGCGATGGATGATATAATTAATAGCGAAGAATTAATTAATGAAAAGGTTAAGAAAGCTGAAGTGCCAGATGACGTTGCAAGAGAAGAGCTGCACCACATTTTGACTTCACATGCTACAGTGTTTAGTCATCACACAGGAACTATACAAGGCTTACAATATCTGTTTAAAGTAAAAGAACACACACCATTTCGAGGAAAAACGTACGCTATTCCTTTGGCTTACAGAGACAAGGTTAAGAATGAACTTCAATACATGTTAGATCAGGGCATTATTGAGCCAGCAGTCAGTCCTTACACCAGCCCATTACACGTTGTTCTTAAAAAGGATGGGTCAATTCGTTTGGTTCTGGATTCCAGACAGATAAATAATATCATCATTCCTGAAACTGACCGCTCACAAAATTTAGATGAACTTCTTCAACATTTCCATGGAATTAAAGTTTTATCCACGATTGATATGCGCGCAAGTTTTTGGCAAATAGAACTCCACCCTGATTGTAGAAAATATACTGCCTTTTTAGCCTTTGGTAACTGTTACCAGTTTCGGAAATTACCGTTTGGACTTATTGTATCTTCTGCAGCATTCATTCGTAGTTTAAACGAAATCTTACCTGTTTATCTTCGTGACAATGTTACTTCATATGTTGACGACATTCTCATTGCTAAACGTTCTTGGAGTGAACACAACAAAATTTTGGATTCATTATTACGTATCTTTGCAAGAGTTGGCATTACTGTGAACTTGGAAAAAATCTGAATTTGATCGTTCACAGGTGAAATTTCTCGGTCACATTATTTCTACAGAAGATATTCTTCCTGATCCAGAGAAACTAGACGCTATTCGTAATTATGCTGTTCCTACTACAAAACGTGATGTTCGTAGTTTCCTTGGTGTCTGTAATTTTCTTAGACGCTTTGTTAGATTGGACGATTTGGCCACACCTCGTTTATGTGAATTATCTGGAAGGAAATCTAATTGGTGTTGGGATGAGGAAGCTCAATCAGAATTTGAACAACTTCGTGATGCTTTAGTTGCTGCTCCACTTCTTTCACATCCGGATTTATCTAAAGATTCTTGTTTGGCGACGGACTCATCATACTAAGGGCTAGGTGCACATTTATTTCAAGAGATAGAAGAAAACGGCGTTGTAGTTCAGAAAACTATTGCATTTGGAAGTCGTGTTCTCTCTAAATCAGAAAAGAATTATTCGATAACGGAACTTGAAGCTTTGGCTGTTGTATGGGCTTTCACAAAATTTCGCACATTTTTGTTTGGCAGACATACTAAGGTTTACACCGATCATCGAGCTCTGGAATTTCTTATGTCGACAAAATTAACTCATGGCAGATTGTCTCGATGGGCGTTGTACCTACAGGAATTTGATTTTAGTATTGTTTACATACAGGGTTCTTCAAATATTGTTGCTGATGCTTTATCACGTGCACCTATGGGTTTGAAACAAAGTGCTGAAGAGGACTGCAAGGAAAACAATTATTGTTTGATGTATATTCAAGGTGTTGCGTTTGAGAACTTTATTTCGTCTTCGCTCCAGGACATCGCTAAGGAGCAAAATAAGGATCCAATCTGGAAGGACATTAAGGAGAAGTGGAGGAGAAAGGAAAGCGTAGCGATTAGACAGCATTATTTAGTTCGCAATGACATTCTTTTTAAACGAAAATCGGTCGACAACTCTGTTTGGTTAGTTTGTATTCCTGATGAGTGGGTTAATAAGCTGATTTGGTATACGCATTTCAGTTATGCACACTTTGGTCCCAGAAAATGCATTCATAAATTACGAGAAAATTGCTACTTCAGTAATATGGAAAAACGTATTCGATCTGTTCTGGCCAAATGCAAATTATGTCAAAAGGCTAAGCCGCCAACAATTTCTCACAGAGCACCGTTGTTTCCTATCATTCCAGCGAAATTAAAGGACATGGCTGCAGTCGATTTGTTCGGTCCAGTGGTTCGTTCTACTAATGGTTTTGCGTACATTTTCGTAGCAGTGGAGCTGACATCAAAATATGTGTGTTTTACACCGTTACGCAAAGCAACAGCTCGTTCAGTATCTAATGCTTTCATTAACCATTTTCTTAAAGAAGTTGGTCATGTTGATAAGGTTATATCAGACAATGGATCACAGTTTCGTTCTAAAATTTGGCTTCGTACTCTACGGCGTCGTAAAATTAAACCAATTTTCGTTTCACTTTTTCACCCTCAATCTAACGCTTCAGAGAGATGGATGAAGGAAATCAATAAATTGTGTCGTCTTTATTGTCACCAGAATCACGGAACGTGGGATCAGTATCTTCATATTTTTCAAAACATTCTGAATGAACTTCCTAATAACTTATTTACCGCCTATACTGATATTAAAAAACAAAGCAACGACAAATCGCATTTCTGAAATCGTTCCTTTTCCGCATTCACGGAAACTGCGGCATTCTGAAGTTGTCAACCTGGCTCTACAAAATATTGCATCTGCGGCTGCTAGAAGAGAGAAATCAGCTAAGCGTCCTGGTCGTTTAAAAATCTTGTCAGTTGGTCAAAAGGTGTTAATTAAGTCTCACCGTTTGTCTCACAAAGGAAAAGGCTTGTGTCGCAAATTTTTTCTGCTTTATAACGGTCCATATAGAATTCCCAAAATTATTCATGATAACACTGTCGAAGTAGAAACTCTTAAATCTCGGCGCTCTAAAGGAATACATCATATATCTAACGTTAAAATTTTTGTGGAATGACATACTTTAGAGAAACTAACAGCTACATGTAAACATGCGTAGAGTACAAGGATACCGCGCTGTGTTTTGGCGGCGGCATATACTCAAAGCAACAGTCAAGTCTGCGCGCCGCACAAGGCAGTCGTTGACCGCAAACAATTGCTTCCTACGTCACGCACCTACAGCTGATCGAGCGCTCAGTGCGAATGCACTGACAGCCGTAAACAAATACACAGTCTAATTTCTCCGACTAAATTCAGTATAAAGCTATAGTGACTTGATGAATTATGTTATTAACGTTCAGTATTTTTCAGGATACAGTTGTATAAAATATTTAAGAACTTCAGATAAATTCTGTGTGTCTCCGACGTTAAGAGGATTTGCTATCGAGAAAATTTCAGAAAGAATGTAATTTCGAAGAAGAAACTAATAAACTAAAAAGGTAACTATTAATTGAGTTTATTTTTCAGGTAACATATTTCCACTTAGGTACGTACTTTAGACGTAATTTGCTGCTCGCAATTACGTGATTCATACTATGTGCTAATTTCGTGTTATATGAATTTACTTGTGAAGCGACGTGCTTGCGTACATTTGCTAATTTTTGTCAATGTTTTATTAATGAACAGGGTTGTTATTTGTATATATTATGCATCGCTTGGCTGCAATGCTTTTTCACTGATGTCATATTTTTTTATTATGTGTCTGCTGTGCTTATTTATTTACATTATAATTGTCACCTGATTAATTGTGCTGACTGTGGTTATGTATGTAGGTTACACTTTGTCATTTATCTGCTTGCGCCTTCATGTTTACTTATTAAGATGACATATGAACATTTATTTGCTTATGCTGATATGATGCTAATGACCTGTTTATTACGTAAGATATATGTTTGCTGCTATGCGTATGGATTGCATATTTATACATTTCTGTTTGTTGTCATAACTACTCTTTAATTTGGTATATAGAAATGCTGATATACTATGTACAAACATAGAGTTTAGGTCACACTATGGTATTAATTATAGATTATTCGCTTGGCAGAGCCTCGTTGTAGGAATTGTGCTGCATCCACTTGTTGACATTCTGTTCTCTACTGGTATATTTGCTCGCTATTGCATGTTTTGCTTACGCTCAGTGCCTTATATTTTTAAGATAGGAAAATGAACTGCTATAATTCGACAGAAACGACATTAGTACAAGAAACTTCATAGAAGTCACATGAGCTGGAGGTTTTATGGAAGTTGTATAAATTTATGCTAATAGGAAGGAAGCTAACGACATGACATAACAAAACTAGGTTTAGACCATTGACAGTTATTACACTGCATTTTTCGTGAGCAATTGAAATAGGAAGTGACACTTGACACAAGAAATACTCCACATTTTTGCTTCTGTTTGCCATAATTCTTGAAGTGGTGTACACACTGTGAAATACTATGATCATTCACACTCTGTAATCGTACTTAATTACTGAGAGTTATTCGAACTAAGTCTGTTAGAGGTCATGTATGCATTTCTTTTATTTAATGATGGACAAGGTAACCAAAATACATCTTATAATTTATAATGAGTAGAAGATTTGGGTCAGATGGATTACACAGAGGTTGTGTGTTGACAGTGTGTCTTCGGATTGTATGGGATGATGAGGTTTGCATTAGGATTTTATATGTACTTGTTCGAGGAGACTGACTAGAGGAAAGAGTTGTTATGGAAGTGAAATGATATTGGCGATAAGGTTTATATGTGTCGACGTATTGAAGAGGTATTATTGAGGTATTGAGATTATATGAAGTTGATGATTATTGGAGTTTTTGTGGACAAGAGGTAAGGTAAATGACATTGATGATAAGATTTATATGTATCGACGTAAGAGGTATTATTGAAGTATTGAGATCATGTGATGCTGATGATTATTGGAGTTTTGGTGGATAAGAGGTAAAGTAAGTGAGGTGCATATTTTTTTGTTGGTCTATATGGAACAAGGAGGATGAAGATAGCAGACTAGAACACTCTAGTAGAAGGAAGATAGTCTATACACACACTTTGTTAAATCACTAAGCAGTATATACTTTTTTTTTTTTTGGAGAGAGGAAGTAATTGCATATCTTGGCTCACTGACAGTTGTTCAGCAACCGTACATTTTGATCTGGCTTGGCAAACATTGGTCTTGACATGATGACTATGACGTTGACTTAACTATTATTGACTGTTATACATTGCTGCCACTACTACTTGATACACATGAAGAACATCAAATTTTGACAGAATTGCATTTACACAGTTAACACTATTCAATTACACAGTAGTACTTAATGTGGATGAAAGATGAGTGAGTGTGTTTTGTGTGTTTTCCTTTCCTAATCCTACCCACCTATCTCCTAAATATTATTTTATTTGTTTGTAGTGGCTTGCACTGACACCCATAAATATTATAGGTTTACTGATATTTGAGTATTTGTAATAGCTAATATGACAATTATCTGATATCATTTGTGTGTTTATTAGAATTTGTATGTTTAGTGTAAGAGCATTGAGAATAATTTTGTAAAAGCATTTGTATGTGCATTCAAACTATTGTTCATCCCTGAACTGTCTGATTAGTGATGGTGAATATTATGAACTGTTACCTGCACTTGTTCAACATTGATGTGTGACACTTAGAAATGTTTAATTTCTGCTGATGAACTGTCTGATTAGTGATAGTGAATATTATGGACTGTTACTTGCACTTTTTCTACGTGATTGGTGCCACTAGGACATGTTTAATTTCTGCTGATGAACAGTGTGATTAGTGATAGTGAATATTATGGACTGCTGTCTGGACCTGATCAACATTGCTGGGTGCCACTGATGGACTGCTTCTACTGAGATAATGTCACTTGTTGGTGTCTGCACCTGTTCAACATTGCTGGGTGCAACTGATGGAACTGCTTCTATTGAAATGATGTCACTTGCTGGTGTCTGCACCTGTTCAACATTGCTAGGTGCCACTAATGGACTGTTCCTACTGAAATAATGTCGCTTGTTGGTGTCTGCACCTGCTCAACATTACTGGGTGCCAGTGATGGACTGCTTCTACTGAAATGGTGTCACTTGTTGGGGTCTGCACCTGTTCAACATTGCTGGGTGCCACTGATGGACTGTTTTTACTGAAATAATGTGACTTGTTGCTGTGTGTACCTGTTCAACATTACTTGGTGCCACTGATGAACTGCTTCTACTGAAATGATGTTGCTTCTTGCTGTCTGCACCTGTTCAACATTGCTGGGTGCCACAGATGGAACTGCTTCTACTGAAATAATGTCACTTGTTGGTGTCTGCACCTGCTCAACATTGCTGGGTGCCACTGATGGACTGCTTCTACTGAAATGATGTCACTTGTTGGTGTCTGCACCTGTTCAGCATTGCTAGGTGCCACTAATGGAACTGTTTCTGCTGAGTGATGTCACTTGTTGGTGTCTGCACCTGCTCAACATTGCTGGGTGCCACTGATGGACTGCTTCTACTGAAATGATGTCACTTGTTGGTGTCTGCACCTGTTCAGCATTGCTAGGTGCCACTAATGGAACTGTTTCTGCTGAGTGATGTCACTTGTTGGTGTCTGCACCTGCTCAACATTACTGGGTGCCACTGATGAACTGCTTCTACTGAAATAATGTCACTTGTTGCTGTCTGCACCTGCTCAACATTGCTGGGCGCCACTGATGGACTGCTTCTACTGAAATGATGTCACTTGTTGGTGTCTGCACCTGTTCAACATTGCTGGGTGCAACTGATGGAACTGCTTCTATTGAAACGATGTCACTTGTCGGTGTCTGCACCTACTCAACATTGTTGGGTGGCACTGTTGAAACTGTTTCTACTGAAATGATGTTACTTCTTGCTGTCTGCACCTACTCAACATTGCTGGGTGCCACTGATGGACTGCTTCTACTGAGATGATGTCACTTGTTAGTGTCTGCACCTGTTCAACATTACTGGGTGCCACTGATGGAACTGCTTCTACTAAAATGATGTCACTTGTTGGTGTTTGCACCTGTTGACCATTGCTGGGTGCTGCTGCTGGAACTATCAACTATTTTTTTTGTATAATTAAAAGCATTTTTTGTGAACATTTGCATAAACTGATTTTTTGTGTATTGTGTAAACTATTATGTAAAGTCACATGTATGAAAGAATTTGTATTGCTTACTGTATTTTATATAATAGGTTATTGAAAGGTCAGTGCAAAGCCAAAATTTTATCTAATTATGTGATATTTACGTATTAATATTATCTTTTATTTTTGTCTGTATTTTTGTGGACGAATTTGGTGGTATTTTCACCACCAATGCTGGCAAAAATACCATCAAATTCTGGCCCGTGGAGGAGGGGCATATGAAAGGTGGCTACACTGAGCCACAGCGCCAGAGATTGCGCCAAAGAGTGTTATTCAGCCGCCTCTACTGGCAGTGCTTGGGGAGAACTCGTAGTAGAGTGCTTGTTGAGAACTCGTAGTAGTCAGTGCTTGCTGAGATGTGGTAGTGAAGAGTGCTTGTCGAGAGGTCGTGGTGGAGAGTTCTTGTTGAGATGTGGTAGTGGAGAGTCGGTGTGGAGATATATTGTAATGATTAGAGTGATTTTCGTCAATATATGAGGTAAAAGAAAATGATTTTTCCTTTTCTTTTTATTATCTCAGTGTCTTAAATAATGCGTCATTACAGGTTCAGTCAACAAAGCATCTGGCTTGTGTTCTTGTATTAGAGTGTAATTCTGCTTTCCTTACGCAATTATAGTATTTCTATTTTTTAATTACTTCAGTATAAATGATATTTAAAATTTCTTGCCTTATTGAAGAAGAACCGTGCCAGATGTGTACGTTGAGTCATACTTCCACACACAGAACAGTTATACTTGTGCTTTGGTTTCGTAGGTTTTATAGTTGCTGGGGACTTAATTAATTAATTGTGTTAACGTAAATTTTCTTTCATTCTTTGTTGTTGTTCTATGCAGTCAGATTGCGTACTAAGACTAGTCAGGGCCAACCGTTTACGAGACTTGCGTAATCGGACAGACAGCCACCAAAAATAAAAAAATGATTTTCAAATTTAATAATAATTAAGCCCCCAAGCTACATGCCTTTCGAAAGATACTGAAGCATGTGTGTTTCTCACCCTTCGGCAAGATTGAAAAGTTTTCTAGGTTCTGTAGATACCAATCCAGGGCTAAGAAGACTCGGATTAGACAAGATCCTTTGTGATGAAGGGAATTCATACATCGGTCTTACGTGTCGCACCATTAAAGGCCCAGACCTTATCCGAATTTATGTAAGCCGTAATATCTACTGTTGCCGAACACTGTGTAGGCACGGAACCTAGAATAAAGTAAGTAGACACAAATATGCTTTAGGAAACGTTCATCTTCTGGGACTCTATCACTGGAGAATAACTCGATCAACGTGTGTACGTAGAACCAGCATGGATAGAAAATGTCAGTTTGAATTACAGTTCGGCAGTGCGTGGGAACCAACCTTGGCACAGTTGAGACTGCATAACTGATGATTAATAAAACATACATCCGTCTTCCCAACCCCTCATCACTGAATGTCAATGCGCAGTTCCCTTACTCGCCACATATGACTGCAGATACTACTCATTACTGTGAACAATGGTTGTAATTTGTACTCGTATATAGTTCATTAGTTAATGTGTCACATATATTATCTTAGTTAAATAATCTTAAATCGCATTTACGCTGAAATAATTCCTCTCGTTTTATTTCAAAATCTTGCATTAACATTTTCATCCATGGAAATGGAGGTACAGTGTAGATGCACTCGTTTAAAATCTTTGATCCAACAAAATTGCACTGCACCACATTTTTATCTTTGTGCCCGATGATGGCATATGAGTCAAAAACGGGTTTTAAACATTACGCCAGTGTTGTGTGTGTCTTCATTCATAATGTATAAAATGTTCTACCAAGAACCGACGAAATAGTCAATCAATGATAACCGAAACCATTATGACCACTACCCACCACGAGATGAAAAACTGAACACTAGCGATGAGAACACCTGACGAGACACGAAAAGTATACAGGGTAGTCCATTGACAGTGACCGGGCAAAATATATCACGAAATAAGCATCGAACGAAAAAACTACAAAGAACGAAACTCATCTAGCTTGAAGGGGAAACCAGATGGCGCCATGGTTGGCCCGCTAGATGGCGCTGACATAGTCAAACATATATCAACTGCGTTTTTTTAAGTAGGAACCCCCATTTTTATTACATATTCGTGTAGTACGTAAAGAAATATGAATGTTTTAGTTGGACCACTTTTTTCGCTTTGTGATAGATGGCGCTGTAATAGTCACAAACGTTTGAGTACGTGGTATCACGTAACACTCCGCCAGTGCGGACGGTATTTGCTTCGTGATACATTACCCTTGTTAAAATGGACCGTTTATCAATTGCGGAAATGGTCGATATCGTGTTGATGTATGGCTGTTGTGATCAAAATGCCCAACGGGCGTGTGCTATGTATGCTGCTCGGTATCCTGGACATCATCCAAGTGTACGGACCGTTCGCCGGATAGTTACGTTATTTAAGGAAATAGGAAATGTTCAGCCACATGTGAAACCTCAACCACGACCTGCAACAAATTATGATGCCCAAGTGGGTGTTTTAGCTGCTTTCGCGACTAATCCGCACTTCAGTAGCAGACAAACTGCGTGAGAATCGGGAATCTCAAAAACGTCGGTGTTGACAATGCTACATCAACATCGATTGCACCCGTACCATATTTCTATGCACCAGGAATTGCTTGGCGACCACTTTGAACGTCGTGTACAATTCTGCCACTGGGCACAAGAGAAATTACGGGACGATGACAGATTTTTTGCACGCGTTCTATTTAGCGACGAAGTGTAATTCACCAACAGCGGTAACGTAAACCGGCGTAATATGCACTATTGGGCAACGGAAAATCTACGATGGCTGTGACAAGTGGAACATCAGCGACCTTGGTGGGTTAATGTATAGTGCGGGATTATGGGAGGAAGGATAATTGGCCCCCATTTTATCGATGGCAATCTAAATGGTGCGATGTATGCTGATTTCATACGTAATTTTTTACCGATGTTACTACAATATGTTTCACTGCATGACAGAATGGCGATGTACTTCCAACATGATGGATGTCCGGCACATATCTCGCGTGTGGTTGAAGCGGTATTGAATAGCATATTTCATGACAGGTGGATTGGTCGTCGAAGCATCATACTATGGCCCGCACGTTCACCGGATCTGACGTCCCCGGATTTCTTTCTGTGGGGAAAATTGAAGGACATTTGCTATCGTGATCCATTGACAACGCCTGACAACATGCGCCAGCGCATTGTCAATGCATGTGCGAACATTACGGATGGCGAACTACTCGCTGTTGAGAGGAATGTCGTTACACGTATTGCCAAATGCATTGAGGTTGACGGACATCATTTTGAGCATTTATTGCATTAATATGGTATTTACAAGTAATCACGCTGTAACAGCATGCGTTCTCAGAAATGGTAAGTTCACAAAGGTACATGTATCACATTGGAACAACCGAAATAACAAGTTCAAACTTACCTACGTTCTGTAGTTAATGTAAAAAAACCTACCTGTTACCAACTGTTCGTCTAAAATTGTGAGCCATATGATTGTGACTATTACAGCGCCATCTATCACAAATCGAAAAAAGTGGTCCAACTAATTCATATTTCTTTACGTACTACACGAATATCTAATAAAAATGGGGGTTCCTATTTCAAAAACCGCAGTTGATATCCGTTGGACCTATGGCAGCGCCATCTAGCGGGCCAACCATGGCGCCATCTGGTTTCCTCCTTTAACCTAGACAAGTTTCGTTGTTTGTAGTTCTTTCGTTTGACGCTTATTTTGTGAGATATTTGGCCCGGTCACGATCAATGGACCACCCTGTATAAGAGGATCAGGGGGGAATGGCGAATCATTCTAGAGACGATACGGAACGAAAATAGGAGAATCTATATAAGCGACTTCGACAAAGAGCAGATTGATGTGCCTCGGCTCCTAAGAATTCGGCTCTGAGAAACGGCGAATCTGATGGGCTATATGGGCTATTCGCGTGCTACTATCGTCAGAATCTCTGGAAAGCAGGGGGCAATGAAACCACGTGTGAGCAGCGAGGTGTTGGACGTCCATGGCTCATCACGGAACGTGGAGGTTAGTGGCTTGCCTGCACTATAAAGCATGGTAGATGGCGATTTGCGGTAGATCGGACGACAGAATGCAAAGCTGGTGCAAGCGCAAGTGGTTCGCAGCAGACCGTTCAGCGCACATTGCTGAACGCGAGGCTGTACCATAATGACTCAATGACGTCGTCAATTAAAATTGCAGTGGCCACGGGAACATCAAAATTGGAACGTGAATCAATGGAAACGTGTCGCCAGATCGGATGAATCACGTTTCTTATTACGCCTGCTCGATGGCAGCTTCTGGATAAGCCGTCATCGTACCGCGTGACGGACGATAACTGGTTGGGCTAGTACACAGCTTGACAATTGCTAAGGAACAATACACGCTTTCTAAGGTCCAACTTCCAATTGCTACGGAACAGGTGACAGCTACTAGGAAACAGCCAACCGAGGTAGTAAAAGAAAATGTAGAGTGTGGGACATTTTAACTGCAGCGAAGCCTGTGCACCAACGGTCTGTATGATTGCGACAGTTCTTGCAGTACGGTGTCTGGCGAAAGTTGTTAAGGGGTCGCGCTACGGTCGCAGGTTCGAATCCTGCCTCGGGCATGGATGTGTGTGATGTTCTTAGGTTAGTTTTATGTAGTTCTAAGTTCTAGGGGACTGATGACCTCAGTAGTTAAGTCCCATAGTGCTCAGAGCCATTTTTTTTTTTTTGTTAAGGGGTCGATTAGTGTAACATTCTGTATGGCATGACGAAATGTCCGTAAGATATCATTTGAGTATTTACGATCGTGGAGGAGCTGTTGGACAGCTCGAGGCCTGTCAAAGTGTCACTACTGTGGACACAGTAATGGTTGTGTTCAAAAAAGACTGCTTAAAGTAGAAATCCTATGTGGAAACATGCCAGTGGCCGTAGACGGATCGACACGTACCACCAGTGACGAAAAGAAATAGACATCAGGCAGATCACTGCCAGTAAACGTCTCTCTGGCAGAGCCATTTCGCGGTGATTAAATCAACGAATCCCGCTTCACTGTGGCTGGTGATCCTGGTCACCTGTTAGTGTCCAGAGAGAGAATGCACCACAGAATGTTTATGAACGTTCTCGGTATGGCCTATGCTTAATGGTTTTCCTGTAGGGGTATTCACGTGGGCTTCCACGGGTTCTGTGGTTGTAATCGAAGGCAGCTCTGAACTACGTCAACATTATTGCTGACTACCTGCATCCTTTCTTGCTTTTTCTCTCACCCGAACAATGGCATCTTCCATCAGGATAGCTCACCCTGTCTCGACGCTAGAATCGTTCTACAGTTATTTGAGGAACCTGATAGTGAAGTTATGTTGATATCTTGACCATTAGAAACCCGATGGAACTCATTTGGGACGCTATCGCGTGCCAACTTCGCGCCCACGTATCACCGACCTGTAACTTACGGAATTTACGAGACCTTTGGTGCCAAGGTCCTCTGGGAAACCTACAAATAATTCGTCGAACCCGTACCATGCAGAATCGCAGCAGTGCTGCTTTCCAAAGGTGACCAAACCTACTATTAAGCTGATGGTCATAACGTTTTGAATCATGAGTGTACGATATGTCACAGAACACGGCACGCAGCGAGAACACACCGACGGGGCTAGAAGACTGGATGAACTGCTCAGGCATCAGCTACTGATACTTTGAACACGGAGACACTTGGATCGTTGTATCTCTCTGTTTGAGATAAATCCAGTGGGGTTTGGTTAAGAAGAATTTACAGATCCTATGCTTATCATGAAAGAATGAAGTGCTCCGACCAGAAAGGGTGTAAGTCAGTGATGTAGTCTTTCACCCCTATTGTTCAATCTATACGTCGAAGAAGCAGTGGCTGAAATAAAAGCAAGGCTCAAGAATGGGACTAAAATTCACGGTGAAAGGATATCAATGATAATATTCTCTGATGACATTCCTATATTCAACGAAAGTGAAACCAAATTACAGGATTTCTGAACAGAATGAACAGTCTAATGAGTACAGAATATGGACTGAGAGTAAATCGAAAACCACGAAAGTAATTGGAAGTAGGAGAACAGGTTTATTGATCACGAAGTAGATAGAGTTAAGGAGTTAAGGACTTCTTGCTACTTAGGCAGCGAAATAACCCATGGCGGACGGAGCAAAGAGGACATAGACTAGCACTGACAAAAAGGGCATTCCTGACCAATAGACGTCTACTATATCAAACATGGGCCTTATTACGAGGAAGAAATTTCGAAGAATGTACGTTTGAAGCACAGAACTGTATGGCAGTGAAGCATGGAATGGTAAAACCGGAAAAGCATAGAAGCGTTTGCGATGTGAAGCTGCAGAAGAATGTTGAAAATAAGGCGGACTGATAAGATAAGAAATAAGGAAGTTCCCTGGAGGATCAGGGAGGAAAGGAATATACGGAAAATACTGACACGAAGGAGGGACAGGCTCGTAGGACATCTGTAAAGATATCACGGAATAGCTTCCATGATACTAGAGGGAACGGTAGCGAGTAAAAGCTGTAGAGGAAGACAGGGAATAACTGAAGACGTATGTTACAATGCTACACTGAAAAGGTTGCCACAGGAGAGGATTCGTGGCGGGTCGCTTCAAACCACCAGTCAGAAGACTGATGGGGGAAAAAAACGCTTATTGTGACGTAGACAGATTTCAAACACCGCTTAACCGCAGTCAATATAATTAAATCAAATGTGTTGAGAGGACCTTTAGCGAGAACGGGAGTAATATTTGAATATCCATGTAACTGAGTCTCGATATCCAACTTTGAGTCTGTGCTGATGGATCTCTTAGGAGCATTGTTTACTGACGTAGTTAATGGAAGTAATGTCTTATTCTTACTTCTTTTAGCCACTAAACTGTGGATAAACTGAGCTCCAGCTAGCTTTCTTGACAATATGACATCAGCACTCTCTGATGGAACAGCGAGCAGATTTTACCACCGATATTTAGCTAAAAGCTGAGGTGATTAAATGACAGTTAATGATAGTCATCCATGGTGCGATATAAACTTTTGCCAATAACTTTGTAGTACTTTGGAAACTGTAGCACCAGTTGATATTATTTTTCAGTAAATTTAATCATAACTGCACACTTCCTACAGGACAGTACAAACTATATGTCATTAGTTGTTTAGCAGCTTGTAACCCTGTCTAAAACCTCTTCACGAGGTAGAATTACAAGAACATCCGCGAGACTAAATCCATCTGTGATGATTTTCTCTTCAGTCTTCTGAAGTATGTGACAATGAGCGATATGACAAAGACACAAGTAATGCGAAGGTACTCACTCCTGCCACGAGCGACTTGACAAAATTAAACCATCGTGCGGTCGCACGACGATAAACTAAAGAAAGAGGTATTTATTTCTCATTGTGAAGACCTGTTATTCACCCATATGAGCTGTCAATGCAAAATCACTTGGAGCAGGTAATACCGGGATTTTCACAGAAGGAAACATATGTCCGTTCTTGATAGGAGGTAGCTATATTTAGTGTATGTGATGATAATACATCAGACCTGTCAATGAGGTTAGACTCGTGTCACGTCGTTTACAGTCTGAAGCTGTAGACAACAGTTGGAGCCCACACGGATTTATTTTCGTATTGTATTAGCTAGGAAGGAAGCGCCGTTATGCTACATGTGAATATTATTTATGTACCCCGACGCGTTTCACTTTCTCAACAAGGCATCCTAAGTGGGGTCCTGGAATGTTACATGATTTTTCATTTTCACATGTTAGTTTTTAGATTTGAAATAGTTCACGTAAATATTTTTTAATAAAATGAAGTACGTGGAGAAAACATCTGTTCTTTACTGAAGATCATGTAGTTTTCCCTCACATGGAAACCCTACTGAAGTCGCATTTCTTCTTGTAGAGACATGTGATTTCGTAACATAACATCAATTTAACTGTTATTTTCGCTGTCTAATGTAGCATTTCTTCTGTGAGCGATAATTACGTCCATGGTAAGGCGAAACGCTATCCCCGCCGGGACCAGCCGCACAGTCCATGACTGCAGCGCCTCACCGACCGGAGTGGCCGAACGGTTCTAGGCGCTTCAGTCTGGAACCGAGCAACCGCTACGTTCGCAGGTTCGAATCCTGCCTCGGGCATGGATGTGTGTGATGTCCTTAGGTTAGTTAGTTTTAAGTAGTTCTAAGTTCGAGGGGACTGATGACCTCAGATGTTAAGTCCCACAGTGATCAGAGCCATTTTTTTCCGCGTGCAGGTACCAATTTGAGTGGGTTGGCTTCAGGTGAACTTTGTTCCTCAGTGTACCATCGGCAGTTCTATATACTTCCACGTCCAAAACTTGTAACGTTCCGTTGTTTTCGGTTTCGTAGGCGAACTGAATATCTTCAAAAAATGGTTCAAATGGCTCTGAGGACTATGGGACTTAACATCTGAGGTCATCCGTCCCATAGAACTTAGAACTACCTAAGCCTAACAAACCTAAGGACATCACACACATCCATGTCAGAGGCAGGATTCGAACCTGCGACCGTAGCGGTCGCGCGGTGCCAGACTGAAGTGACTAGAACCGCTGGGCCGCACCGGCCGGTGAATATCTTCATACAAGCTGTTTAAATGCTGACGGAAGCATACCCGTGTGGCCATATAACTAATGTGTCGTCAATATATCGTAGCTAGCAACGGGGACGTAACGGTGCAGAAGCTAGGGCCGTTTGCTCAAAAGCTTCCGTGAAAATGTCCGTTGCGACTGGAAAGAGGGGCAGCCAATTGCCATTCCATCAAATTCCTCGTGGTATTTTCCTCGCCAGGTGAAGTTTGTTGATGATAAACATAACTGCTCCAAATCACATGTAGCACGTAAGATACGCACCTGTAGGATGCGAATGGTCTCCTCTATAGATATGACGGTAGAGAGACATTTGATTTCGAACTAACTATAATGTCAGTTGACATCCGTGGCCTCTTAATTAGTTGTAAAATGTAGGAAGAATACTTCCCATACGAGTCCGTTTGTCTCACGAGATGGCGCAATTTAGAAGCCAGGTTTCGTTACGTAACAGGTAGCTGAGTCGCTTCTGTTCACAACAAACCTCAATGGCTGGCCCTCCTTATGGATCTTAGGTACTCGCTGATGAACCTCTTGGCTGCGTCAGGATTAATTCTCGTCCTTTATGAGGGCCTTCGTGTTCTTGACTGTCCTCAGCGTAGGATCACTCTATAGTTCTCTGCAAATGAGGGCCGGCCGCGGTGGTCTAGCGGTTCTAGGCGCGCAGTCCGGAACCGCGCGACTGCTACGGTCGCAGGTTCGAATCCTGCCTCTGGCATGGATGTGTGTGATGTCCTTAGGTTAGTCAGGTTTCAGTAGTTGTAAGTTCTAGGGGACTGATGACCACAGATGTTAAGTCCCATAGTGCTCAGAGCCATTTGAACCATTTTTTGCAAATGAGGTCGCTCAGCAGTTCGTCCATTTTCCTTTCATGTTCAGAGATGTTTATCAAAAACGTAACTTCTCCTTTGTCCGCATGTAGGACCACGGTATCCTTGTTATTCCTGTACTCTTTTATGGCCTATCTTTGTGGCTTTGCTCCTTGTAATATTCTGACGGTTTGTTGCATATTTTCTGCTTCGGCATCTGGTACTTAATGGAGCGACGCCTCCACAGACTGAATGATCTCGTCTGCGGGAATCTTCGCCAGTGCAATTACAAAGTTTAACCATTTGGACAGAACTGACATTGCCGACACATTGATAGTGTGCGTAGAGATGTTCACCTCTATACGGACTGTATCCAGTCTTGACTGTGTATGTTGTTTGTTCCCTGTTATCTCCTGATATTTTTTTTTCTGTCGACTGCTGACCAACTCTTCTCCATGCAGACTTGCTTGTGAGGTATTATGTTTATGTTATCCCAGTTATTCGCTGATAGCTTTGATGACAACCATAAATGCTTGCTGTACAGTTGTCTGCTGTTGCAATCTACGAAGCTCCGGAGTTGTTGTATCCTTTCCTTTTGCAAAGCATTGCTGACTAGATAGTAAATGGTTCTTCCTTTTCTGGCATCAGTTTGTGGCCGAGGAATTTCAATCATCATGACACCAGCAGCGGAAGCCTACGTAGTTATTTCAATTTAAAATTAATCAAGACTTTCGAAATTCTATGATCAATAGGTATAAGCTATAGAGAAGGATGCACACTATACAATATATGTAAGAACGAAGAGGGAAAAACATGAATTGATATTTGGAGAGACGACATCACAGTTACGCCGAAGTGGCGTCAAATCGGACTTGTACCCTATAGCGTCCCCAGTGCTATATTACGAAAAGACTTAGAAAACGGTATTTATAAAGTAGAGACATTTAAAATTTGAATAATAAGTGGACACTAGCCGCTCAGGTGAACATACATTTTTCTCTATATTATAATAATTTCTCTGTGTAAGTTTCGAAGGCAAAGAAATATAACAAAATGATCTAAAGAGACGACAAGATACGCTCTTTTGTTAATTTTTTAGTCGTCTTCACTTCTTCTCTTGTCTCGGTTATGTGTAGACGGACATCTTGCGAGTGCTGGCAAATGCAAGCATATTTGTATGAGTTAAGCAGATAATGTATTGATTTAATATTATTATGCACTTTTAATTTGTAAGAGGTGATCCCGATTTCATGTCCGCCTTCCTTGAATTAACCTGCATTCAAGTAATTTACGGTTCAACAATCGCAGCGGCCGATGCAGCCAACGACGCCATTACGTGGCGATATTAACTTGGAAAAATTTAGCGGAAGCGAAAAACTCGCCCGCTATTAACATAATATTAATTTTTCGCCACAGCCGCCCGACGTTGCAGAAAATACGTAGCTTTAAGGTTCTTATTTTCAGTACCACAGCCGAGAGCCAGAGGCAGGACTCCGACTATAAGGCAATGGTTAACAGAGGTAAGAAAAAATATTCTCGCGCGTGTGTTGGCCGCAATTGTAATTAATAACTAAACATCTTTTGCGTTAAAGTGAGCTGACTAGCCGAGGAAATTAATATGAAAAGTTTATTACATTGTTCAGCTTATATGCTCATGTTTTAAGTTTCAGTGAGTCTAACGTTCATTAACGTAACAAATAATTTGAGATTAATATTGTTAAAAAGGAGAACTTGAGGAAAGCATTTAATCGTAAATCAAAATTGAATGAAATATCATTTTTATTAAGGCCCACCATGTAAGTCGGCAACAATCAAAATAATGATAATATATTAAATTACGACGGCCGACGGACGCGAGATTGGCGCCGCAACTTTGGGGCCCGATCAGTATGATTCTATTGTAATTAATGTAATTATGTACGTGTCTAATTGTTGTAAAATATTAATGCCTATGTGAATTCTTTTACATGAACAACAACAAAACCACACCCTGAGGAGATCTGGAGAAGAAAAAGTGTAGAAAAGAAAAAGGATTTCGATAACCAGAAATAACTAAGGTAAGGTCTATTGTGCAAGCATCCTGTGTAGCTCTGTGCGGAATATCGAACCCATATGCACATGAGATACCTTCGGTGAAAAAATATTAAGTAAAGTGCAAATTAAATTGTGTATTTATGTGTCTATTTTTGGAGGGGATAATTATTCGTGTATGTATCAATGTTAAAGATTTGTCAGTGGCTTAAAGTGAATTTTGAATGGGTAAGATAGGACAAGCTAAGGCATCCCTACCAGACGAACAAAATTTTGTTAATATGGAAAGTGAGGGTCATTTGCAATACGCAAACGAATCCCAAGTCACCGCCTCGGATAACATAATTTCCGGAGCGGGAAGCGAGGATCTGTGGACGGTGAATCACGCTCCACAGCAGAGTGGGAACAGAACAACAACTCCACTGCCTGGACAGGTGGGCCAATCGAGTGTTAAATTAAGCGGGGCACCAGTATGCTCACCGATTGCAGACCCATTTGCAGAATTTCTGCGCAGGTTAGAAGAAAGAGATAGGGAGAGAGATCAGAAACTGGCTCAGATGCTCTATGAGCAAGAGCAACAAAGAGAACAGAAAGAAAGGAAAAAGAAAGAATGTCAGAACAGAGAGAAAAAGAAAGAGACGAAAAACTGGCTCAGATGCTCTACGAGCAAGAGCAACAAAGAGAACAGAAAGAAAGGGAAAAAGATAGAATGTCAGAGCAGAGGGAAAAAGAAAGAGACGAAAAACTAGCTCATCTGCTACATCAGCAAGAGAAAAAATATACTCAAATGCTACATGACCAAGGGAAAGAATTTACGCAAAAGCTCGGTGAGCAAGAGCAGCGCAGTGAAGCGAAACTAGATCGTATCCAAAGCGAACTTGCCGAGATGCGGGACGCGTGCAAAGAAATACCCGATCTTGTGCAAAGCTTAGCCGGCGAGATGCAAAAACTACAGATATCGCAGGCTAGGCTTGAAGACAATGTCCAGATTTTAACCACCCGCGTGGATAATGTGTAGTTAGGTGCACGGAAAAGTATTGATACATGTTTGGAAGTGCAAGCTCAGACAGTCGACAAAGAATTTAATGAATGGCTAGAAGTAAAGGATCGCGAGATATCTGCAAAGACTGAAAGCAACGTAAAAACAGCTGTAGAACAAGCGACTGCGGCCGTGAGTGTAAATATTGACGCTAGCGCTGCCGCACTACATGCCGAATTAACACAGATCAAATCCCGTGTGACAGCGGAGTTGCCGAATTGACAACAGGAAGTCGCGCGGAGACTGTCTGTGTTGGAAAGCAATGTGAACAGTGGCGGACAGATAATGAATCCGACTCCGCGTACTGATTACTATAATAACACTGACGGTATGCAGGGTGCGAGTGCGCAACCGCAACCTAATGCGAATTATGAGCACGAACAACAAGCGATACCGTGCAGCGCACATCACGAAGGAATGAAGATCACAGAATGGAGCAATCAGATGTGCAAAAAAGAGGACAATGTAATAAAACACAGGACATTCCAACCCTTCATTAGCGAAAAACGAAATGTCCACCCTGTGGTTTTTATTAAGAGCTTCAGGAATGTGTTTCCCAGGACATGGACGGAAAGACAAAGAATACAGTTCGTGGTCTCCTTTAGTCAAGGTGACGCGGCACTGTGGGCCACCGACGTGTCCGAAAAATGTCAAATGATGCAACAGTTTGAAGGTGCTTTCTTGCAAAAATTCTGGTCGGATAGTGTCCAAGAAAGACTACGCAAGGAGTTGTACAGTCCAGAAATGTACAATTCTAAGATGGGAACGTTACGCAAATATTTTGAAAAGTATGTAAACAAAACGAGGTACTGGGACGAGCCCATGTCCGATCGTAACATAATCAGATTAATCAAAATGAAGTTTCCCAGCGAAATTGAAAGATATTTCATCAATGTACTGGAATATGATATAGAAAAATTCATGGAAATAATGGATTCTGTTGACTTATTGATCGAAGATATGAAAACCGAAAATAAGTGGAACCATGCAGGCTGTAATCAACAAAAAGCCGATTACAAGGCAGCCACAGGAACGGTAGTAACTTAGTACCAAATGGTAACGGGAATAGGCAAGAGCACCGGCAACAGAAACGAGACACAAACAATGGCAGTGGTTATAACGGCAACGGTTATAAGCGTCAAAATCGAAAGAGACATCATGATGGACGCATGACTAATGGATATAATGGTAACGGCAATCCGCAATGGCGGAACAACCGAAACCAGTGGCGTAGTATTAATGAACCGACACCACAGTGGCAACAAAACACAGCGCCACAATGGAACGCCAACCCAGGTCCATCACGGAACATGTCAGGATGTTACAACCGACCACCGCAAAACTAGAGCCATACACGGTATCAAAATACGCCATCGGGGAGGCAGGGCAGCCAACCCAACAGTAGCAACAACGACAACCAGAACCACAATGTGAGGTTAGTGGAAGCGACAGACAACTGTCAACCCACTAATGCTTATCCGTTAAACTAAAGACAGCCACAATACGCTCTCCGTTGTTGGCTCCAGGATGGTGTAGTGAGGGCACATTCACGGATGACAGCCATAAACTTTGTATGCTGAGATACAATGAGGGAATAAAAATAGAAAAGGAACTTGTAGACATACCGCAGAAATGTAACCGAACCGACAAAAGTGTTGTGCAGGCTATATTGCAAGCAGATATGTACGGAGCACCAATACAGATAATAGTCGATACCGGTGCGTCAACCAATGTCATGAGTGCAAATTTTTACAAGTACTTGAGTCAAAATAATAGAATACCAGTATTGCCAGTGAAGAATTGTCGTGTCACAGGTTCAATAGGTGCACAATCTCATATCATAAAGCACCAGGTGCAAGTCGAGTTTACGGTAGGAAATGAAGCAATGAAAATCTCGTTCCTGGTAGTTTAGGTGTTGCTTGCATCCTGGGGATGGAATTTGTACGCCAGAGGGACGCAAAAATCGACCTCTTGTGCGGGGAAGTAAACCTTATGAATGAGAGTAGACGTGTAATTTTGCCATTGTTGAGGTCACGGCAAGTGCACGGTAAATATTGCCGGAGCTTTCAGTCTAGATTCGAAGGAATACAGGTAATTAATTTATATTCTGACTTAAGTACAAGACAAGCATATTATAAAGAATGTATTACTGAAGACAAAGAGGAAAATAGGAAACTGACAGCCATGAAAGTCAGGGAGTCAGAACATTTGATTGAAGCACAACAAAAAGAATTGACTCAGCTACTTACAGATTATGAGAATGTGTTTTCGGAAAAACCCAGTGTTATCGAGGGCCACACCTATAACATCGAAGTGGTACCTCATGATACTTTCTGTCACGCGAACTACACCATCCCGTGGTCAAAGAAGGAGGCAGTTACGAAGGAAATGGGAAAAATACTTACAAAGACGATCGCTCAGTAGAGCAACTTCTACATATATATGAGTAGTAGGTTAAGTTTATAGTGTAGTTTTTCTGTGTGTAAATGTTCAGATTTGAGTGTAACAGGTAAAGACGATGAGGCACACAAGATTAGTGCGATTCAATTTTGTAGATGTTAAGGAATTACAGTATTTTTAAGCAATTGCATTTTGAAAGAAAAAAAATGAACGTAGGTTTAAGAATATTTTACAAATTTCATTTTTAAAAATGCTTTAAAAATATTTTTAAAAAAATTCAACAGCATGTAATGATGAAAGAATTTTTCTTTAGTGTGTCATGGATATTTTTGAATTGTAGTAGTAATGCAACTTATGAAAATTCAATATTATAGTGTATATGTTGTTCCATGTATTTACGTCTATACCGATCCTGAAATATGCTCAATCATAATTTACTAAAAACATGAGTGCAGGGTGTACATCACTCAAGGTATCTCATGTGGTGTGTACAAGGTACAAAGCAAATCAGTAAAAGCGACTACCGCTAAGCATTGTTAAAATATATTGCCATCTGCTAAGGCAGAGATTTGCACGAATTTATCGTGTAAACAAAAGTCACAAATATAACACTAATCTAGGAATTTGCACGCTAGGCCTAGATTATAAAATGTGTACAATAATGCGAGAGGCAAAGTTTTGTAAAGTCGAGCCTGGCTCTGGAGGGCAAGTACGCAATGAGTGGGCAGACATGACATGGGGACTTACCTCAGATGAGACGGAAATACAATTGTATAGTCAAAAAATCTGAAGGCAAGTACCACTCTAAGTGGAAAATGAAAAGAGATAATTAGTGCAAGAGACTGGTAAAATCCAGCACGAGCCAAAATCCAGTTCAGACTGAATGAAATACATTAGTGTTTGTGGACTAATAGAAACAGTTGCTTTAAGCAGTGTGAAAAACTGTGAAGGTGAAACTGTGATACGGACAGTGAAGTGCTAGTATTGAACGTTCAACAGCGGTGAAGACGACAAACGCCAATATTACGCACGAAAAACTGTGAATTTGGTTATAAATGTGAATGGTTAACGTGAAGTGAACCCACAGTCAATATTTTTGGGACAGACTGTAATTTCAGTGAGTACAATAATGCGTGATTGGAATGCAATGCGTGGACTGTTGCAACCCGACGAACGGTCTACCCGACAGGAGGCCCTAGTCACACGACGTTGCCGAAACAAAGAGTTCGCCACAGCTACAGTATATATTAGCGTAAGCTGAATGATTGGTGCTAGTATCACAATTTCTGTATGTTTATTTAAAGAGTATTTAGTAATTTAAAGTTTACAGGGTGAATATGTCAGTAGCGTAGTGCTGCAGCGGCAGCTTGAATGAAGACATGAACTTTTCTAGTTTTTTGCCGTTCCATTTATGATGCATAGTGTTTAAATAAAAGCTCATCATTCTAAGATGTTTAACATGTAATAATATAGAACCAGACGGCAAATTATCTAAAAGTTTATGTAATGTATGTCTGAAAGAAGTAAAGGTTGTAAAATATATAATTGTAATAATGGTGTTATAGTTCCAAGTTGCTCATCTGACTTTAGTCGTTTAGTATATGAAAAAGGTTCTAAACAGGAGGATAGGGCATGTTTCGTGGTCTTTTGATGTTCGTGTCTTGATGAATTAGGTGGTTTGGTAAGGACTACACGGACAGTGAACTGTATGACTTTAAGTGTCGATTGGGACGTGGAATTATTACGATGAGCATCTATTCGATACTTAGAAATATTCAAGTGTAACAGTTGCTACTTAGGCAATATCTGAACAGTGAGTGCTAGTATAGCTATCAGTGACTGGACTTTTGCTGTGGTGAATTGGCTGCTGTATATGGTCACGAATGAACTTATCGAACTCAAGAAATTTAATTCAGTTTGAGTGATTTGGTGCACTGCATAATGCCTTTGGATTACATTCATGATCGTAAACTGAACTGAGTAGAAACATTTTTAATTTTAAGAGAAAAATTGATAATTATAGAAAGAAATGTTGAGATCGAATTTATATGCGACTGTAGATCTTGTGCCTAATTTTAAACTTATAATTAGATTTGGTACATCACTCATGACTTCACAACAGAAAAAAATAAAAATATGGTGTTTCTGTTCACCTTCAGATAAGGTCAATGGAAACAACTGTGTTAATCTCATTATTTTTCGGATTATCAGTCTTTGGGGTGAATAGGAACATGTAGAAATCTGTTTTGGATCTAGTAGAATAAGAAACAAAATTTCTCTGGTTCAAAAATCTTTTATTCAATACGAAAACTTGCATGAATTGTGTTTTTTATCGTGTCTTCCAAAAACAAAATCGTTCTATCTCTAATTACTTAATTGTAACATTAAATTTATGAACTAGGTTTGTATGTCATACATTAAGTCATTGAATTAATGTTTAAAAATTATGTCTTTTAATCTACACGTCGTACCCCCTAAAGTGCCCAAGAGCTTCGGAGCAACATCCTTTGACTAAAAATAACTTCTCATCTGTTTAAATAAACGTGTTCAGTTGGCGATGCTGTTCTCGAAAAAATATCAGCCTAACCTTTGCCTTCTATATAACAAATTATACGTGCATACTATCAAAATTACTGCTTACTTTTTCCACATACTTTTTCACAGCATAATCTCCTGGGTTAAGAACAGTGCAATTTGGTTCTTCTTTCGGGTAAAATCCTTGGTCTTCTGAAGAAATACAGACGATTACTGTTTCTGTTCACTACATAAACTCCGAAAACACAACCCTACATTTTCAATTAGCCGAAACACAATTTAGATTAAAATATACTTTAAAGCTGAACTTAAAGTTCATGAAGTGGGATTGCAAATTTGTTTATCAGGTACTGTACTTAAATTAACTGCCACTTTCAAATAAAGTTTGAAGTAAGCAAACTCAGCATCACATCCGATGTTTGTCATAGAGTGAAAAAAACATCAACTGACGTTATCGCTAACTTTCAAATTCATAATTTCTCTCTTAGATTAGTTGGTCAACAGCTTTGGTCAATAGCTTTGAATGATATTCCTATTTGTATACCGTCAAGGTAGCATAGAACATCTTCGGAATTTTCGTTTCTATTTACCTCACTGTTTCTATTCACAGTGCTACCGGAGAACACTCTGCGTGGTGTGCTAAGTCATTCAGCTTATCTCTTGTTACTTTACTATGTGTACATATCAGACTGTATAAGGCCATCATTCGAAGTAATTTTATGATTGGTGTGAATAAACTGACAGTGAATTTTAATCCTCATGTTAGGCTACATCATAATCCTGAGGGAACATTCTTTTATGTGTCCTTTATTCTGATGATACGTTCAGTAAATTATGCTGTTACATGAAAGTTTCAGTGATTGTGTCTGCTGACGCTTTTATAAGGGCGTAAAGCTACAGCGCATGACCGCAGTCCTAATTTACGGATAAGCTATATAGAAATAAGGTCGTTTACTCGCCGTCTACTGTTAGGTAGCAACAAATTGATCCCAACTGGCGATTAGTTCAACATCTTGTATCAGTTTACAATCTCCCAGTGGAGCAGGAACGAGATAAGCGATAAACTTAATATCAAAATAATTGGAGGCGATAAAGCAGATGTAGCGGAACAACTCTGCTACATTGGAGGAAAAATGGCACATGACTGACGGAGCAAGGAGGGCATAAAAAGCAAACTAGCAGACGCAAGAGGGCATTCCTTCTAGAATAAACTATAGGCGTTAATTTGATGACGAAGTTCCTGAGAATGTACATCTGGAGCACAGAAGTGTATTGGAGTGAAATATAGACTCTGGGAAAACCGGAAAAGAAGAGAATCGGTCTGAGATGTTGCGCTATAGAAGAATGTTGAAAATTGCGTGGAGTGAGAAGATAAAGAAAAAGAAGATTCTCGGCAGAATCGGCGACGATGACAAGGAGGTACATGATGACAGAATGTGTGTTAAGACATCAAGGAATAACTTGAGTTGTACTCGGGGGGCTGTAAAGGTTAAAAAATAGACTGGAATACATCCAAAAGATAATTTGTAGTATCGTAGCTTTGTCGATGCTGCCGGAAGCGGCGCCTCAATGAAGATTCCTGCGGGCCCCGCGAGCTTGCGCTTTGAACGTCGCCACCAAGGAAGACCACCAGGACAGTGTTATAAGAGGCGGGCACCTGGCCACCAGTCTTCTAATTCGAGATTAGATTCGTGTTGCTAGCTGGTGCCTTACTTTACACCGAGCTGTTGATAGCTAGCTCTACCGGCAAGCATTCTGTGTACATAGACGCACGCCTGTATCAGGCCTCGACATATTGCTAATCACGGCCGCCGCGAGTTGGCGACTCGCATCATAACATAATTAAGGACACTGGATGGAAGTGCTACTTTGAAATGCTAACATTAATAGCCCTATACGTGTGTGAAATCCTTGCTACAGCGCTACTTGCTTCTTTATGTGATATACTAAGGAGATTGTAAAGTGTTGCCAGTTGTTCAAAATTCTCCTTAGCAGAGGTTGAAAATACCGCTGCAGCTCCAAATTTCTTTATTTTCACACGACCGGTTTCGGACTGTTATAAGGCCATCTTCAGGTGTCGTAGCTGTGCTGTGGTCCTCGAGCGCCGCGTGTACCATGTGCGGTGTGCTGACTACGAGCAGTGAAATTTACACCTGAAGTGGTATTTTCAGCCTCTGCTAAAATGCTCAGTGTCGGATGTTCATCCAACAGGATTGTTTGTAGTAAAATTCTTCTTGTTAAGATAACAGTCTAGCCATCTGATCAGTTCATCCGCTGCACATGCGATTATTTAGGTTTACCCTTATTTTTCAGCATTTTAGCCATCAGCTAGCACACGTTCCAGTGCGTTAAACAATCAACTCAATTCTTGTTGACTTTCTGAGACCACTGCTATGGGTAAGAGATCCTCAATCCTTTACTCTGCTTTATTACTTGTTTTCTCGCAAAGTTCAAGAGTGCGTGTGTGTATTGACTGTCGAAGTTGAAGCGCCGAAAACGGTGGGTCCGGAACTAGTGGTTCAAAAATGGTTCAAATGGCTCTGAGCACTACGGGACTTAACTTCTGAGGTCATCAGTCCCCTAGAACTTAGAACTACTCAAACCTAACTAACCTAAGGACAGCACACACATCCATGCCCGAGGCAGGATTCGAACCTGCGACCGTAGCGGTCGCGCGGTTGCAGACTGTAGCGCCTAGAACCTCTCGGCCACCCCGGCCGGCAGTGGTAATAGTAATGGTGGTGGTGGTGGTGGTGATGGTAGCAGTGAAGTAGAATTCAGTGTTGGTCGTTGAAAACAGGAGTTGAACGTGTCTCGCTTGCTGCGGGCTGATCCTCAGCAACAGACGTAATTGAAATCGTGTGATGAGAGCCTCCCGTCTGGTAGACCGCTCGCCTGGTGCAGGTCTTTCGATTTGACGCCGCTTCGGCGACTTGCGCGTCGATGGGGATCAAATGATTAGGACAACACAACACCCAGTCCCTGAGCGGAGAAAATCGTCGAAGCATATTTTCTTTATCAAGGGTGGATGTAAAGCAGAACTGTGTGAGTAGTATATGAATGAACGTTGCGCCATGTTCACATCTGCTGTGCCAGTCGTACTGAAACGGGTAAATCAGAGCCGTTTCATGTGTCACAAATTTCTCACGTATCTTTCGTGCTTCGGGTGTCGATTTTCTATCGCACATTACTCTGCCAAGTTATCAATCAATTTCCAGAGGAAAGATGAGTCAATGGGTTCACTCATTCTGTTTATATGAGTCTTTTTCAGCGCCCATGTTTGATGCCAACGAACATGAACGAATTTGTGTATGTGGATTTCAAATGTTTTCGTAGGCAGTCAGTGTCAGCACATGCTGTAGCCTTTACCAAAGCTAACGTTGTTGGGAGGTTTAGCAGAGAACGAGAGCAGATAGCTGGCTCAACTATGAGCGTTAGATTCGGGACGTGGTTGGTCAGACATAGCGGAGTCTCTCCCCTCCACCTGTCCGATGGAGGACCCGTTTTTCGGTCATGCGTCATATCGTCACTCTGGCGGTGAACTTGTAAATGAACAGACGCGCTCTCCTCAGCTGTTTTGTTCGGTTGTGGATACAGGTATTTGAATAGTCTAGTTTGCAGAAGTGCTCAGTCCATACCATTTAAGCTTCAATTAAGTTAGCGAAACATTTCGCGATCTCGTATTTCCATTGTTTTATTTAATTTTGCACAATGGAGTTAATTTGTCGGTTAATGCTTTGTTGAGGCTTGAGCTACCGCTACGTGTGTGTTCCGTGCAGTGCGCTAGGCATAGTGAGCTTTCCATCTTTGCTGATTTGATCATTCATAATCCATGCATCTCAGGGACATTGAGCTAAATTCAGTGTGGTTAACTCCAGTGAATCTCTGTGTCGCACATAACAAATTTGTCCGTTAGACCCGCAGGCGTTTGTGACCTCATAGCTTTCAGATGACATTGTTATGCATCTTGCAGAACCTGAAATTCTAACCATAGCGAGTCCTTACATGGACGAAGAATTATTCTTCGTTGACTAGTTTTTGACTTTTAACGAAATGTCTTCGCACGTGCATCTCTGATGTGATGCCATCCGCTGCCTTCTCTGTTCGTTCTTTGCTTTCGTTAATGGGAATAAATCATAGTATTGAAGATTGCCCGCTCTTTCACTGTACGGATGAATTATGGGATTCCAATGTCTCGAACCTGAGGCTTATTTCAGTCACAGTGGTCAGTGCAGCCTCACTGTTACACCTCAATTTTTGTTAACGTACCTCCTAATTAATAATTTGTTAAGATCGTACGCCCCTGTTTGCACCGTGAGAATATTAGTGATTGATGTGTTGTAAAATGCTGCCACCAGTCATGATAAAAGAATTTTGCCATCTCTGTAAATGAGTTTACCACTAGTCATACTGTTTCCCACCACTCACATGCACTACCACCAAAAGATAAATGCTCATTTTAGAATTTTCGTGTGACTTTAAAAGAAAAGCAAAATCAGAATAAATGGTGCCCAATAAGTTAAAGCCTTGTGCGATTTCCATAACGTTACTTTTCCTGACATGCTTGTTTATTTAGCATCCCGGCCAAGATGCGTAACAGCAAGTATTGCATCACTCTTTCATGTGACTATCCTGCGGAGGATATTTATCCATGTAAGAACAAACAATCATACCTCATTTCAGTGCTTACACTGCGGTGCGTCTTCGATTACAGTGTTGTATATGTATGTCAACAGAGTGGAGTGTGACGATTAACATTTACATTTTGGCCAATTTCGAGATTAACCATTATTAATTTGTGTTTGGAACTTATACATTTGTTTATGTAAAAATTCAATAGTGACTTTGAGTACAACGAGAAAACATTCAATGTAGCGTTAGTATCCAGTCCCTTAATATCGTAACATTTTCCTTTCCGATATAATTACCTTCATCCATTAGCCACAGTCATAAACTAATTTCGGGCTGCTTTCTTTATTCCACTGAGCAGTTACGTTGAATCTAATTAGGAAATAGTAGGCATAATCGCATTCTAAGGATTTTCTGTCGGTTACAAACACCTCCCGAATTAAGATAATTCTTTACTCTTCTCATTTGGTCTTACAAATAAATATATCGTTGGTAACAATGAACAACTCTGCCTCACATGACCACTAATTTTCCGTATTATATATAACTATTACTGAATCCTATGGGTTAACTATTCAATGACCGCTGCCAAGAATAAATGCACCTACTTTACCAAAACTTTGCTTTCCCTTCTGCTTTTAACCTTTCGGTAATCAGTTACTCCATAATCTTCATTATCTTTAAACAGTCATCCTACGTTTCTCACCAATCTGATAAATCTAAACAATAAGGGACAACAAATTGCCAACAACACCTCAGACCACAATCGCAATGACATGGTGTGCTCATACCGATTTCCCATTGCAAGCGAGAAATAGAAGACATCAGCGAAATTACATAACATAACGGAAAAAACTAACTTTATTTCTCACCACCACACAGTGCTCCAGTGTCCGGAATTAAATTCCACCCATTCTCCCAGCTTTCTTGTTGTTGTTGTTGGTGTTGTGGTCTTCAGTCCAGAGACTGGTTTGACGCAGCTCTCCATGCTACTCTATCCTGTGCAAGTTTCTTCATCTCCCAGTACCTACTGCAACCTACATCCTTCTGAATCTGTTTAGTATATTCATCTCTTGGTCTCCCTCTAAGATTTTTACCCTCCACGCTGCCTTCCAATACAAAATTGGTGATCCCTTGATGCATCAGAATATGCCCTACCAACCGATCCCTTCTTCTAGTCAAGTTGTGCCACAAATTTCACTTCTCCCCAATTCTATTCAATACCTCCTCATTAGTTATGTGATCTACCCATCTAATCTTCAGCATTCTTCTATAGCACCACATTTCCAAAGCTTCTATTCTCTTTTTGTCTAAGCTATTTATCGTCCACGTGTCACTTCCATACATGGCTACACTCCATACAAATACTTTCAGAAACGACTTCCTGACACTTAAATCTATACTCGATGTTAACGAATTTCTCTTCTTCAGAAACACTTTCCTTGCCATTGCCAGTCTACATTTTATATCCTCTCTACTTCGACCATCATCAGCTATTTTGCTCCCCAAATAGCAAAATTCCTTTACTACTTTAAGTGTCTCATTTTCTAATCTAATTCCCTCAGCATCACTCGACTTAATTCGACTACATTCCATTATCCTCTTTTGCTTTTGTTAATGTTCATCTTATATCCTTCTTTCAACACACTGTCCATTCCGTTCAACTGCTCTTCCAGGTACTTTGCTGTCTCTGATAGTATTACAATGTCATCTGCGATCCTCAAAGTTTTTGTTTCTTCTTCATGGATTTTAATTCCTACTCCGAATTTTTCTTTTGTTTCCTTTACTGCTTGCTCAATATACAAATTGAATAACATCGGAGATAGGCTACAACCCTGTCTCACTCCCTTCCCAACCACTGCCTCCCTTTCATGCCCCTCGACTCTTATAACTGGCATCTGGTTTCTGTACAAATTATAAATAGCCTTTCGCTTCCTGTATTTTACCCCTTCCACCTTCAGAATTTAAAAGAGAGTATTCCAGTTAACATTGTCAAAAGCTTTCTCTAAGTCTACAAATGCCAGAAACGTAGGTTTGCCTTTCTTTAATCTATTTTCTAAGATGAGTCGTAGGGTCAGTGTTGCCTCACGTGTTCCAACATTTCTACTGAATCCAAACTGATCTTCCCCGACGTCTTATTTATCAGAAATGAGAGATAATTTTTTTCCGGGTTTGTCTGGGGAACCTAAACAACGAAACCCCTGCTGCAGTCAATAAGTAGAACAGACTACGTAGCGCCAGGTTTCACCCCCCCCCCCTTATCTTCTTTCCACGTTCATTTGTAATTATATAAAGACAATTTTTGCGCTCAGTCGCGACATCCAGTGTACACTCATCGGATGCACATCAGCACACCATCAATACGTCTGAAAAACTCAATAGAACATCACTTCTCTCGCATCTTTGCCCAATACAAATACTTGTAATATGTGCTTATCATGAAGACTGAAGTTGCTTACTCTTCCAAAAGACAGAAAACAAAATGATATGCAGTGAATGAAACAGAGTATTTGTTGTTAAATCTCCCAAAGTGACACAAAAAGAAATGAAATGTAGTGGACGGAGTATTGTGACGATGGGTGCTCGACACTCACAAACCGCCGAGGCCAGAGTGACAGCACATTTAAACGGACATTTGTTCCGCATGTGTTAACTGCTCCGGTGCGCTGCGAAACGAGAAGCCACTGCATGTGTCAGCTCAACGGTTGGACGGGAATTCCAAATACACCTGTACGATAACGATATCGCGCGGGAACGTGGTAGCCTTAAATCAGTTGCTCATAAATCATCTTGAGTGTCTGGCTCAGAACTGTTTGCTAAAGAACTAAATATAATTATTCATACTGCCAGTAGCGCAAACATAAATAAATCATCACCTTGGCTTTGGGATTTCCCACGAGAAATCAATTTTTCCGCCAGACTCTTGGAAATACCAAGGATCTACACAGTTACGAATCGAGCGAATTTTGTCAGCTTATTAAAAAACATAAAGCACACAATCCAGTCACTCTCACAAGTCTTAGTGTCTCATTGTTTCGCAGGGTAATGTAGTATTATGGCAATACGGACTGGAGGTAAGGGAGAATATCGTACCTTGGTACCTTTTCGTAATAGAAGTTTAACATGTTTTCTTATACCGTTTTCAAATGATAGGATTTACTTTCTATATGCTTTTTCTGCAATTACGAAAACTACTCCTTAAATTAAGGTTTTCCAAACGTGAAAACGTGTTCCAAGGTACAACATGGTCATGGACCTAGAAAAAACTATTCGATTTAAACTTAGAAGCATTGCAATCAAGAGTACCACATTTAGTAATCTATCTTCTATATCATTAATCTACTACTCACCAACAAAAAATGACTCTGAGCACTATGGGACTTAACTTCTGAGGTCATCAGTCCCCTAGAACTTAGAACTACTGAAACCTAACTAACCTAAGGACATCACACACACCCATGCCCGAGGCAGGATTCGAACTTGCGACCGTAGCGGTCGCGCGGTTTCAGACTGTAGCGACTAGAACCGCTGGGCCACCCCGGCCGGCACTCACCAGCTATCAGTAAGTGCAGTCAAATTAAGTATAAATATTATCAAAAATGAGATACAAGTTAAATGCTTTTTTAAAATAGAAGCAATTGAAAACAAAACACCAGTTTCAATTTTCAGGGCTTATAACGTCTTTAAGAAATTAAGGAAAGTCTCTTCTTTTGCAAATGTCACATGTACTGTGACAGAAATCATTCAGTTTGACTGTACGAGGTGGTGCACAAGCGACGAAATGTGGCCTAACAGACAGCACAATATGTAACTAGTTTAAAAAATTAATTCAATACAAAATTCTGTATCTGAAGAATTCACAATATCTTCCAGACAGCTCTAACATACAAGGGTGAATGAGCAGCCCCTACTGCTGGGCCGTATGCAACATGCGCAGTGTATTCGAATACTACATGCAGGATCCTCATGTTCTCTTGCTCGTTATGCACAGACTGTTAGTCCTACAGAAAAAATGAACGCGACGTTTTTTGTAGAATATTTAATACAGTTAAATTTTGTACTGGGATACATTTTCGCTAGTGGCCATAGTTGTCGAACTATTCAAGAGGAAAATACGCAAGTCACCTTCTAACGCGTTTTTCTTAAATAAATGGAAAACCGTGGCCTCCAGCAAAGTCGTATACTAGTACAAAATTCACCTATATTATACTTCCAACAAAAAGATACTGTTCACTTTTTTCTGTAGGAGTAATAGTTTGTGAGTGACGGGCGAGAGAAAACTAAAATCTCCCACGTCGTTTCTGAAGGCTTTGTGGGTTGCATAAAACCTATCGTTTGGGGCAGTTGAATCACCGTCTGTAAGGGGCAGTCAAATGAAAAGGAGGCAGATGAAGAAAGTACGTAAACCTTGTTATAATTCCTAAAGTAATCCCCATTACTATTGATGCATTTATCCTACTGTGAGACAAGACAATCAATGCCTTCATGGAAGAACGTTTGCTCTTCCCTTTGGAACCGAGATTGGATCCAGTCGTGGATGTGCCTACGTGTTGCCCATGCTGATTTGCTGCAGACGTTTCGCTGGGAAGCCCTAAACATCTTCTCTAAAGTCTCGGTGTCCTCCGATGTGATTTCCATTTTTCTGGTAACTGTAAGAAAGACACTTGTGGCCGCCGATTTGCTTCGGACGAAGAGGTACACTCCTCGATACAATCATGGTTCTACAGGCAACCGCAAACATTTTCCCATGTAGGCATTCACTGTTTTGTTTCACGGTGTGATAAATGTGTTTACAATAGTGTCGATTACTTTTGATATAATAAGCAATTTACTTCCTTTTTTCCATCTGTGTCGTTTTCATTTGAAATCGCCTTATATTCAGCGGTGATACTAAGAAGTGACATGACATTGCACGATCACGTTGAAATGTGAAAATATGCCATCTTAATTTGCCCAGGAAGGAAAACGAGGAAGGGCTACACTAATGTGGATTTGACACTGTTCATCAATGGTACCAAATAAAAACTTATTTTGCACAGTCAGAATTACATTAAACCCAATTAACAATTTAATTAGACAACAATTAATTTGAATACTGAACAATAATCAGTGGCGGCAAAAAATGTCACTTATAGCTCGCACGTAATCACTCTTTGCCAGACCATAAGATAAAAGACTAGTGGTACAAACTTCAAGACAAATTTAAACGCCTATACAAGTTACCAAAACTTCACTAGCAGAAAACACCAATAAAAGATTTAAGATTTGTAGACTTAGAGAAAGCTTTTGACAATGTTGACTGTAATTCTCTCTTTCAAATTCTAAAGGTGGCAGGGGTAAAATACAGGGAGCGAAAGGCTATTTACAAGTTGTACAGAAACCAGATGGCAGTTATACGAGTGGAGGGGCATGAAAGGGAAGCAGTGGTTGGGAAGGGAGTGAGACAGGGTTGTAGCCTCTCCCCGATGTTATTTAAACTGTATATTGAGCAAGCAGTAAATAAAACACTAGAAAAATTCGGAGTAGTTATTAAAATCCATAGAGAAGAAATAAAAACTTTGAGGTTCGCCGATGACATTGTAATTCTGTCAGAGACAGAAAAGGACCTGGAAGAGCAGTTGAACGGAATGGACAATGTCTTGAAAGGAGGATATAAGGTGAACATCAATAAAAGCAAAACGAGGGTAATGGAATGTAGTCTAATTAAGTCGGGTGATGCTGAGGGAATTAGATTAGGAATTGAGACACTTAAAGTAGTAAAGGAGTTTTGCTATTTGGGGAGCAAAATAACTGATGATGGTCGAAGTAGAGAGGATATAAAATGTAGACTGGCAATGGCAAGGAAAGCGTTTCTGAAGAAGAGAAATTTGTTAACATCGAGTATAGATTTAAGTGTCAGGAAGTCGTTTCTGAAAGTATTTGTATGGAGTGTAGCCATGTAAGGAAGTGAAACATGGACGATAAATAGTTTTGACAAGAAGAGAATAGACGCTTTCGAAATGTGGTGCTACAGAATAATGCTGAAGATCAGATGGGTAGATCACATAACTAATGGGGAGGTATTGAATAGGATTGGGGAGAATAGGAGGTTGTGACACAACTTGACAAAAAGAAGAGATCGGTTGGTGGGACATGTTGTGAGGCATCATGGGATCAACAATTTAGCATTGGAGGGCAGCATGGAGGGTAAAAATCGTAGAGGGAGACCAAGAGTTGAATACACTAAGCAGATTCAGAAGGATGAAGTTCGCAGTAAGTACTGGGAGATGAAGAAGCTTGCACAGGATAGAGTAGCATGGAGAGCTGCTTCAAACCAGTCTCAGGACTAAAGACCACAACAACAAACAAAACTGGTCACATAATAGGCCACTAATACAAAATTCTTCTACTAAAATACAACTTGGCCAAAGAAAGAGAACAAAAGATTTAAAGCCTCATAAAAGAGACATGACAGCAAGGCTTATAGGGTTCCACAATAATATTCAAATAATTGAAATTTACGTTAAATACGAAAGATCTTTGAGATCTGAATCACTAGAATGTTTAAGGAACGTAAAGCAGAAATAAGGTTATAAAAAAGGGGGCCTCTTTTAATTAACAAATAGAATGACTCAGAACTGCTCTAAAATTTCAGCTTAAGTGTAAACTGCGCTCAGAAGGAATATTTCTGCAGAAGACGGATAGCGTGAGCTTTCGCAGCCCGAGGCTTGCGCACAGAATCACATAAACAGGCAGCTGTGTGAGCCGACTGTTCCCAGAATGAGTGGGCCTGACAAGGATCGGTAAACAGCACCCACGTCAGAGCACAAGTAGTCTTATTTGAAAATTCTCTGTAGCATTAATAAAATCCGATAAGTTCAAGCTCAAGTCAGAGCCAAGATTATAATAAATAATGATTAATCTGTCAACAAACAATGCAATTTCTTACGGAGCTATACTCGAAATTTGACAGTGTTCTAAGAAGTTAGAAGAAAATTTAAGACACCACTTAAGGAAATTTCAGAATTAAATAGTTATACCAGATTCTGCTCGAACAAATGATTAAGCCAACCCCGAGACAGTTGCCTTAAATTCTACGGCTCCTGGGCACGTACACAGTCCAGGACAAGCTCAGAAGCGAAAATATGGCTCAAAAAACTAAAATTTCCGTATAAAACATTTAAATTAAATAAACACACTATATACATGACCTGAAGCAATATAAGCAGTACATTAGCCTCAATGAACAAGTCGAAGTGAGACAAGTTCAGTAAGTCGGTTATTGTTCCGACAAACGAATTGAGCACGGTATTTATCCAAAATGTTCAAATTAAACCTAAGTTACATCGGTCTTAACACTAACCCTGATAACATCAGCTGATAGTTGTTTGCCTCAAGGAAGAAAAAAAAAAAAGTCAAATGTGTGTGAAATCTTATGGGACTTAACGGCTAAGGTCATCAGTATCTAAGCTTACACACTACTTAACCTAAATTATCCTAAGGACAAACACACACACCCATGCCCGAAGGAGGACTCGAACCTCCGCCGGGACCAGCCTCAAGGAAGACGAGAATTAATAATATGCCGGTAGAAGCACTTAAACACACATAAATACTACACTGGCAAAGAACTTCACAACAAGCTTTCCTGTATGGGCGAACACTGACATACACAGATCTCATTTCCAATAAGATGCAATATACAAAGATGTAATTGAAATATTTAACAAACATTTTAACACAGAAATTCCTGCTCCCACTATTCAGCCTGCGAATTCCATAGAGTCGCGGACTTTCGTACCAATAAAGAGAACCGGAGCATCCAGAAATTCCGGCAAACACGCCTCTGACAGCTCGGCGGGTTTTCAATAACCCACTCCTGAGGTTCCTCGGCTCTGTACGCCAAACACAGGCCAAAATGACCTCAGCATATCCTTCCCAGTTTGCGCAAACACAGAGACAGGTAGATGGCGGCAAAAGGCTTCTTTTCTGCTTGGTTGCCCCACTGATACTTCGAACATCACACTGTCATACTGCCTTTGTGGACTCAGCAAGGTGGCCCTCCAGGCCGCGCCAGACACAGTCGCGCTCGCTGGGCAACGTATTACAGCCAAAGATAACAGCATATCGATATCGATATAGTTCGACAAGCCACCACAACTCACACGTAAAATCAGTATTAGGTAAGGCGAATGGAAGATACAGATTTATTGGAAAGTTTCCGGGAAAACGTAATTCATCTGCAAAGGAAAGCGCACCTAATACGCTAGTGCGGCCAATTCTAGGGCACTTTCCACTATTTGGAGTCCTTATCCAGCACGTATGAGAAACGTCGGACGAATATGTGGACGCGTTGCTAGGATTGTAATAGGTCAGTGTAGCGCATACGAAAGTGTAACACAAATATCCCGGGAAATTAAATGCGAATCCATAGGAGAAAGACGACGTAGTTCTCAAGTAACCCTGTCGGGTACATTTAGAGGACATGGATTTGAACGAACCTGTGCGCACATTATGCTGAAACCATCGCACATCTCATTTAGGGATCGTTAGAGCAAGATAAGACAGATTAATTCACGTACAGAGGCATGTAGACAAACATTTTCCCTCGCTCAGTAGGCAAATAGAACAGGAAGGAAAATAGATAATGTTGAAAAATGTGGCGTCCAGCATACACTGAACAGTACGTGGGAGGTTATAACGATATGTTTACGTAATGTGTATACATAAACTTACAGTTATAAATGTTCCCGTTCGTAGTCACTAATTATAACAATACGTTTACTTTTATGCTGTAACATATAGCTATAATCAGCGGTGGAAATATATTTGCGAACGCCGACCGTGTGCGGCTGTTTCTTGTTGGATCGTCTGATCAGTCGGAAGTTGCATTGCAGAGGGGAGTAAATGCCTATTCAAAATATAATTGTTTTTGGATAGCTCAACATGAATTTCCTAAGTGATCGTAGTTTATCATGCATTTACCAGTAGAATACGGCGCGGAGAAAATATTTCGCCGCATACAACTTCCGTCCGATTTCGACGAAAGAATTCGTGACTGTGAACTCTCTATTTGGCAGGAACATAAAGAAAATTAAATAACTTCATGAAGGAGTGAGACATAGATTCTATATTAAATAAATAGTCTGTACACCAGTTCCATTTAACTCTGAATTTATGGCAATTAATAGATGAACTTACACTATAATGAAGAATTTAACATGGATTCCATTTTGACTAGCACTTCTCTTCTCATAATGAAAATAATTTCTTTGACGTTTTCACATACACGTCGCACAATAAATCTAGTGCTATGCAGTAGTGCACTTTTAGTATTGCACATTTACTTTACACTACAATAATATTATTTTTAACGATAATAATACGGCGCAAGACATGGGCGTCCGACACAAGTTACAAGAGACAAGAGAAGAAAAATGAGTAACTGTTCATCGAGAATATCTCGTACTTCAAAAAAAAAGTGTAAAAGTGTTCTTCTTCTGTCCGTTTTTCGCGCCGCGATTTTCAAAGTCAATAACTCACTGCATCTCTGAAGGCGCTTCGACAATAAACACGTTACGTCACAGGTCGTTCACCTTTTACATTCTCACAACATTATTTGCTAACATTATTTGTAGCTGTTGCCGAGCGACTGCTCGATTAGTGAATGATTTAAAATAATAAGGCAATCACATAATGTTACATCTCACTTAGGGATCGTTAGAGCAAGATAAGACAGATTAATTCACGTACAGAGGCATGTAGACAAACATTTTCCCTCGCTCAGTAGGCAAATAGAACAGGAAGGAAAATAGATAATGTTGGAAAAATGTGCCGTCCAGCATACACTGAACAGTATGTGGGAGGTATATATGCAAATGTAGTAACTGGAAACGCAGCTTGACACAAAGTTTACAGAAAAGTGGTTAGTCGCAGTATGTTTTTCCAGTAATCCAACGTTTCAGCTGTCGAGCCATAGGAGGATCTACAGCATAGAATGGACTCCGAAGCATGGTGGAGGCGGCAATTTTTAGGTATCCAGACCTTTGCCAGAGAGGAAAGAAGCGATAAATAACAAATAATTTCTTAGAACCTAATGAGGACTGAACCCTCTTAGGGTTTTTTTTTCAGTTTATGACTCTTTTGATATGGCCCTTGCCAAATTCCCCTATTGTGCCAACCTCCACAACTCAGAGCAGCACATGCACCTAATATCGTCACTCATTTTCTAGTTTCTGTGTCCTATCTTCCCTTGCAGTTTTACTCTCTACGACTCTCTCAAGTTGTCTTAACAGATCTCCTACCATCCTGTTCCTTCTTCTTGTCATTGTTTTCCACATCCTATCCTCTTTGGATAAGAGAAACGTTCAAATGGTCTACTGAACATGTAACTAACTAGCCGAATCCACGGGAAACGTCTTCATTTCTTATTTTACCATTCCACTTAATTTTCAACATTCTTGTCTAACACCACATCTCAAACTTTCCCATTCTCTTTTTTCCGGTTTTCCTAATGTCCATGATTCGCTATCATACAACGATGTGTTCCAAACGTACATTTTATTAAATTTATTACTCAAATTAAGGTCTATGTTGTACAACAGTAACCTTCTCCTAGCCAGAAATGCCCTGTTTCCCTGTGCTAGTCTGCTTTTTAAGTCCTTCTTGCTTCGTCCTTAGTGCGTTATTTTGTTTCCAATGTAGTAGAATTGCTCAACTTCTACTTCGTGACCACCAGTTTCGATCTTTAGTGTCTCGCTCTTCTCATTTCTGCTACTTTCTTTACTTTTGTCTTTTCCTGTCTCCCAGTCCATATTATATGCTCGTTAAACCTTTCTATTCGATACGTCTTGCAAATATCCCTCACTTTCACTATGGATAGGAACATCATCAGCGAATCTTGTCATTGGTATCCTTTCACCCAGAATCTCAATCTCATTCCTGAATCATATTTTCTTTCCGAGATTGCTACTTCGATGTAAAGATAGAACATTAGGGGCCAAAGACTCTATCTCTGTTTCACACTCTTTCTAATCCGAGCAATTCGCTCTTGGTCTTCTATTCTTAGTATTCCCTCATCGTTCCCATACGTATTGTATGGTTCAAATGGCTCTGAGCACTATGGGAGTTAACATTTGAGGCCATCAGTCCCCTAGAACTTAGAACTGCTTAAACCTAACTCACCTAAGGACATCACACACGTCTATGCCCGAGGCAGGATTCGAACCTGCGACCGTGGCGGTCGCGCGGTTCCAGACTGAAGCGCCCAGAACCGCTCGGCCACACGGCCGGCGTACGTATTTTCCCTGAAAATTTCGAACGTCCTGCGTCATTTTACGTTATAGAACGCTCTTTCCAGGTCGAAAATCCTATGAAAGCGTCTTCATTTGTCTGAAGTCTTGCTTCCATTACCGAATGCAACGTCTGAACTGCCTCCGTGGCTCCTTTGCCTTCCGAAAGCCAACTGTACCGATGAGTGGCACTTCCGCGAGTTATCCCCTCCTTGACACCTTCCGGTGGCGCCATCGGTAGTTGTGAGGGGAGGGAGTTCACAAGCAGTGCGAAATCGAGTGGTGGGAGCCCATTCTGGCATTCGTTATTGTGGTATCTACAAACTTACAGAACTCGAAACGCTTGTCTTCATTCCTCTGTATTACAGTGCCCCACGTCTTTGCGCAATGATTCTTCCGGACGATCCTGGTAAACTTCATTCTATCACCAATAAACTGCGGTCTGACTCTATATGTTCTAGTGGATATACCTTTCTATCCAGCACCTGATTTCGGGATCTCTATCTGTCCATGATTCTATCTACCTGGAATGTTCTCGTGTATCCAGGCTTTTTGTAAGTACACCTCCTCCTCTTGCGATTTTTGAGCAACGTATTCGCGATTACCAGCTGAAAGTTACTGCAGAACTCGTGTTTCTCCTCACTCATTCCTACTATCGGGCCCATACTCTCCCCTAACTCTATTCTTTTCCATCCCATATTACAGCGTTCTCATCATCCGTGATAGATTTTTATCTCACTTTACATGTTGTATTACCCGTCCAGTGTCTTCACGTATTTTCTCTGTATGGTCATCTTCTGCTGGTGATGACGGGATGTATGCCTTAATTATTGTTCTTGACTTCGATTTTTCTGTAGGTTCTGATGAGAGTAACTGGATCACAGAACTGCTCGCAGTAACTCATTCTCTGCCCTACGTTTCTACTCATGACGAATCCTACTCCTCTTAAATTAATTTTCGCTGATTTCGATATTATCCTATACTCGTTCGATCAGAAATCATTCCGATCTATGTATTTTACTTCAGTGACCCTACTATATCTAGACAGAGGCTTTGCGTTTCTCTGCCACATACAGACTTCTAACATTCTGCAAGGAATGCTAGCCTCTCGTTACTTCTTCAATCTTTTTATCATGTGTGCCCCCCCCCTCCCCCCCTCCCTCACGGATATACGAATAGGGGCTAATCCGGATTCTTTTGCCAGTAGAGAGATCATCATGGCACTTTATCGGTTACGGGTCACATGTCCTGTGGATACACTTTATGTGTCTTTAATGCAGTGGCTTCGACTACTTCCTGCATCCCCATGCCGCTGAACATAGCTAATTATTCCGCCTTTTATGGACAGTGACTCACCCCATGGCTAACAGGTTGCACCGAAACCCTGTCCGCTCCTCTGCCCTCTTTAACAGGGACTTTGGTAGAGAGGAGTGACTTCATAGGGAGAAGCTAGTTTCAGTCGAGGCTTACAGGGAAGAGGCGTCAAAATGAGGTGTACTCTACAGCACATTTCTCGACTGCTATCGAGTTTGAGCTCACATCGAGTTCCACGAAGTATGTTATGTGAACGGAGGAAATAAGATTGGTTGAGGGTTAGGGTTTTCACTCGAAGTTGAGTCGGTAGTGGCGAGGTCTCCCCTTTAACAATAAAGGCACTCAGATCTTGGTGATACAAGCCCCAGCATGTAGGGAACGTTTTTGTAAGGAGAATCCTGTGTCACGTAAAGCTTACATTTAAACGGCGGTTAGTAACAGTTTGGTGGTAAAAGCCTATAGGAGGTCCTAAGTTGAAACACAACTGTCGGAAGTTGTATGAGTTCACGTTTCATTTTGACATCAGTTCAGGAAGGAAAAAAATAATTAATGCGAGGTTAAATCACCAATTCCACTGTTGTCATATTCGAATTATTTACACTGTCTGTTGATTAATTTGTGATACAAACACATTCTACGAATGTATTCGAGTTATATTTACAGAATATTACGTCTCCTCCATACCTGATAATGAAATGTAATATTAGTAGACGTACTCCAGAAACAGTGCATGTAGAATCCAAAAACATGTGTAATTGCTTTGGCGGAAAAGGAAACAACGCAGTTTGTTGCAAAGTATGTATTTGTTGTAAAGTATACACTTCAGTCTGGTTAGAAAACGTAAGTTATCAGCCAATTCTAGTACTTTCGTTGTATACATTTGCTAGTGAATGTATGACACTGCTTATATCAGCACGTCATTTATATCATTCAATGTCACGTTATCTCCACGATTTTCGCAGTAATATGGCTGCGATTTCGATGACCATTCCTGCTGTTTGTCCGTTTATATCCCCTGGAGTTCAATTAAAGTAATAAGAACGTCCCAGAATCATGCAAAGGTCTGTAAAAACAACAGACGGACACGAACTCACGCCTTTCGATTTCATAGCTACTCTCGAGGGGTGGGGCAAAGTGGGCAGGGGTCGCAACTGGAGGCCTGTCCATCATGTCACGTTCCCACCCTCCGGAAACCAAGGAAAGCATAGGGAACGTGGAATAGAGGTACAATGAACATCGTTTCTTTATTTATTTATTTTTCTTTTCGTTCTTTTTTTTTTTTTAAATGGTTCAAATGGCTCAGAGCACTATGGCTCTGAGCACTATGCGACTTAACTTCTAAGGTCATCAGTCCCCTAGAACTTAGAACTAATTAAACCTAACTAACCTAAGGACATCACACACATCCATGCCCGAGGCAGGATTCGAACCTGCGACCGTATCGGTCGCGCGGTGCCAGACTGAAGCGCCTAGAACTGCTCGGCCACTTCGGCCGGCCGTTCTTTTTCATTTTTATTTATTTATTTTACCGAGAATATTAGGAAACCGTCGTCACGCGAGGAGGAGGGCGCAGCAAGACATCAGACTAAATGAGGTTGTCAATGTACAAAAAAATGGCTCTGAGCACTATGGGGCTTAACATCTATGGTCATCAGTCCCCTAGAACTTAGAACTACTTAAACCTAACTAACCTAAGGACATCACACAACACCCAGTCATCACGAGGCAGAGAAAATCCCTAACCCCCTGGCAATCGAACCCGGGAACCCGGGCGTGGGAATCGAGTGTCAACGTACAGTTTTTCCGAAAGAACATTCCGATTAATAGCGTATATCGGTTCTAAGAGTAGAAGAGACGGGAAGCAATTCGTCGTGACAGGAACACGGGTGGGTTAAGGAAGACACTGCAGAGGAAATTGGAGAAAAATTGTCTGTATTTTGGATTGCGGACAACTGTACAATGGCATTGATTGAGAAACTTCCAAAAGCCAAGGATACTTTTCTCGCCATCAGGAAACAAGTAGTGTGCTGCGTATCCACAAATCCACCTCGCAGAATTCGTCTCCACTTGCGGGAAGTATCTCGCGTCCGGAAAGAGGTGCAGTTGATTAGGTATCAAATGAGGAGTCGTATGAGTAATTAGGGACAACATCTGTCGCACCAAGATCCAGACATCTCTCGCCGATCCGCATACTAGACGGTGCTCGTCTGTGTCCATAACATCACAGTTGACACACACAGGGTGTCTGCGAGGTGAATCCTGTGAAGGCGTGATCGGCATACTCGCTTCCCCTTGACATTGAGGTGCCACGCAGACTGTACGTCAGTGTCAAGATAAGGAGTGCACACTGATCGTCAAACGGCACGCCAGTAGGCGTTGGGAAACTTCCCTTCAACCACTTCGGCGACCTGTACTGCTGAAGGAAACCATAGATCGCCTTTGTGGATGTCAACTGTACGGACGTGGCTCAAGGAAAAAGTGGCGGAAGTAAAAGAAAGGCGGCGGGACTTCAGAAAGTTGGATAGGTGCTGAGAGAGAATGGCGCAAGGGCGTCCAGCAACAGGCTGGTTACGTCACGTAGGCGCCAGAGCGCCATGCGAGAGCCAATGAAAATGGCTAACGCTCTGTCAGGCACATGTTACAGACCTAAAGCGCCCCAGCACCGTATGAGGGTGAGGGTTTCGTACCTTATTTTGAACACCAAGCCGTGGCAAACAAACAAACCCAATGCCGATAGCATGTGGCGAGCCATAGATTGCGGAATATGAAATGTCTGTGCCATATGGGGAACACGTGACGCCAAATATACATTTACGTATTGTGTGCTTTGCAGAAGATTGAGTGCTCGCACACGATGATCTAAGAGCCCAGCTCGTAGCTGGGGAAGTTGACGTCGGCAGTTGAGGGCAATTGTAAGGCAGCTACCAGAAGCTTCGCCATAGATACTAACCAATGCCAGTGACTCCCTGACCTTAGCACCGCAACGAAGAACGATGACGAGATCGTCTGAATATGCAGTGGAGCTGAGTACATTGTCACCGAGAGACATCCCAGAGAGGAGTTGAGGAAGGCCGCATAGCAACGGTTCCTTGGCGAATGCATACAACAGTTACCAGAGCGGGCAGGTTTGACGCATCGATTGACGGATCGAGATGGGAGGAGTAAGACGGACATTGTAGAGTACACGAGACGTAGCTCCACGAAGGAGACGCATTACGACCCCGACGACGGTAGTATCAGGGTAGCCCATACTGCGGAGCACCCCTTCCAGGAAGTTATGATCTACTCCAGCGAACGCCTGGCTGAAGTCAAGAGCTGCCAAGTCCAAGCATACGACGAGCGAGAGCAAGAGCGATTATGTCCCGATAGCGGCAGAGGGCAGTGCGGATGTTACTGATACCTCCAAAAGAAGTTTGATCGGGGGAAACCAAGTACCGAGCTGTCCGTTTATGTCGCGCAGTCAACAGCTGGATAAAGATCTTTGTGTCGCTGTTGAGTAATGTCAAGGGTTGGTAATCGCATATCCGTGAGGTACACCGAGGCTTGAGAATGGGAATAAGAAAAACATCGAGGAAACCGTCTGGAATCGGCACGAAAGGTGACGTAAGGTCCTGAAAATGGTTCAAATGGCTCTGAGCACTATGGGACTTAACATCTATGGTCATTAGTCCCCTAGAACGTAGACCTACTTAAACCTAACTAACCTAAGGACATCACACAACACCTAGTCATCACGAGGCAGACAAAATCCCTGACCCCGCCGGGAATCGAACCCGGGAACCCAGGCGTGGGAAGCGAGAACGCTACCGCACGACCACGAGCTGCGGACTAAGGTCCTGACAAACTGCCGTCTACACAGGAGCCAGAAGAGGACGAAATGTCCGATAAAACTCCAGTGGGGGGCCGTTAGGGGCAGGTGACCTGTTCGTAGTACTCTCCTGGGTAGTGTCATAGACTTCGTCCTCCGTGACGTTAGAAATCGGATCCATCGTCGCATCCACGGTAACCGAGCCAAAGGAGAGTCTGGAGACCGCTGTAATGTTGGCAGGGCGGTTACGTTGTTCAGAGTACAGTGTAACATAATGTGCATGGAGGACAGACCCGGTATTCCGTTCGGTATCAAAACGCTGCCCATCATCAGTCATCCACTAATAAAATTCCTCCGACGGTGGCGTCGATCCGCTATAACATGATACATAGATGGACGCTCTTGCACTAATCCATCGTGTGTGCGCGCCCTGACCATAGCTCCTTCAAGATGGCGGTGAGAGAGGGACGTGAGCTGTGAGTTGAAACGATTCACCATGGCCTGGCGCACTGGCGAACACGGCATCAACGTATATTCACAAAGAAAGGTCAAACAGAATTCCTGAGTCCGTCACCGCCACGCCGCAAACTCCCCTCCGTAAACAATCAAGGCTTTGCACGGAGCACCCACCATGAGAGGCCAACCTGACAGGCATCACGGCGTCGAAGACAAGCTATTCACGTGGTATCGATGAACTGCCGGCAGTCGGATGAAGTAAGGTGGATCGTGTTCCACGGCCGCGCAACGCCCTTTGGCGGCAGAGATTGATGGCGCAGATATATGCGTCATGGTCAAAGAACGCAGTGGGCCAGACTTCAGCAGCTTGCACCCCACTGACAATATCGCGGGAGATGTAAACACGATCGAGTGAAATGCGTAAACTATGGACGATCGCCGTGAACATGCTCTCAAAGATCCAATATGCTGAGGTGCTGGAGAATTTTCGCTAGCGCCGCGCACGGAGGGAGACGTGGTAGTTGGTCTTTGGGTACCTGGGTGCAGTTGAAATCGGCTGCCATGATCAATGCATACTGCCGACCCAGGAAGAGAGTTGTAACTGTCTCTGAGAAGAAGATGGAACGTTCACGGTGGCTATCGGAACCAGATGGCTCATAGGCATTGGTGATCCTGACGCCATTAAACGTGAGAAACCTCTGGCATCAGGGAGATAGGCAACTGCATCACCCGAGGATACCGTCACATAAGAGGATCGCCACCCCACTACCAGTAGGGGCAGCATGGGAGACATGTGCCGTAAAACCACGGGGAGCACAGAAAGTTGCAACATGCACCTCCTGAAGGAGAGCTACGTCAACGTCCGCGGCGTACAGCATGCCATGGAGTACAGCCAGTTTGTGGCATACGCAAATAGTGTTGACATGGACCGTGGCTATGCGGTAAGTCTGGAAAGCTGCCTTCACCAGTAGGACAGGCGATTCAAACACGGGGGAAGCCCAGGGAAGCCCTGTTAGGCCCGTACGGAAGGGCACATCATTGTGACGGGGAGGGAGCCGACCCCACCAATGGGGCTCCATCGTTCTGTACACCTCCAGAGGGTCCATCCTCAGCATCGAGGTCGTCCACCCTGGAGACAGACATGTCACCGGGCCGATTCAGTGGAACATTATCAGAGGTGCGAAAACAGGTAGCGTCAGACACAGACAGGGGGGCTACAGCATCAGACGCAGGCGGGGGAAGGTCGGTGTCCGGAGATGGACGCTGACTGGGGATGGAGGCGGGGAAGGACATCGCGTCGTCAGGTGTCAGGGCGTCAGAAGACAGCGCACCATCAGTAACAGAGTGGTCATCCTGTGCAGACTTCCAATGGACGCAGTCATCAGAAGGGGTACAGCGTTGTCTCCTCCGTTCCCTCGTCGACCGTCGCTTCCTACCATGCTGCTCCGTGTCGGATAGCGGGCGGCTACCGTCCGACATGTGGCCAGATGGCAGAAAGGCGGAGGTAGGTACTCCATGAGGACGGGACAGACAGCTTGCGCCTGCTGACGGTCGTCGTCCATTTGTATTGCCTCCAGCAACGTTGTAGGAGAAACAGGCGAAACGTCCATCGCGTCGTCGAGAGGAGCCGACAAATGGTGCCGACTGATTCAGAGAGGGCGTAACAGGCAGCACCGCTACAGACGCGAAAGATAGAGGTAACACAGTGGGCGCCGTAGGAGGGGCGTCTCCGATCGTCGTCGAAACCAGTCTGCGTGGGAGACATTCGGAACGGACACGGCCTTCCTGGCCGCAACCTGAACAGGTGCGCGGCTGGCCGTCGTACATGACGACTGCCCTGCAGCCGTAATTCCGTAGTTTCGTAGTTCAGTTTTTATCCGTCGGACATCACTGAGGGCACGAGGTCAATGTACATTGCGAACGTCTTCCACGTTTCAGCCACGTTCAAAGAAAAAAAAGAAAAAGCTCTCAGTACTATGGGACTTAACTTCTCAGGTCATCAGTCCCCTAGATCTTAGACCTACTTAAACCGAACTATCCTAAGGACATCACACACATCCATGCCCGAGGCAGGATTCGAACCTGCGACCGTAGCGGTCGCGCGGTTCCAGACTGTAGCGCCTAGAACCGCTCGTCCACCCCGGCCGGCTTCCCACAATCCTTCAACCACGTGATCGACGACGTTACCGTAAGGTTTAAAAGCGGCCACCACAGCGTCCGACGGTATTTGAAAGGGGGAGTTCGAAAACACGCAACGTTCGGAGGCCAAAACCAGCCTGAAACAACTACGGTCCCTATATGTCCGTCAGAGTATCGAAACTTGAAAACGTCAGCGTGGCGCCGCACAATCCCGGCGCACAGATCGTCATTCGCCAGATTTATGTACACAGTAGTACTGAGGATCGAAAAATGTATGCCGGCCGAAGTGGCCGTGCGGTTAAAGGCGCTGCAGTCTGGAACCGCAAGACCGCTGCGGTCGCAGGTTCGAATCCTGCCTCGGGCATGGATGTTTGTGATGTCCTTAGGTTAGTTAGGTTTAACTAGTTCTAAGTTCTAGGGGACTAATGACCTCAGCAGTTGAGTCCCATAGTGCTCAGAGCCATTTGAACCATTTTTGAAAAATGTATTCCGCGAACGTCTTGTGGCGGGAGCCGCATTTCATCCCGTATAAAACGTTCAACTTCATACGCTCTCGGTCACTCGAGATCTAATCGATAAGTTAATTTAATTGTGGCTTGGCGGTAACAAAACGCCATGATGGTCGATGAACTCGGGATCTGAGACAAGCCGCTACGCGGAAGTAAACAACCGCCCGCTCGCTCGCAAGCAGCGCAACAGGCGAGACGCAAACAAGACGTGCGCGCCTAACCACAGTCAAAGGCTGACTACGTCCTAGACTACAAAAAAAAAAAAAATAGCTCTGAGCAGTGTGGGACTTAACATCTGTGGTCATCAGTCCCCTAGAACTTACAACTGCTTAAACCTAACTAACCTAAGGTCATCACACACATCCATGCCCGAGGCAGGATTCGAACCTGCGACCGTAGCTGTCGCGCGGTTCTGGACTGAGCGCCTAGAACCTCTCGGCCACCGCTCGGCCCTAGACTAGAGTGAACTCAGATAACTGCTTACTTGTATCCTGGGATTTCATCTTACACTTTCATCTTTGGACCTCCTGAAGGCTCTTTCCACCGACATGTCATTAACTGACTTTTAATTACAACTAATCGTACCGAGATTAACGATTTTGTGACAGTGTGTATTCATAGGAGTAAGCAAAATCGACGAAATCCAATATAGCGTTTCCTAACTTCATCACTTGTCGATTGCTGTCACGTTTCGTGACGTCTGTTTCACACTAAGCTCCGAGCAACACTAGCTCTGAAGCTGGGCTCCTTATACCAGAAGTCGTCCGCTACCATTACTGATGACATTTTTATGTAGAATTTAAGCAGTGACTAGGGTCGAACTCGTGTTCTAGGACGTTTCGATTGCTAGTCCCTCTTGTGGCGGCCAGGTGGACGACCCGCCTCGTGCCATCTCCTGAGGATGCGCGGCTCGACACCAGATAGCAACGCGCCTGCCTTCTTGCAGCCAATTTCGCTCCCCCCGAAGTCACGCGCTGACCAGCCATTACTAGCGGGCCAATTTCGCGGTCCCAGGAGCAAAACACGGACCCTTTTGTGAGGAGCCGCTGCTGCGGGCGCCATGGATCCAAACACACACACACACACACACACACACACACACGGGGCGCACGCGCGCTCTCGGCCCAATAACCGGAACCCGCCCGCAGGCGGCGACACCGCTTTTTGCTCGCAGGTTGAGCCATACACGGGAGCAAGGCGTGCGGCCGTCCTCATTGTGTGCCGCGCAGAAAACTAATTAAATTTCGGAACGCCGGGCCAGCGAGGCGGCGGCCCTGTACCTTTCGAGGGTCATTTTTAAGTGGTCGTCCGGTATCTCCAAATTGACAGGCGCGAGCCGAACAGAAAGGGTACTTTGGTACGGGTGGGAGGATGATGAGGGGGAAGCACGAGGGAGTGTGGCAGAACGGCTTAGGTAATAAACTCGGGGCGAATTCGTGTTTTGTTTCCTTTTGTTTCCACTTTTTGCGACGGTAGTCGTGCCAAAGTCGCCACGCCAAACCATTCAGATGGAAAACAGGGGTAAAGACATCGGCCTTTTGAAGTTTTTCGCCCGTGAAGCAAACAGATCTCCTTTGTAATGTTCGAAAGCCTCACCGCCTTGTGGCTATACACTTTGGTTGAACGTTCCTCGACGGTTAAAGATGTTCAAAACTTGTTCCCGTCACCCTCATAACAAATCTCGCAGAGTCAAGGACTGAGCTGGACGGTCTCTGTCAGGCGGAATGTAAACGCAGTTGAGAAAAAAGAAATGTTATCCCTGAGAACGCCCTGAACTTGGCGAGGGAGTGAGTCCACAAGTTGCTTAGGTTGAGCACGTCCTTCTGAAGCCATTCATTGGTGATTAGATACAGTAGACCTACTAAATACTGGGCTTTATGACTGCAACGTTTCAATCAATATTGCAAGTAGTCACAATTTTAGGCGGCCAAGTGAGGTACGATGTTCACCAAACCAGAAACATATGCCTTGTGAGCGCAACTGTTGTTGAGAGACTGGAGTGTTCACAGCTTACTCCCCATGGAGATCAGAAGAAAGCGCAACACTTGGTCACGCCGGCCGGAGTGGCCGAGCGGTTTTAGGCGCTACAGTCTGGAACGGCACGACCGCTACGGTCGCAGGTTCGAATCCTGCCTCGGGCATGGATGTGTGTGATGTCCTTAGGTTAGTTAGGTTTAAGTAGATCTAAGTTCTAGGGGACTGATGACCTCAGAAGTTAAGTCCCATAGTGCTGAGAGCCATTGGTACCATTTTTTTAACACTTGGTCACCAATAAACATCGCACTTCATACACGGTAATCTGAACGTGTGGCTGCAAGTCACTGCACTAGAAACAGCATCTAAACATTACAGGACTACCTCCAGACTGAACTACATGTTAAAAAAATAGCATTCCAAACAACCATCTGTACCATCACAAATTTATTCCTCTGCCGGTTGCGGTCCAGAAAACCATCATCCTGGAGGGAAAGCTGGACACTGATGACTTCACCCTCCATATTCTGCCGATTAAAAGCTTTATTGAGCATTCAGTTCACTCGACGCACTCCGTCATATGAAATGAGGCAAAATCATGACTCGTCGAATCTACACGCCTCTAGCCAGTTACTGCCCAGTTTCTGTGTTTTCTGGTCCATTTAGGACGCGTAGCTTTAGGTACCGTTGTAATCGATGACCCTTTAAGAGGCAACCGGAGCAAAATGTCCACCCATGCAGTTCTCTATGCGCTGTTCGCTCGGTACTGCATCTCTGTGCGAGTCCTCCACGCGTGGCATGTTATTCTAACCCAGAAAATAAATTGTGACTGGAGCCACGCTTTTAAGACCCAAGTTGTGATTTCTCTGTGCACCATTTCACTGGATAATGCTAATATTTAAGGGCCCGACCGCTAGATCCTACACTGCGGATTCACACAAAGAGTAATTAATTAAGGTGCTTAATAGACACAATGTATTGTTTTAACATGTTGATTTGTTCACTAAAAACATCAGTCATATGCATGAATTATGAGAAAATGCGTAGTTATTTACAAACACAAATTCTGGAATTTTGAATAGTGTCATTAACTGACTAGCAGTGTCACTCGACTGAACCACAAAATACGAGTATGCTCTTCTGACAGTAATATCGGTCAAAAAGTGAATCTTAAAGCGTGTGAATTTTGCACGAGAAACAGTGACTGTAAACCAGGCTACTAATAGCAAAACGGACACATTACACACGCTAAGGTTGAATCTGAGACATGCTCTCGCACAGAAACGCAAGGGTCCAAAGATATCCTAACACGCCGACGCTGCTATTTATGTTCAACGAAATGATGCACGAGAGTCGTGACGAACGCTGTCTTCGTGAGAATGGTCCTCGACTAAAGACATAGGCGCGTTGCAATTGCTGAAACTCTACTCCCGGTTCGGCTGATATGCACACCACCACGTCCTCGCATGAAAATAATCTCTGTGCAATGTCTACCGTGTCTTAAAAAAAAAGAAATTAAAAGGAAGTTACGTCGGAACTTCTCCACGTCTTCTGAGGAGGTCCCTCTACATGCAAACGATTGCGTGTCCTCCCAAGAAGTCTTAAGCTCCGCGCCCCCCTCCACGTCTTCTCAAGAAGTGTTAACGTTCAATTATCTTTCCTGCCGAACTGTGCCTGCACGTCAACAGCGAAAAATGCAGAAATGAGTGGTCCAATAGAGTGAATTTTTCTACATACGGGATCGCCCCAAAAATAACAGGTCGCAATCTGACGCCAATCACACCACAGAACTCCCTCCTACTTCTAACAAACGACTGCTTCAGAGGCGTCACCGTGACGTCTGTGGCTAAAGTACCAATGGCATGTTGTCGAGACCAGCAACTAGCCTTGTACACGCAGTAAACATTTGCGTCAATTCGATCCGCCAAGAAAAAACTGAGGTATTCGCCTCTGTCAAATGATCTGATGCGTATTAATAGAAGAGTACAATGTAAGCATCGACGCGGTCGTTGGTCTCCGTATGACGTGAGTATACTGCGTGTTAAGAGGCCACTCCGTTGGATCCTGGCACCACACCTGGCAGCACGCTGCATATTAGCGGTGAAGGGACTGGCGCTCATTAACATCGGCGTGATAACCTGAGAACGTCGGCATTGGCTTCAGGCTTGTGGTGGTTCTGTCCCTATCACTTTCTATCCCTTACCGCTGTTTCACAAAGCGGTGGTCCGAAAAAAGGTTCATTTGCTGGAGGTCGGTGACATGACTGTTCTGTGGTAGAGGATGGAAGATAAAACTGTCGAAAAATGTGGGCGAGAGAAAGGGAATGAGAGAGAACAAAGACTTTCGTCGTTCTACAGTACTGGTTCTGGCTGTACAAATAATATTTCGAAACAATATAGCAGAGAACATGTCACAAGATGTCAAGTAGATGATTATATTGTGCTTACAAAAAGATTTAGAAACCAATTTCTCGATCACAAAGACAATACTGATATGGCCACAGGCTCCATTAAAATTGGATAGTTTGGACAGGTTGCAGATGGGCAGATCAGTTCTTCATCCACGGAAGATTAGCCCAGCCCCTCATTTTAAGTCAGTCACCGTTGTGACCGTCAGTACTGCGGCTTGCAGATCAAAAGCCCACTCCACGACCGGACAATTGTGGACCTTTATCAGTGCGCTCCAATTTGGCAGCAGCTTGTAAACACTTGGCAAACTAACCAGAGCGTCCTGCAGTTTAAAAGAGCGCCTCTCCCATTGGTATCTGTAATGCAGATTGAATGTCCTCACTCCACGAATAAGCTTGAGGTGGGCGGAGGATTTATAGCAGGCTATGACGTGATTACTTCCACACTGTTAGCTGAATATGGTCTCATTTTCTGATCCTCTGAGCGCTCTCGGCTACGCTAGGGTTTCAGGACTTTCCTCTTTTCGAAGTTTGCATTCTGGAAGGTGTTCTTACGACATCTCTAGGTGGTTACTGCTTTTAGCATCATTACAGTAGAAAATGCTGACTGCAGCCCTGTTGTCAAAGTGCCGAATCAGTTGTTCTTGGTTTCCCTCTCGTATAACCTGATGAAACGAGCTTCCAACTTGTTTGTACTCTGCACCTCGCATGTTGACATTCGGTTACGATACTGTTGCGTAGTCGGCAGGAGCGCCCCACTAAGCGGCATCTCCATCGACTTGAAACAAAATTTTGTTGCTGTACTTACCATTCTACTTTGCAACAATGAGAATCTAGAATGAAACTTCCACGTGCAGCAGAGAGGGCACTTCGTTAAAACTCCCTAGAAGATTAAAACTGTGTACCAGACTGGGACACTTGTAGTGAAAGACAAGGGTCCGGGTTCGAGCTGCAGCCCAGCATTAAGTTCTGATCTCCCGGGAAGTTCTAACTTCCTTTCGTGTCACGTTCTGCCATCGACCGCAGTCGGCCGCGCAGAGGTGGTGGTAGTAGATTACGGCGCGGCACGTCCATATTGGGCACCAGCTGTTTACGACCTCCGAGGCCATGCGGGAAATTGCTTTTCCATCGCACCACACCACACCACAGCACATCGCCCGGAATGGAGGGTCTCGTCAAGCGCCATCTGCACGACGCGGGACGAAATACGAGCGTTCGGCGCGCTCAGAGCGGCAGGGACGCAATTAACGCGGAGAGTGGGCCGCCCACGTGCCGAGCCGACCGCCGCCGAACGCGGCGCCCAGAATCTGAATACGAACCTTTAATGAGGGCGGAATGGCGCCGCGTGTCTGAGCGCTGCCCGTAGAAGGCGGCCAGGCCGTCAGCGGCGGTGGCGATCCGTTCGCCTGGGAGATGGAACCGGCAGCCCGCGAGATTTACGGGAGCGCCCGCCTTGCCGGTATAAACAGCGCGGCGGCGCGGCTGCCTTTATGATCCACCGGCGCTCCTGTCCGAGAGACAGATGGGAGGAGGGAGCGAGGGGTTAATGGACGGTGTAGCACTCACAAAGGCTCCTGCTAAACTGACAAAGAAAACAAGTCATCTAACACAGAAATTTCTGGTGTTTCGTCATTGCACCGAGATGAAGGAAATGTGGTAATTCTTACTCTTAATAAAGATCAGTACCCAACAAACGTCTCACTTTGGATTTATCGTCCCGTGCGGTCAGCTCGCGCTAATATCTGAATCTAACAATTTGTCAGCACATCAAATAGAAGGCTCACTTTTAGGACATCGTAACTGGATGTTACTACACAGCCCAGTCTCGTTAATGACCTGTCAAAAGCCTAAATAACCACCTTTTACAGAGTGGACCACTGCGAGACGTGCAGGAAGGGAGTCAATGAGTTTTTACTGACAGGGATGTCGAACCATGCCGACTCCAGTTCCACGGCCAGCTGCGCTAAGTTCCTCGGCTGAGAAACCAAGGTGCGAATAGACCAATCGAGGTCGTCCCACGGATTCTCGACTCGGTTTAAATACGGAGTATGGAGGCAAACGGAGTACGGTGAAGTCATCCTGGCGCTCTTGGAATAACGCGCGTACACTAAAAGCAGTGTGAGACGTTCCATTGTCCCGCTGGTAGACGCTATGGTGCATATGGGAGTGGACATGGTCCCCGAGGATAGATACATACTTGTATTGATCCATTACGTCTCCCAGGATGCCATATAGCACAAGGAATGCCACGAAAACGTTCCGCAGACCAAGCCGTTCCCACGTCTGACCTGGATAATTCTGACGATTGTCTCAGTGTGTTTGCCTTCAGATGTCTCAAGCCGATGGAGCATGAAACGTGATTCATCTGATTCATCTGTCGTCACAGAGCGGACGGCCAGCTGTGGCATTGCCATGAGAATTCCAACCTTCGTCGTCAATGAACAGTAGTCAGCATGGGTGCACGAACCAGATGCCTGCTGCAGAGGCCCATACGAAGCCACGTCGTTGAAGGGACAGCGTTGTTAGCCCCTAGCTTCATCTGGGCAATCAGTTGCTCTACAGCTGCATGTCTATTCGCCCGTACCCATTTCCTGCAGCTGTCGTTCATACCTGTCATCTATGGCGTATGGTGCAACATAAAGTGCCTAGTTGTTGGTTATGGATAGCGCTGTTTTGCTAAGTGCTGTACACTTTAATCACGTCTGTACACGAACAGTTTACTAGCCTTTTCGGAAATCCCCTCAGACTTGGCCCAAGAGCCAATGATCTTAGCCTATTGGACATTAAATAGATAGCTCCGCTTCCGCGTTACTAAATCAACTGAACTGTTTTCCGCATTTCACGGACAAGCTTCATGTGCCCTCCAATGCCATCTGTGATTGGTTATTGCACACTGGCGTCGAACACAGGCGGTGGCCACGATAATGGGACTGGACAATGCATTGATTCAGCCCAAACATCCACTGTAGCAGAAAACTTGTTTACCGCTATAGTTATTTAAAATGGGTGACATGTTGTGCACCTATATTAGTAATTAAACACACGCTTGACAGGGCGGCACTAGAAGTGTGGCAAAACAACAAGAAATGACCAATAACATGTATTAAGAGTATCTTACAAACCTTTACTTAACTCTGGTGACAGCTTAGTGCATGGCACGTCGTGTCCTATTCTTAATACATGGAACCCAAATAATTTGGCTCTCTCTTGGCGGTCTATGATATTGTCATTTTCACTGAACATTCGTTTGACTGTATCTGTTGCTCCATAAATGGCTACTGATAAGTCGGAATGTAATCTTCTTGACAGAACACATGGAACTCTGCTCCATAGGGCAATGGCAGGAACTGTACTTAGCTGGCTGCAGGTGCTGAACTGTGTTGGTTAAGAGCAGGATTAGAACTCTGTGAGTGGCCGCGGCGCGTCTTCCTTTCTGCCTGTTGGTAAGGATTTCCATCTCCGCCAGTATCAGGAGAAGCAAAGTGGTCCACAGTTGACTGTGCTCTCTTTGGCGGGACCTAGCGAGGGGGCGCAGTGGTTAGCACACTGGACTCGCATTCGGGAGGACGACGGTTCAAATTCGCGTCCGGCCATTCTGATTTAGGTTTTCCGTGATTTCCCCAGATCCCTTCAGGCAAATAACGGGATGGTTTCTTTGAAAGGTCAGGGCCGATTTCTTTCCCCATCCTTCCCTAATCCGAACATGTGCTCCGTCTCTAATGACCTCGTTGCAGACGGGACGTTAAACACTAATCTCCCCTTCCTGTCTTTGTGGGATGGCAACACTGTTCACAGACGGATACAACGCGTTCATGGACGTGGCAAGGAAACAGAACGGGTCCGGATTTGTGAGCGCAGTCTGGAGGCTGCTGCTCGCAAGGAAAACTCCCCATCGCACCCCCTCGGATTTGGTAGTAAGTTGGCGGAAGAAGGTGTATCGAACTGTGGAAAAAAGAAGAAAAATAGAAACAGTGAACAGTACAAATTTAATATGTGCAATATCGAGCAGCAGTAACGACAGTTGCGTGATGTTTGTGTGGTCGTGGTATTAGACAGCGAAAGAGGAAATGCGGGTTCAAATGTCCTTCGTGCGCTGCATTTTTTTCCCCACAAACTTAGGAGTTGTCCGTCCGACTATTGACGTGTCTGTTCGCCGTATTCAAATTTGTGTATGTGTCGTGGCGTACTGTCCGTTTGCAACAGCGATACAAAACGATGGGACCTTCTATTAGTTTTACACAAGTACCACATGATATACCTCTTGCGTTCCGTTTTGGAAGTTTTGACTCTCGAATTCCTTCGTTGTAACGTATTTCACACCCGTTTATTTGTTGTTTTCATTTCTGTGAGAGGTCTATGGGGCAGCTCGCCTACTCTGACTATTCATCACAGAATATGAATCATGAGGTAAGGATATATCACCGTCGCTAGGAAATGTGATGAGGAGTGGAGCAGGTGAGATGCCGCATAGACCTCTCACAGCCGGCCGGGGTGGCGGAGCGGTTCTAGGCGCTACAGTCTGGAACCGCGCGACCGCTACGGTCGCAGGTTCTAATCCTGCCTCGGGCATGGATGTGTGTGATGTCCTTAGGTTAGTTAGGTTTAAGTAGTTCTAAGTTCAAGGGGACTGATGACCTCAGAAGTTAAGTCCCATAGTGCTCAGAGCCATTTGAACCATTTTGAGACCTCTCACAGAAATGAAAACTACAAAGAAACGGGTGTGAGCTATGTCACAACGAAGAAATTCGAGAGTCAGAACTTCCAAACCTGAACGCAAGAGGCATAACTTGTGGTCCCCGTGTAGAACAAATAAGAGCTACGTACGTCTGGACCTCCCTTCGTTACACGTCGCTGTTGCAAAAGGACATCAAGCCACGGCAGAGACAAATTTGCTTACAGCGAACAGACACGTCAATGACCGGACGGACAGTTCGTAATTGGCACAAGGGAGATTTGAACCCGGATCTCCTTCTTCGGAGTTACTGTTTCTATTTTGCTTCTTTTTTCCTTAGTGCAGTACATCTTCTTCCTGTTTTCATGTTTGATCTGTGCTCAGTTTTTGACGGGCTATCCAACTGGCCAAATTACCATTAAGTTTGAAGGGGGTGCGACGGGGCGTTTTCCCTTGTCAGAACTGAAGCCAACAGGCGAGTGATTGCGCCTGTGTGCTGGCAGCCTCTCGTAGCGTTTTTTGTATATCTCGCAATCCTGTTAAACAACATTCTTGTAGGCTCAGTCATAAGTAAAGCAGGTGATGGACTTCAGTTCATTGATAAAATACTACAAAAATGCAGTTAGTCTACAAAGCAGACTGCCTACAAAACACGTGCATCTCATCTTAGAATATTACTCAGGCGTACGTGGGAGCCATATCAGACGGGACTAAGTGTGGGTATGATGTGGTGGTGGTTGGCTGATACTCGTATCAGAGTTTTCATTTTTCTCTAGTATTTCCTTTATAGTATAGGCGGAGACGCCTTTGCTAGCACATCACATCAATCCTAGCATGAAACATGCAACCACACAGATTACACTCATAGATGGTTAAGGTGTGGCTAGGCCAGGCGAAGTTTGAATCTCTGACGTTTCTCGTTTTCCAGTTTTCGACGTTCTCTCTCAAAATGTAAAACAGCAGTTGAAGCAGTCGAGTGGCAGCGAATACCATCTTCTGCTTTAGTGCACCAGTTACTCGGGTAATATTTCGACTCTTTAAGTTCTTCTTTACTTGATCCTTATAGCGCTTCAGTGGAACACGGCGAAATCTTCTACCTGCGCTTAATCCGCTACAGAAGATTTGTTGAAGAAGTCTGTTATTTCTCAGTCGCTAGAGGATCCCAATCCCTCTGAGTTGGTGACCAATGACGGTGGCCTCTGTTTTGTCCGCCTTAGCCTTCTCCAGAACGGTTTAGTTTGATACGACGTCATCCCATTTGACATTCAGAATGTATCTAAGCTTCTTTTCGTTCAAGTATTCTAGTTTCTTAGGATCACGACTATACAGGGTGAGTCACCTAACGTTACCGCTGGATATATTTCGTAAACCACATCAAATACTGACGAACCGATTCCACAGACCGAACGTGAGGAGAGGGGCTACTGTATTTGTTTAATACAAACGATACAAAAATGAACGGAAGAATGTTTGTTAACACAAACCTACGTTTTTTTAAATGGAACCACGTTAGTTTTGTTAGCACATCTAAACATATAAACAAATACGTAATCAGTGCCGTTTGTTGCATTGTAAAATGATAATTACATCCGGAGATATTGTAACCTAAAGTTGATGCTTGAAACCTCCGACGTTCAGTTGCGTGTTGTAACAAACACAGGCCACGGTCGGCGAGCAGCATCTGCAGGGACATGTTTACGATGACGACCGTGTTTACGAGTGTGGCTGTTGTGCACTGTTATGGTTTGGTCTAGTTGTCGCAGTGTCCGCATGTAGCGCTTGCTGCTATTGTTATTCTGCATTCGTCTCCGCACGCAGACCAACTGTAGTAAAAATGGTTCAAATGGCTCTGAGCACTATGGGACTTAACTTCTGAGGTCATCAGTCCCCTAGAACTTAGAACTACTTAAACCTAATTAACCTAAGGACATCACGCACACCCATGCCCTAGGCAGGATTCGAACCTGCGACCGTAGCGGTCGCGCGGTTCCAGACTGTAGCGCCTAGAACCGCTCGGCCACCCCGGCCGGCCCAACTGTAGTACACCGTGTTACTAGACGTCTGTGATAGTGTAGTGTCGTAGGAACTGTGACCATGGTGTATTCGAACTCTGAAAAGGCGGAGATGATACTCATCTATGGCGAGTGTCGACGAAATGCAGCTGAAGCCTGCAGGGTGTATGCAGAACGGTACCCGGACAGAGAGCATCCAACGTGCCGCACATTGCAAAACATCTACCGCCAACTGTATGCAACAGGTATGGTCGTAGCACGCAAACGGGTCCGTAACAGGCCCGTCACGGGAGAAGCGGGTGCAGTTGGTGTGTTAGCTGCTGTTGCCATGAACCCACACGTGAGTACACGGGACATTGCGAGAGCCGGTGGACTGAGTCAAAGTAGTGTCATGCGCATACTGCATCGTCACCGCTTTCACCCGTTTCATGTGTCGCTACATCAGCAATTACATGGTGATGACTTTAATCATCGAGTGCAATTCTGTCAATGGGCACTAACAGAGAATGCGTTGCAGTTCTACCAGTTTACCGATGAAGCGAGTTTCACAAACCAAGGGGCAGTGAATCTACGGAACATGCATTACTGGTCCGTGGACAATCCTCGCTGGCTCAGACAGGTAGTGCGACAGCGACCGTGGACTGTAACTGTATGGTGCGGAATCATTGGCGACCTCCTCATTGGTCCTCACTTCATTGCAGGGACCCAAACAGCTGCAACATACTTCGCGTTTCTACAGAATGATCTGCCAACGTTGGTCGAAAATGTCCCACTGGAAACACGTCGACGTATGTGGTATCAGCATGATGGTGCACCTGCACATTCCGCAATTAACACTAGGCTGACCCTTGACAGGATGTTCGACGGGCGTTTCATAGGACGTGGAGGACGCATAAATTGGCCAGCCTGTTCTCCTGATCTTACACCTCTGGACTTCTTTCTGTGGGTACGTTAAAGGAGAATGTGTACCGTGATGTGCCTACAACCCCAGATGATATGATACAACGTATTGTGGCAACCTGCGGCGACATTACACCAGATGTACTACGGCGTGTACGGCATTCATTACGCCAGAGATTGCAATTGTGTGCAGCAAATGATTGCCACCACATTGAACATCTATTGGCCTGACATATCGGGACACACTCTATTCCACTCCGTAATTGAAAACGGAATTGTACGTGTACCTCACCCCTCATGGTAATGTACGCTTTGACATATAACTTGACCGGCGGCCGGCCGCTGTAGAGGCTAAGTCCTCACCGATCGCGACATGGGACAAAAAAACTGACCAACTCGCTAATTCTCTAAGTCCGTCTATCTGCACAATCTGGCAACGCTGTAGACTGCGGAACTTCCTGGAGGAAGTCTTGTCCCATTTAGAGAAAGCATAGACTGTTTATGCCCGTGGTCTAGCGGTAGCATGCGTTGGTTCTGGGTATAACGTCTGTGAATCGTGACCAGCTGACGAAAAAGATTTTTTATAGCCTCTTCTGTCGGAATGCTGAAGACGTGAGTTTAATGGTAGCACAGATTCAATCTATTTCACTTTCTGACACACCAATAACAAAATTTTATCCAATAACCATTTTGCGGCAGATTTCTCGCAGACTGTCCTCCTCTGGACTCCGTATGCGGCAAAGCTCCGGGATCCACTTGCTAGCTACCGGCAGCGGCCGTGGCGACAGCAGCGGCGCTGCACTCCCCCGTCCTTTATCGAAATCGCCTGCTACCACTCATCGCTTTTGATAATTTAAAACGCTTTATTATTATTAAATGTTGCTCCACAGAAAATTTCTACGATTTCCATTCACACTCGAGTGCAACGGAGATTACTGTACTACATTAAACGGCAAGAGCTGACTATGGCCCGAAATTAATTTTATAGATTGGGACGAAATTAAACCACCTCACTACATTCGATGAATTTATAAATGCTTCATACTTCGTTTATTTTTCTTTCAAAGTCAATTATTTGTGCAACTTTTGGCCAATATTCGGATGTTTTCGTCAAGGCAGAGTGAGCGTCTGTGGTGTAAAGTGTATTACAGTTTTTGTTTCATTCCTTATGATAAGTCTATGCGATAAACTGTGTGAGTACCTTGCAATGCATGCTCTGTAGCAGTGGAGGAACACTGCACATTTGGAGTTAGATGTATGGATTCAGGAAGTATTTAACGTTGATCGGAAGTGATAGTTAAAGTCATCAAATTTAAACCACAAAAAGTTATCGTTTTTGAGGTTTCAGAGAACGGAAAGGAATTGCTAACGCCGGTGTCAGAAAACCTATACAGTTAAATGCTATTGCAAAAATTTAGAGGAGAGGAACTATATTAATCAACATGTTCACTTCATAAACAGCCTCCTGACATGTTAGACCTATATGACGAACAAAGCTCAAATTCGCAACGTCGATGGTCGGTTTGAATCTTTTGAGAAACTAGTTTACAGTGAAGCACCTTGGCATTTGCAAAGCAGACATCCGTGATATTAACATAATTAACTAAGTCGAATTGCACGAAGATTTATGTGTGAAGGCATTCTTCCGATTTCGTATAAGGAATTTTTACCAGCAGTTGGCAACTCCATTAATTAAAATGGAAAACAAAACGTTGCATTCAGTGGCTTTCACCGAGATTGGAACTGCCATCTCATATAGCACTAGCATCCCAATGCAAAAGGGAACCGCTGAGCTAACGACACACTGGTGGCAACAGGCGGACTACAGTCAATGCGATATTGCCTGATCCTCTAAACGCAACATTAAGCACACAAACCGGTGTTATTTATGTGAAGAACGTCGTTCTTGGAGTCCAGAAATTAAATATACTTTCTGTCTCATCTTACAGTGGATTATATCGTATGAGTCTTCGATGTGAAAAACGAATGCCAAGTGAATTTAGCGAGGTAATGCCGGGCTACACCCGGAAATAAATGCACTATCGCAGTGTTGACACATACTTACTACGACGCTGCCAATTCTCAGCTTTCTTACGCCGCACATAACTACAACGAGGAAGTCTGCGTCTTCATAAGTTTCCTCCATGAAATCGGTGTAGTCTATTATATACTAAGTTTCCTGATCATAGTTTCCGTAATGTTAACCTCTTGTTTGGCTCCTAAACGATGAATAGATTCCAAATGCATGTCTCTGACTTCCTGCATTGTTTTTTTTTTCTATTTTGCTTTGAATTCATGAAGCAGACCGCTGTGCTTCCCCCCCACCGAGGGTTAGGTCACAAAACTAAACCGTTTTTTATCCACTGGCATAATTTATTCAGACAGAATCAGCACAAGACTATCAAACAAAGCCTTTCATTTACAGTTGCAACACTCTAAACAGCAGCTGACCCAAGGGTAATTCACGGTCACGGTCCGAAATTAGCAGCTCTCTGCTACTGTGGCAAAGTCTGTACTACATTTTCGATCCCGCTGCACCAGTTTATCTGGTAACACTGTGTTAAATCAACAGGAGTAGTTGCAGAGTTGTGCCAGCATATCAGTCCTCCCATTGTCACCTTTAAGTATCCCACTTCTCCTGTAGCCTTGATCACGAGGTGCCAAAGTAAATGGTATATTTTGCATGACGTAACATTCAGTATTCCCTTCTTTCTTAGCCACTCTTGATGTGCATCGATACCAAATAGGGATGTGAAAGCTCTTGCGAATGAGAGAATGAGAATAATAATCGTAACAAGAACAAGCAAATAATGAGTGAACTTTATTGCAATGCAAAACTAGAATGGCTGTGAAAATAAAAATCTATAAAAATAGGTTGATCATTGAGTTGGCACAATGCAAATATCTTCTTAGCATTTTATTACTGAATTTAGTTCTGGATGTTTGCAGAGGTAAAAGTAAATTCGGTACTTATTTTAGTGTAATATAAAGTGAACCAGCAACTACCCTTTTCTTAGAACACGACTCAAGCAGGTTCCCAATTAGCTTCCAAGGCAATGCTGCTTTCTGTTCCCTGACGTTGCTCGGATGACGGTTAATGCAGATAGTCCCGATTATGAAATACAAAACGTATTGCAGGTTAGTTCCTAGGATGAGAATATTAAATTTGCGATGTGACGACTATCCAGGTTACAAGTCTATATAAAAAGAGAATATTATGGTAATTGGGCATGGTCCCACGGCCACTTCCTCTTTTCCACCCTATATAACCCCTTTCCTGGTATTCTTTCCACCAACGTCTAGCTGTTCTTGCCAGTACTCCACACTCTTCTCCAGCTTCTGATGCCAAGTAGTTGCCATACTCAATCAGTGCAACAACACGCACCCTACTCCCTCGATTCCACTGTGACTGAATTGGGGCTGTTGCCCTTGCGACGTTACCACTCGTTTTATAAAGAGAACCATTTACTTCTCAGTGGAGAAACGAAGACCCACAAAATAAAAGAATATCTATTTTCAGTTATCTGACCACAAAAATATAAACTTCGTTAAAATGCTTTGTTAAGAATCACTATTAAGAAAGACACGACAATCACTAGGCAAGATATTAAACGATACTGTTGTTCATTTTAGTCAGACCACAAATAAGCAATAAAAGGTAAATTAAGGTTTCTGTCCCACTTATAATATTCATGTAATCCATTTGACTTATTACTTGAGTAACATGTTGAAAAAACACTGCGCCCTCTTGACACTGCCACTCGCAGCATGTGACGTGGTGAGCAGTGTGCCCAGACACGTGGTGTTTGTGTTGACGAAACAGGAACGCTGCGGCAGCCAATGTGTTGTAGAAATAGCAGTTGGTGTTGACCATAATCACATCACTCGACTACCCAAAAACTGACTCTCATTCTCAAATCCAACGAAACTAGTGAAATCTGTCTTGCCCAACTTATTACCATCACAAAAACACCCTTCCGATACGCTACCGGACTCGAAGGCATTCATGAAATGACTTTTCCGAAAAGCATATTGTGACGTAAAACATGGGCATTGTTACTGCCCACAGTGTTGTATTCCAGGATTTGCTGTCAGGAGGCCCTTCTTCAGAAGTGGTCTTTTGTATTTTAGAATCGCTGCTCAAATGATTTGATGCTCTACATGAAGTCAGAGCTTTATGGTTGTCTAACTTACGGTGCGACTAACACACGATACAACGCTTTAGGAAATCTCTGAGGTAGGAATCAATGAGAAAAGTTCGAAAATATTTCAGTGCGTCATCAAGGAATGGCCGCAAGCAAAACGCTACCTAACGTGAGCAGGTATTCTATCAATTACACGTTGGAAGCAGTTCACATGTGAGTAAACTGATACTTTTGTATTAAGATCACATTTTGATCTATCAGGAACTAAATTCGACGGAAACTGGTCCAACTTCACGGCACTACATCAAACACTCCCCACGCTCGCTATGGTCAACTTGCACCTCTTAATATTATTTTCTTTCATTCGGTCTGGAGTGTGCTGCAAATTGAAAGGCTCGTTCAGCTGTTCTGAGCGCTTTTACAAGCACAATTTCCTGATTGCATCACGGTAAACATTACATGTAGATGTTATTTCTCTTTCCTTGGTGTATAACCTTTAATAAAAGGGTAATGAGCAGTAGTAAGATTAAGTAAGGCTATGCAGAGGGTATTAGGAAATGAGACGATGGTAGTCGTAGGCGTGGTTTCCCATGTGGACAGCAAAATAACTGCTGCGGCAGAAGTAAGATGGCTATGAAATGTTGTCTGCAAATAGAAACAATAGCTTTATTGAAAAAGAAAACCTGCTACATCCGAAAATTAATTCAAATATCAAGGCGTCTACTCATAAGTATTTCTCTCTTTCCCTGCTGTTATTTGATGATGTAGGTAACAGTCGGTAAGCATGAACAGGGGTAATACATGGGCTTTAACCATGATACGAGTCACAGACGTGGGAATATTACTCAATGGGTTAACAATTAGGTTTTCTGCTCTTTTTAGACATATAGGCATACAGCCATATCTGTCATTCGGATTGCATTGTATCCCCATTAGTTCGTGAAGAATTCCTGTTAAGAAAATGGAATCTTGTTGCCACTAACGTAGTCAAGGACTCACAACGTCTTACGCCTTATTTGGCAACTGTGTTGGTATGAGAATGATTTGAGGCTGCGAGACTGTGTTTTATGTGCTACAGCCGTTTAATATTTTCTTGTCATCTCGATAAAATATTGTGAAAAATTACCACAGAAGGAGTAGTTTTGAGTTAGGAAACGTATTTCAGTTCGAAATGGTCACTTCAGGCAAGAGGTGGCCGTACCCTCATGTTTCACGTTGCGAGCTGCATACGTCAGCTACGATTATGGTACGGGCAGTATTTACTACTGTGCAAACAAGGCACTGCTGCAGTAAAGTCCTCAATTTATATAACCATAGCCGTTTTTTTCATTAGTTCCAGTTTTTCTGCAAAAGCTTTATCTTATCAATTCCTTCCGCTATTGCTCTTCTTAAAGTTCTAATGCCTAAGGGACCACACTGCTAGGGTTATCAGTCCCTAGACGTAGAAACTACTTACACTAACTAACGTATTCTAAGGATAACACACACTTCCATGCCCGTGGGAGGACTAGAACCTCCTGCGGAAGCGGCAGCGAAATCTGTGACAAAGCGCCCCAGCCCGCGCGGCCACCCCGCGCGGCAACTGCGATTCTAAATATCACAACTAAGAGGCCATTCTTAACCCTCCGTTTCACTTGTGTTCTGGAAACCTCGGTGTCAAACAAGAAGGTAACATTTACTGAAGCAATAAATGAGGTTATTATTGATGTATTAACTATGGCAGCTCTAAAGATAAACACGTATGAAAATCCACATCAACGCGTTTTCCAATGTTTCCTTTCTTCTCACTTTACATTTTTCTGTGTGATTCCACCAAATGAGTTCCATAATAACACCTGATATTCTAGTCATGTATAACAAATTTCACTGAAGCTGATCAGTATAAGTACACAATTGATTCGTAGATTTCAGTGGTGTAATGTGCTATAGGGTTGGATTCTGGCAGCGCAGATCCACTAGGGCTGACACAAACAGGCTGTAGATAGCAGTGAGGCCTTTCTGATCTGTCCAATGCTTCCTTCATATTGCTACTGTCTTTCGTACTTGGCAGACCTTTTGAAAACGTTTAGCACGCCTGTGGTCATTCACTCTCTTTCAGCACTGGTGCCTTGGGACAATGCTCAATTCCCATAAAATTGTCTTTTTATATTGACGAGTAATCTGGATAGTCGTCACGTTCATGTGCCATCTACATCGCAAATTTAATATTAACATCCTAGGAACTAACCTGCAATACGTTTTTATTTCATAATCGGAACTATCTGCATTAACCATCATCAGAACAATATCAGGGAACAGATGCAGCAGTGACTTGGTAGCTACTTGGGGACCTGCTTGAGTCGTGTTCTAAGGGAAAGGTAGTTGCTGGTTCACATTATATTACACTAAAAGAAGTACCGAATTTACTTTTACCTCTGCAAACATCCAGAACTAAATTCGGTAACAAAATGCTAAGAAGATATTTGCATTGTGCCAACTCAATGATCAAACTATTTTTATAGATTTTTATTTTCACAGCCATTCTAGTTTTGCATTGCAATAAAGTTCACCCATTATTTGCTTGTTCTTGTTACGATTATTATTGTCATTCTCTCATTCGCAAGAGTTTTCACATCCCTATTTGGTATCGATGCACATCAAGAGTGGCTAAGAAAGAAGGGAATACTGAATGTTACGTTATGCAAAATAAACAATTTACTTCAGCAAATCGTGATCAACGCTACAAATGGCTCGGAGCACTACGGGACTTAACATCTGAGGTCGTCAGCCCCCGAGAACTTAGAACTATTTAAACCTAACTAACCCATGGACATCACACACATCCATGCCCGAGCAGGATTCGAACCTGCGACCGCTCGGCCACTCTGGCCGGCTCAACGCTACAGAAGAAGTCAGATACATAAAGTTGACAACGGGAGGACTGATATGCTGGCACAACTCTGCAACTACTCCTGTTGATTTAACACAGTGTTACCAGATAAACTAGTCCTGCGGGATCGAAAATGTAGTACAGACTTTGCCACAGTAGCAGATAGCTGCTAATTTCGGACCGTGACCGTGAATTACCCTTGGGTCAGCTGCTGTTTAGAGTGTTGCAACTGTAAATGAAAGGCTTTGTTTGATAGTCTTGTGCTGATTCTGTCTGAATAAATTATGCCAGTGGATAAAAAACGGTTTAGTTTTGTGACCTAACCCTCGGTGGGGGGGAAGCACAGCGGTCTGCTTCATGAATTCAAAGCAAAATAGAAAAAAAAAAACAATGCAGGAAGTCAGAGACATGCATTTGGAATCTATTCATCGTTTAGGAGCCAAACAAGAGGTTAACATTACGGAAACTATGATCAGGAAACTTAGTATATAATAGACTACACCGATTTCATGGAGGAAACTTATGAAGACGCAGACTTCCTCGTTATAGTTATGTGCGGCGTAAGAAAGCTGAGAATTGGCAGCGTCGTAGTAAGTATTTGTCAACACTGCGATAGTGCATTTATTTCCAGGTATAGCCCGGCATTACCTCGCTAAATTCACTTGGCATTCGTTTTTCACATCGAAAACTCATACGATATAATCCACTAGTAAATTATGTTAATATCACGGATGTCTGCTTTGCAAATGCCAAGGGCTTCACTGTAAACTAGTTTCTCAAAAGATTCAAACCGACCGTCGACGTTGCGAATTTGAGCTTTGTTCGTCATATAGATCTAACATGTCAGGAGGCTGTTTATGAAGTGAACATGTTGATTAATATAGTTCCTCTCCTCCAAATGTTTGCAATAGCATTTAATTGTATAGGTTTTCTGACACCGGTGTTAGCAATTCCTTTCCGTTCTCTGAAACCTCAAAAACGATAACTTTTTGTGGTTTAAATTTGATGACTTTAACTATCACTTCCGATCAACGTTAAATACTTCCTGAATCCATACATCTAACTCCAAATGTGCAGTGTTCCTCCACTGCTACAGAGCATGCATTGCAAGGTACTCACACAGTTTATCGCATAGACTTATCATAAGGAATGAAACAAAAACTGTAATACGCTTTACACCACAGACGCTCACTCTGCCTTGACGAAAACATCCGAATATTGGCCAAAAGTTGCACAAATAATTGACTTTGAAAGAAAAATAAACGAAGTATGAAACATTTATAAATTCATCGAATGTAGTGAGGTGGTTTAATTTCGTCCCAATCTATAAAATTAATTTCGGGCCATAGTCAGCTCTTGCCGTTTAATGTAGTACAGTAATCTCCGTTGCACTCGAGTGTGAATGGAAATCGTAGAAATTTTCTGTGGAGCAACATTTAATAATAATAAAGCGTTTTAAATTATCAAAAGCGATGAGTGGTAGCAGGCGATTTCGATAAAGGACGGGGGAGTGCAGCGCCGCTGCTGTCGCCACGGCCGCTGCCGGTAGCTAGCAAGTGGATCCCGGAGCTTTGCCGCATACGGAGTCCAGAGGAGGACAGTCTGCGAGAAATCTGCCGCAAAATGGTTACTGGATAAAATTTTGTTATTGGTGTGTCAGAAAGTGAAATAGATTGAATCTGTGCTACCATTAAACTCACGTCTTCAGCATTCCGACAGAAGAGGCTATAAAAATCTTTTTCGTCAGCTGGTCACGATTCACAGACGTTATACCCAGAACCAACGCATGCTACCGCTAGACCACGGGCATAAACAGTCTATGCTTTCTCTAACATCGGCCAAGACTTCCTCCAGGAAGTTCCGCAGTCTACAGCGTTGCCAGATTGTGCAGATAGACGGACTTAGAGAATTAGCGAGTTGGTCAGTTTTTTTGTCCCATGTCGCGGTCGCCGCGAACTTAGGCTCTACAGCGGCTTACCGCCTCTCAAGTTTTATGTCAAAGAGTGTACATGTGCGTCAGTGAAAAAGACCAATAGAAAGGTGTTAGCATGTGGACGTAATGTGCTGTTGCACTCTCTTCTGTACCTAAGGTCCATCACCGTTCCCTTTGGATCCCTACGTAATTCAGTGCTCTCCGATACACACGATCGAACAGCAGAGGAGTGGTACTCAAGCGTCAACTTTAGGTTACAATATCTCAGGATGTAATTAACATTGTACAATGCAACAAACGGCACTGATTACGTATTTGTTTATACGTTCAGGTGTGCTAACAAAAGTAACGGGGTTCCATTAAAAAAACGTAGGTTTGTGTTAAAAAAACTTACTTCCGTGCATTTTTTATGGTTTGTGTTAACCAATTACACTAGCCCCTCTCCTCACGTTCGGTCTGTGGAATCGGTTCGTCAGTATTTGATGTGGTTTACGAAATATATCCAGCGGCAATGTTAGGTGTCTCACCCTGTATAGCGACCAGTTTTCGCAACCATAGAGCAGGGTATCAGTTTAATGCACAGCGTCAGATGTGATGTGTGAGACGTCAAAAGGCAACATGTCCAGCATGTATTCCGTTCTCCACGTCCTTTTCTGATGAGCAATTAATTTATAATGTCCTTCCTAGGTAGTGGAAGTGATTTAGTTGTCCCACAGGTGCTCCGGAAACAGAAACACTGGAATCTGGATAGGCAGTTCCAGGAGCTGGATGTGCGTAAATGTTTTGGAGATGTTGACGGTTAGGACAAACCGTTCATGTGCGCTACTCAACTTACAGCTCTACAGATGTAAGAACTCAAGAACAATGTCGTTTGCTCTAGTACCTTCCGCCGCGGAAGTCGAACACGCGCCAGAACAAATGGACGTGGTCAGCCCATAGAGGGCTCCGCCTCTGCGGCGGCTATTCCGTGCAGCGGCTCTCGTGCAGCGAGGGCGCCACCGCTACGCCACGTGCAGACAGCTGCCAATAGCCGCTCCCTCCGGTTTCGTGTATAGGGACCCGCTCTGCCCTAGTCCATCCAAACCTACGCCCTTCCTATCGACTACATTCGTCTGATGGCCTCCTTCCTCTTCCATCGCCCCTCCTATGTTACCATCCATAATGCCAATTCCCACATTTTCTACCCCTCTGCAGGTGTTCCCCAGGGCTCTGTCCTCTCCCCTCTCCTCTACCTCCTGTACACGGCAGATATGCCCCAACCTCCCCCCCCCCCTCCAGTATTGCAATGTGCTGATGACACCGCATTCCTTGCCCTCGCTCCTACCCTCCCACGGTCCCAACGCCTTCTCCAGAATCACCTGAACCTTTTTGCTGCATGGTGTAACCAGTGGCTCCTGAAAATCAATCCTTCCAAGACCCAGGCAATCATCGTAGGCTGTACCACTCGTTCCTTCTGGCTCCTGGATTTCTCCCTTACTGTCTGCACCCGTCCTGTCCGCCTCACCCCCAACCACACCTACCTTGGCCTCACCATTGACCGTCACCTCACCTGGATCCCTCATCTCCGCTCCATCCAACCCAAAGCCCACAACCACCTCCGACTCCTCAAACTCCTCTCGGGCCAGACATGGGGGTTGCACCCCTCTACCATCCTCCACACCTACAAATCCTTAATCCGTCCCATCCTCTGTTATGCCAGTCCTGCCTGGATATCTGATCCCCCCCCCCCCAAATTCTATAAGTCCCTCCAGATCCTTGAGCGTCATGCACTCCGCCTCGCCTTCCGTATACGCCTCCCGTTCCCCATGCGGATCCTCTATGATCTCATTCCTTTCCCCCATCTGCTCCTATTCCTCGAACATATCCACATCCTCTACACCTCACGCCGCCTTGAACCCCCTCACCCCCTGGTTGCTCCTCTCCTCTCCCGTTCCCGACCCCTGCCACGGCTTCACTGTTGTGTCCCTCCTACCCTTTATCTCTACACTCTACATCTCCTTTCCCAAGGTGGCTTCCATCAACTCCCCCTCCCGGATGCTGCCCTCTCTCCCTCCATTTATCCCTCCTATCAACTCTGATCCTCACTCCCCCTCCTTTCCTCTGTCCTTTTCCCGGGCTCCCTCTCCCCCCCCCTTCCATCCTCTTTCTTCCCCACCTTCCCTCTCTTTGCCCCCTTCTCTCCCCCGAGTCCTTTTACATTTCCCTCTCGCGTCTGCCCTTCTCCCCCTTTATTAGTCCTCTCCCTCCTTGGTTCCCCCCCCTTTTTCGTTTTTTCCTTCCTCCCTCCTTGTTCTTCCCCCTCCTCCAGTTCCCCCCCCCCCCATCCGCCTTTGGCTCGGGAGTGTCATCTTTGTGCCGCCACTTTCGTGCAGTGTTCTACATTGAGTGTTCTACAGTGAGTGATTTCCAGTGGGTGTTCAAAAAAATGGCTCTGAGCACTATGGGACTCAACATCTATGGTCATCAGTCCCCTAGAACTTAGAACTACTTAAACCTAACTAACCTAAGGACATCACACAACACCCAGTCATCACGAGGCAGAGAAAATCCCTGACCCCGCCGGGAATCGAACCCGGGAACCCGGGCGTGTGAAGCGAAAACGCTACCACACGACCACGAGCTGCGGACAGTGGGTGTTCCGTGTTGTGTTTTTTGGGAAGTGTTGTGAACGGCCATCATACTGTCGCTGAGTGTGCCTTTTCTCTCTTGCGAACAGAAACCAGACTGTCGCCGTGTTTTTTAATTGTGTGTGTGCTATGTTACTTATCTGATTCCTGTGTCTTTTATTAACGTTGCCAACCCCTTTTGCTTTCCGTTTTAACTTTCCGCATTTTTCCGCCATTTTACACTTGACGTCACCGTTTTATCGACTGTTTTTCTTGTTTCTTTTCTTCTCCCGTTTTTTAAAATAAAGGTCTGTAGGCTGTAGAGCAGCGTACTAAGCTGCTGCCAGCTAGCCCCCTTGGGGGGGGGGGAGGGGGGGGGAATTGAAAAAAAAACTAGTCCAGTCAGTCTGGTACACGCTCAGGATTTCGTTTCTATCTCGGCGGTACTGCGTTCTGGTCGTTGTTCGTTGACATTTGCCTGGCTCTGGTTCCGAGTGGATTTACGTTTGGTGTTGTGGTTTCCACAAGCCTCCGTTGTTTATCTCTTCCTTGTTGTGTCGCTCATAGTCGTTCGTGGTCGGTTGTCGTCAGTTGTCGTTGGTCTGTCGTCCGACTCATCCTGTGTTTACCCGGTGGCGCGTGCTCCACCGCCGGCGGCTTCCCCGCCTGTCGGCACCTATCCGCAGCCCAAGGCGTTCCCGCAGTTGGTTTTGGTTACTACATTTGCACATTGCAGTTCAATTATTTGAGACTTGAGATAGTTTCAGAATGGAGTCTGGACTGATTAAATAGCCTCCCGTAAATCCGTGTTTAATTTCTGTACCTGTATTGTTTACAGGCGATTTTCCATAAAGCATGGTTGCGAGGTATAGCCTCCCGTAAATCCGTGTTTAAGTTCTGTACCTGTATTGTTTACAGGCGATTTTCCATAAAGCATGGTTGCGAGGTACAGGGACACAATATAGGTAATAGGGAATTCGCAGATGTTTCATTCTGATACAGCATTTGCCTAGAATTGTCATCATGGAGAGTTTTAATCAGTCCAACAAAGTGTTCAGAGCACCTGCAGCTCTTTCAGACCTTCCACGCAGCCCCTCTGGGCGCCATATCAAACGCCTCATCTAGAAAACAGAATACCGATAGTTTAGGCTTATGTTGTTCTCTATACATCCGATTCTGTCGAGCACAGAAGATTATATCTGTATTTCTAGAGGAGGGTAGAAATCCGCTTTAAGATTCGGTAAGTACAAGCGATTCAACAAAATTCCAGCGAAAATTTTTCCAGCCACAGAGGGCAAGGATATGCCACATTAGTTACCACAGACAGCCTTTTTTAAAAGACGGTGATAGCTGTGGAGTACCCTACATGTTTCCCACATCAGAACAGAGAGAAGAGTCTGTTTTCAGACGCAAGCCACCAGTGTGAATGATCTCCAAGGAAATGTTGTCAGGTCCGGATGCTGTTCTCGGTTTCGTGTTGCCTACAATCTTGCTAAACGGATGAAATATCGGTGATACTGCCATCCAAGTTTGTGCTAGGTGTTATGGGACATGTTTGAGGACATCTTCAACAGCGGTAGTACTACGGCTCGAGAGTGAACTGAAGTGCTCTTTCCAGTAACTCAAAATGTCCTGACTGTCAGTGAGGATAGTCGTACTGTCGGGGGGGCTTCAAGTGTTCCTGACAAGGAACGACAAATTCATATATCTCTTTTATTCCAATGTAAAAATGCTCCGCAAGTCGCTGTCATTTGAAAGTTTTTGCAACCCTTCGCTTTTTGTTGCCACCAGTTCTTCTTATTTCAATTGGACTTTTTTGTTTCGGCTCTTGAAAACGTATTTTCATCTCAGCATAGGATGGATCTTAAGCAATATGTAGAAAACATCTCGCTTGACACTTATGACGTTCTTAATAATTTCGTTGCTGTCATCAACCTGTGAGCTTTTCTTTACTTATTATTACCAAATTAAGACGTGCACGGTAGTCAGAAACTGTCTGAAAAGCTTACAAGGATGTTTCAAGGGAGGTTGTGCTAAGAAATAATTGTTGCGCCGTTTCTGATTTATTCAGCATTGAAGTTAACCAACTAGGGAGTTTTGCGCGCAAATTCAAGTACTTTTACGATCTAAAACGCGGTAACGCACAGACATCAATGGATTCGTGAGTTACCACTTATTGAAATGATCGTTACCTGTTGAAATGTACCTTTTTCGGAAGTGATAGAGTAGGTGAGCAAAAGCGACGTTTCTCCGACTTCAGAAAACCAAACGAAGACCACGTTTGGCGATACCGCCTCTGGCAAACTGCTTGAATTTTCTCGCGCGACGAACTGATTGGGTTACTTTAGTGCTAAAAAACTCTGAAAAGTTGCTACATATTGAATGTTTTGGTTAACAATTATTTTTCAGCCCAACCTCCCCAGCAACAGGCTTACAAGCTTTACAGACTGGTTCTGGCCATTTTGCATATTGAAATAAGCCAAAATTTTGCCTTCGGATTTTGTGTGTGCGCCTGAGGCGAGAGAGAGACAGATAGTACTTAACGTTATGCTCTCTGTGCAGGAGTACTTTTGTGCTAGTTTAATTTGAAGGCAACACCTTTGAAACTATAACCTTCGCAGATCACCAAAATGATGGCGACCGTCAGAACAGTTTCTTGGTTTGTAGACGGACGCTAGGAGTGTAGGAATACATTCTTGCCATGTACTTGTACAGACATCCCTCGGAACTCGCTGGAAGGACACATAGTTTTTTGAAGGAATGAACATTAGAGTGGCACTAGCAAATAGAGCAGCAATCTGCTGGCTCCCAGCTGGGGGCGATTTTTTTAAAAAGTACTCAGCGGGATCCCCGAGCCTCCCTTTTGTCGGTGTCCTAGAACATCCTTACATGCAGAGCACTGGTCCACCACAGAGAATTTCAGGAACGAGCGCCAGCCACCGTCGGCGCAACACGGCCTGCAGACTAGGTAACAATACATCGTGCTCCACTGTCTCAACCATGTAGGTGCTTTACCGATTACAGTTTCGTAACTTTGGTTTTAAGTGATACTAGATAAACTGTGATATTGATACTTGATATTGAACACTCTTGCCTCCCGATTTCAGTAATTAACATTCGTTCTGTATTACCTCGTAAGTCTGAAACGCAAAGTAAATCTCAATTATGAAGTCGTATTTGGGTTCATCCCAGCGTTATTATCTTGGTACTGCTCTCCTTGTTTACATACACTCCAAGACAAAATTAAAAAGAAAAAAAAGCGCACAACGAAGGAGTTATGAAAACTGGTCACAAAGTGATATTTATATTAATATCGTCGGAAAAATTGTTAACTTTGGCGGCCGATGGATGAATGTGTGACGCAGCAACACAATTTCACCGCGCAGCTGACAAGGATAGTAAACGGGAGATAAGTCGATTTCATAGCATAAAGTCTTCGCGAATTTCGTTCCGTGTACTCCGTTGGACAACAACTATGCCTCGCAGACAGGCACTCAATGTCTGCATTTGAGAGAGGACGCGTAATTTGGTTCAAAGAAGCCGGTTGGAGTAATAAGCGAATCGCTAAACATTTTAATGGAAGCAGTGCCACTATTCGACGATGTTGGCGGGAGTGAGTGAACCATGCTCGAACACAGCGTCAAGAAGGAAACGATGGACTAAGAGCGACGACAGAATGTGAGGACCGACCAATCGTCAGATAGGCACTCAGAGCCCGAATTCATCATTATTATCGACTGGGCGTGCAACTGGTGCTTCAGTAACCACAAAAACCACCGGCTCACAAGAAGGGGGCTGAGCTCACGGCACCCTGACCTCTGTACACCAACAAGCCTGTTTGCAGCGGTGTCGGGCACATTTGGCCTGGAATTTCCATTGACTGGAGTAGAATTGTCTTCACTGATGAGTCTCGCTCCGAAACTGAGTCCTGTCGACCAGCGAAGACGTGTCTGGAGATGCCCCAAGCAACAGTGGGTTTGACACCTGACTATGGCCCGCCATAAGGCCCGACAACAAGGAGGGAAGTTCTGGAGTGCCATTTCACTTCATAGCAAGACCACTTTGTTTTTCAACCGCGGCACTCTCACAAGCCACAGGTGGGTCTACGATATTCTTCTTCCTGTTTTATGGCCTTTCAAGACATTCCACTTGGGCTTACATTTCAGCTAGATAACTATCGCCTGCACGCGGCGAGAGTTTCTACTGATTTTCTTCACGCCTGCCAAACCCTACCTTGGCCAGCATGGTCACCGAATCTCTCCCCAATTGAGAACGTTTGGAGCATTATAAACAGGGCCCTGCAACCAGCTCGCGATTTTGCCTATCTAACACACCAGTTGAACACAATCTGGCACGCCGGCCGCGGTGGTCTCGCGGTTCTAGGCGCGCAGCCGGGAACCGCGCGACTGCTACGGTCGCAGGTTCGAATCCTGCCTCGGGCATGGATGTGTGTGATGTCCTTAGGTTAGTTATGTTTAAGTAGGTCTAAGTTCTAGGGGACTGATGACCACAGCTGTTAAATCCCATAGTGCTCAGAGCCATTTTGAACAATCTGGCACGATATTCCTCAGGACATCCAACAACTCTATCAGTGGCTTGGCCTAATAACTGCTTGGATCAGTGCCAGACGTGGAGCAACGCTTTATTGACTTGCTCAAGTTGTTACTGTTGGCGAGACATGGGTTATCCACTTAACACCAGAAATTAAATCACTATGAAGAAGTAAGGATCTAGCATGAAAAAAGTGGATGCACATTTTCACAAGGAAAAATTGTGGTCAGTATATTGTGAGATGCACAAGTTTATTTTTATTAATTGCCTTGCAAAGGGGCAAACAGTAGTTATTGGTGACGTTCAGAAGAACCATTGACTGCAGTCTTATATTTCATCAATATAGCCCCCCTGCTACAAAGAAATGGCAACACAAAAAGTGAGACTGAAGTAAAACTTGTTGGAGCCCTTGACATTGTTCGCCAAATTTAGCACCCTCTGACTTCCAAATGTGTCCACATGTCAATAAATTTGAGTCCAGTGAAAATTCACGAATGGATATGTTTCAGATCTATTAGTCTCTCTCTGCTGCGTTGTAATTTATCAATATGAAGACAGTGCACGAGAAATTTAACTTTGCCCAACATACAATACACTGAGTTTGAACCTTACATTGCCAGTTTAACACTTCATGTAATTATATCTGATAATATTGTATTACCTAAAGTCAACAATTGTCCCAAACAATCCTACTGGACAGTAAGTTTTATGTGATGTACCAGAACAACATGACATGACACTCACTTGACCATGCTGTCCCCTGTGGTTTCCAACTCCACTCTGGGGCTCCTCATTACTGTGAGAGAAATGTTTCTTTGAAGTAGAGTGGGTCTTAAATCAAATGACTAGACCAAACTAAGTTGTACTTCAGAAATATAAGAGATACAATATCGTTTTCAGTATTGTCTATCATGTGGTTCCTTTGTATAAGCTACACCACTTGTCAATATATGCCATTATTCTTAATTTTTTTCATTGCATCACAGTTTAGTTTACAGCAGAAAGATAATAAAACAGTTAAGCACTACTAGGAAGGACTGTGCCACCTGTGTTCCAAGTTTATTACTATTTGGAATCTTCAGCAATCCACAATAATGCAGGATATTTTAATACTGTGCTACTATATTGAAAATCTGAAACAATCTATTCAAATTACAAGTGAAAAGATCCACTAAAGCTATCATGTTCCTTCCAACATTGAAGATAATCAAGGAGGTACCCACCTGCATGTCTCAGTTCATTTTCCTTTAATTTGTAGATCTTCACAGAGTATACATTCCTCATTGATTTTGATAATTAATTCTTAATGATTTCAATGTACAGTTTTTGATAATCTGTGTGGCACATCGATAATTTTCCAATTGCTTTCTTTTTGCAGAATCATTCTTTTTAGTAGTCAAGTAATTCCAAACAATAACAAGCATTTCTGTTGTGTACTAGAGTTGAGCACCATTCCTGATAAAAAATTTTGCACCAGAGAAATGGAATGAAGTCTGCAAGGAAACAAATCTACTATTGGTAATGTAGTCACCACATTATTACTGCCTTCGTAACAATCTGTGAAACTAAGCTAAGAATGTTACTACAGAACCCCATGCCAAAACTCATGAACTCATTGAAATGTAAATTACGCTGAAAGACTAATACCTTATTTGAGACACATGTTCCCTGCATGTGTATGGAAAATACATTTTCTGTGTTTGTTGTTAAATGTTCTGAAACAATAATTCAAAAAACAGGAGACATGAAAACCAAAAGGAACACATTGGCAAAACTGTAAAACATGACCAGATTATTTAGTTATATATCACAATATTGGAAATGAAGCACTCTTAAGAGAAGACATATGTCAAAAACTCGTACTTGGTGGGAAAATGATACCAATATATATCATTTTTTTGATATGAAACTTTTACATTAAAGGATGTGTGTGAATAAATAATTAAAAGTGAAGCAGGTTCATAGTAATTTGCATTTATTTCCATAAATTTAAACATGAATATATGCATAAATAGTTTATCTTGCTGTAGATTAACAAACTTTATACAACGTATGTGGAAGACCTTTGTGATTTTGTTGTATAAGGCACATGATGCGAAACATATATACTAACTATTCTACATACAAAATTATATACAACATTATCTACATAAAATTTGTGCAAAGGAATATTTACAGCAATGGAAGAAACAGGAATATTCAGTCAACTTTCTTCCTTTAATAGTTTAACAAGAGTAGAAAAATATTAACTTTATAAAATCTAACACAGACATATATACAACATTGAATCTATTTCGTATAGATGCCATCAATGTGCTCTCACATTTAATACTGAGCAAAAGGCCAACATGGATAATATTTGTTACAAAATGGCAGTCATCATTTTGAGCACACTTCCTCTTTTATAAGATAACTTTATTATAAAATATAAGTATCTGTTCATATGGCAGTTCAATATATATTTCAGTTTTTAGGAGAAGTGAAGAAGAAGTTGCAACAATGGAGTTATTGGATATTTCTGTAAGTAATGACTGGAGTTATCACAAGGATGAAATATATCCACATCCAAGTTTGGCAGGAATAGTTTGATCATTGCAGTGTTAACAAAATTGTAGCTGTTTGTAAGCTGAAGAAATTAGTTTTTGGTCACATCTGTTTGTTTACTTCCCAAAAGTCATATTACAACTATATATAGCCTGGGCTCAGCCTTCTCCTCTTTTATGTGAATCTTAAGCATAGCATATTATTCTCAAAATTTATGAGAATTATATAAATTCAGGCTCATTTGGGTCTTCGCCTGTCATATTACTTTGACAATTTAGATTCCATTTGAGCAAAATTCCAGCACTTTGCTCCCACTAACAGAATAATTTGGAATTAGGACTCCCACAAGATGTTTGTACCCACACACTAAAACTGAAAAGAGAGGCTAGTACTGGCAACAATGAAGTTGTAAACAGACAACAAATTAATGGTGTAATATCACTTATGGAGATCCAGAGCATGTAAATGTTAGGAATGCAATTTAATGGACGGTTCTGTGGTTCAAGAGGCAATTATGTTTCTTACAACATCAAATTATCACTTCTTGAACCTCCAATAAACATTTGTTATAAATCTGTTTTACTCCACAAGGAAGTAACTTCACAACACTTCTGCATTTGTGAGAAATAACATTGTCAAAAAACGTAAAAAAATATCAACTTTACAACACTAAATTAACACAGTTCATGGGTTGTAATATTTGTTTGTAATATTTCAGGTGCTATACCAAAAACAATTGCAGATAGCTAGTTTCAGTTTTAAGATATCAAAAAATAGTGTCAGGAACTGTAACCTAATTAAGGCACCTTTTTCATAATGTGGTGCTCACAACACACTTGGGTTCAAATAGTAAAATGACTGTAGGAAGGGAGATATGTAAGTAAACACTTTGGTCACTGTCTGTTAAATGATACTGCCATTCTCCATGGAGAAAAAGAGACTCATAGAAGTCTGATCAAATATGCTGTGACAACCTCTTAAGAATTTGTGGAATACATCTCATAAAAACCAAATGTCAAACGAGTTTAGTCATTTACCAGGAAATCGGTTTCTGAGTGTGTTAAGGCATAACTTCTGATTCAGATGTTCCATAAGGCCCTTAAATCACTACTGTGAAGTTTCAAAATAAAATATAATGTCCTTTGTCCATATTTTCTTTATGGACCCATCATCAGAAAACATCAGTACTGAGGAGCATAATGAATATCACATGAAATAAAGTAACACAGCTGCCATAAATATGTGTAACAGAGATCATGTTAGCTGAACAGATCAAGTATAGCATAAAGAATTATCAAAGTGAATCAACCAAAATATCTTTACAAATCTCATAATTTAATTGAAATCCATAATTATGAAAACAGAACAAGGATAGTTTCAGAGACTGCTACTTCATTTGTGAATGGGAATGGGTATTCACAGTCCCTGACTCATTTTGACACAGTTTTTTTTCCAAAAATTTCCTTTCACATGTACAGTACTATACGTCATTGCGATTCTCTTAAACCAAGTTTTGATACAAGTAATAAATGCACAATTCCTCACATGAACTGCCATTAAATGTCATTGTTGCTTTTTATTAAATAAGAACAGATTTGCAACAAGGTGTTTCTATGAATTGGTCTCACACAGAGCAGTAGAATAATGTATAAAGTAACCTAAAAATCAGTCTGCACATTCTGGACATCGTTGCTTTTCTTTCAGACACCAAAATCTCTTACGCAGGCCATACTGTAAAAAAAAGAAAAAGTGACAGATGACTGAATACTGGCTAAACAGTTCAGGGCCAACATACTGTTTGATGTATTGCACACCTCAAAAGAAACCACCAAAAACACATTTCATATATAAGAAACAAACTGCCACTCAAGTAAATTATATCACACACCATGTATCTCATGATAACAAAAATGTTTATTCAGATTGACAATTTTTCAGAATGAACTTCCATCGTGAATTCTTTAGTGATGTTCTATCCAGAATTGCATATTTGTAACATCAGTTGTTTAATTTACACAGTTGAATAATTTCTACATCACCATGGTCTCCAGGGTTTCTCTTCCTCAACAGGCTGTGCCGTCTTCCGGACAACTAATGATAGAGGTTTCTGCATCGGTGGGCTATAAGGCCTCGGCTGGTAATAAAGGTTAGCTGGTGATGTAGCCACATCCCGGCACAGGACGACAGGTGAGGTGGGTGCAGATGGCGTGGAAGGTACTGGCGATGAGACCATGGGAGGGGCAGCAACAACTACCGTCGGTGCAGGGGGACTGACTAACGGAGGTGCAGGAGGGCTACTATTGACTGCCAACCTCTCAAAGGCCACCGGTGACACTGATGCAGATGAAGATCCCGAGGCACTTCCAGACGGAGAAGAGGATGCCGATGAGACAGAAGACATGCTCGATGTGGAGGAGGCTGCAGAAGCAGTGGAGGCAGTGCGTGTGGGTATTGGCACCAGTGTAGGCAGTACGGTGGGGGTGGATTGCTGTTGAGCCTGCTGCTGCTGCTGTTGTTGTTGTGACGGCTGTTGCTGCTGCGGTTGAGGTAGTTGCGAGCGAGGCAGTACTAGTGCGATGTCTCCATTGGGCAGCCTGGTGGGCAGGAGCTGCAACCCACCGGCACTCACTGCACCCGCTGTCGTCAGCAGCAGTGGGCCAGTCGTGTGCTCCCCAGAGGTGCCCATGGCAGGTACAATGTGGACCTGCACTGCCGTGGCTGTCGCTGTTGTCGGTGCTGCAGTCACAGGCATAGCTGTTACCTGCTGTGTGGGTGCTCCCGTCACTCCAGCAGTGTTTGGAGGCTGTAAACATAAAACACAACCTTAAGCACAATGAGGAATGGGGGCACACAGGCTGTAAAAGTGTTACAGAAATGAAATGCTTCGCAGCTGAGGAAAATCCTTCTAGGTGTGTACGCATGCATGTTGTCTAGCCAAAAATGGTGAATGGATTACTATTTCAGGCATTCTACAACAAGTTACTACTTATATAGCCTCTGATTCACATGATGTAGTCACTCTCTGCCCTCTATTTATTATGTTGAATGGCTACTTGGTTACTCTTGTAGTAGTTGCAAGAAAGAATTGTGGTGAATAAATCTAAATCTCTTTACTGATGAGCCTTTGATTCTTACCTACCACTGAATCAGCACAGGCGTTATTGTCATTAGAGGATGTGATATGAACATAGTGGTACATGGAGGTGGAACAGTATACTGCTAGTGGTCATCTCTTGTAGTCAAAACATTAGTCTCTGTAGCAATACATATTGAGTTGGTAATATCGAGAACAACTTTACTGAATTGCATTTTCTTCATATACATGGTTTCTTTCATTAATAGACACTCATAGCAATGGCTATGATGCATAAATATTATCTTTATAGAATGATTGAAATAAAATGACTAAGTCTAATACTAGAAAATCTTAGATGTTATGTTCTAACTTCAATGAAGGAAAGATATTGCACTAACGCCATCAAAGGTCAGCGTTTATTTTCCTTAAGATAGACAGCTTCACTACAAATCAGCAGTCTGTGGTGCAGGTCTACATGTGAATATGATGAGGTACAGTGTATCGACATTTTTGTTGTAAGGTAACACTGATTGCTGATACTATTCACTTGATGGGGTAGAATTTCATTCACCTTTAAAAACAAAATCACATATATAGATGGACTTGATTGGTCTTTGTTGTGTTTTGAGAGACATATTTCACTAAAATAGCCATAAACTGGCTGACAGCCTACGAAATGGCAAGGTTTACATGGTGAGCAGTCAAAGTGTTAATACATGTATCAAATGAGATACTTTTTTTTCTAAGGGATGATGAAGTTCTTTATTGGCATAAAACAGTACTTGACGATTTCAGTGGTACATCGCTATTAATGCTGGCATTGATATATTTTGCTGAAGTATCAGAGAAATATGCTAAAATGGAAGGGAAGTAGTCCAGAATCGACTTATGTGGTGTAAGCAGTACCAACTGGGCTGTAGTGCCCGGCCCTAGATCACAAGACGTGTATGTATGATCCACTACGTCCAAGACACCTTTAAACTGATTGAAAAGGCAGCCTGATACTACCATCTCACAACACGCCTGTCACGAAGAGCAGGCTACGTATCCGGGGCTGAGAAACCATGTTTTGCCTGTATCTCCACTGGTATGGGTGCTAGAAAGTTCTAACATGCACAGTCGTGATACTCGTGAAGTGTGGTGTTTGTGAGACATATTTGGTTGAAATCTATCAAGTGGTTTAGGATGAGATGCTGGACACACAGTAGCATTCTGGTATTGGAACTTGCAAATGAGTGTATTAAAGAAAGGCTGTTAGAATGGAAAATTCATGAACTATGCAGATATAAGCTACCATAAAGTGCAGCCCCTCAGGATTAGCCGAGCGGTCTGAGGTGCTGCAGTCACGGACTGTGCGGCCGGTACCGGCGGAGGTTCGAGTCCTCCCTCGGGCACGGGTGTGTGTGTTCGTCCTTAGGATAGTTTAGGTTAAGTAGTGTGTAAGCTTAGAGACTGATGACCTTAGCAGTTAAGTCCCATACGATTTCACCCACATTTGACCATAAAGTGCACACCTACCAGATTGACCGGAATATGAGGCTAACGAAATGATTCGTTGTTGCCATCCAGAAGGCGAGGCGAAGCCTCCAGAAGATGAGGCAAAGAGAGCAGTGTTTACCTGCTGCTGCTGGTCGTGGACGGAGGCGGCCTGCGCGGCTGCGGTGGCGGCCTGGGCTGCCATGGCGCTGCCGTTGAGGCAGCTGGCGAGGTGCGACAGCAGGCGGCGCCGCACGTTCGCCTCCAGGCCTGGGAAGCGGCCCACCTCCCCGGCGCACTCGCTGAAGCCGGCGCGGAACTTGTTCACCACCGAGGGGTCCGTCGCCGCCGCCATCGCCGACTGCTGCCGCTGCAGCGACTCCAGGTGCTTCACCGTCATCTCCAGGATGTCCGCCTTCTCCAGCTTCGAGTGGCGCGCCGGCTGCACACAACAAACCGAAGGTCCCCTTATAACCAACTACTACTTTCTACATCATACATTAGGTTACCGTGACACTGCCTCTTATTTATGTTCAACTCAAAGAATTTGTTTTTATTCACAGTTGTCTTCTACATCTACGTTAATACTCCGCAAGCCACCCAATGGTGTGTGGTGGAGGGCACTTTACGCCACTGCCATTACCTCCCTTTCCTGTTCCAGTCGCGTATAGTTCGCGGGAAGAACGACTGCCGGAAAGCCTCCGTGCGCACTCGAATCTCTCTAATTTTACATTCCTGATCTCCTAGGGAGGTATAAGTAGGGGGAAGCAATATATTCGATACCTCATCCAGAAACGCACCGTCGGCCGGAGTAGCCGTGCGGTTCTAGGCGCTACAGTCTGGAGCCGAGCGACCGCTACAGTCGCAGGTTCGAATCCTGCCTCGGGCATGGATGTGTGTGATGTCCTTAGGTTAGTTAGGTTTAATTAGTTCTAAGTTCTAGGCGACTGATGACCTCAGAAGTTAAGTCGCATCGTGCTCAGAGCCATTTGAACCAACCAGAAACACACCCTCTCGAAACCTGGACAGCAAGCTACACCGCGATGCAGATCGTCTCTCTTGCAGAGTCTGCCACTTGAGTTTGTTAAACACCTCCGTAGCGCTATCACGCTTACCAAATAACCCTGTGACGAAACGCGCCGCTCTTCTTTGGATCTTCTCCAACTCCTATGTCAACCCGACCTGGTACGGATCCCACACTGATGAGCAATACTCAAGTACAGGTCGAACGAGTGTTTTGTAAGCCACCACCTTTGTTGATGGACTACATTTTCTGAGGACTCTCCCAATGAATTTCAACCTGGCACCCGCCTTACCAACAATTAATTTTATATGATCATTCCACTTCAAATCGTTCCGTACGCATACTCCCAGATAATTTACAGAAGTAACTGCTACCAGTTTTTGTTCTGCTATCATATAATCATGCAATAAAGGTATTCGCAATACATTACATTTGTCTATGTTAAGGGTCAGTTGCCACTCCCTGCTCCAAGTGCCTATCCGCTGCAGATCTTCCTGCATTTCGCTGCAATTTTCTAATGCTGCAACTTTTCTGTATACCACAGCATCATCCGCGAAAAGCCGCATGGAACTTCCGACACTATTTACTAGGTCATTTATATACACTCCTGGAAATGGAAAAAAGAACACATTGACACCGGTGTGTCAGACCCACCATACTTGCTCCGGGCACTGCGAGAGGGCTGAACAAGCAATGATCACACGCACGGCACAGCGGACACACCAGGAACCGCGGTGTTGGCCGTCGAATGGCGCTAGCAGCGCAGCATTTGTGCACCGCCGCCGTCAGTGTCAGCCAGTTTGCCGTGGCATACGGAGCTCCATCGCAGTCTTTAACACTGGTAGCATGCCGCGACAGCGTGGACGTGAACCGTATGTGCAGTTGACGGACTTTGAGCGAGGGCGTATAGTGGGCATGCGGGAGGCCGGGTGGACGTACCGCCGAATTGCTCAACACGTGGGGCGTGAGCTCTCCACAGTACATCGATGTTGTCGCCAGTGGTCGGCGGAAGGTGCACGTGCCCGTCGACCTGGGACCGGACCGCAGCGACGCACGGATGCACGCCAAGACCGTAGGATCCTACGCAGTGCCGTAGGGGACCGCACCGCCACTTCCCAGCAAATTAGGGACACTGTTGCTCCTGGGGTATCGGCGAGGACCATTCCCAACCGTCTCCATGAAGCTGGGCTACGGTCCCGCACACCGTTAGGCCGTCTTCCGCTCACGCCCCAACATCGTGCATCCCGCCTCCAGTGGTGTCGCGACAGGCGTGAATGGAGGGACGCATGGAGACGTGTCGTCTTCAGCGATGAGAGTCGCTTCTGCCTTGGTGCCAATGATGGTCGTATGCGTGTTTGGCGCCGTGCAGGTGAGCGCCACAATCAGGACTGCATACGACCGAGGCACACAGGGCCAACACCCGGCATCATGGTGTGGGGAGCGATCTCCTACACTGGCCATACACCTCTGGTGATCGTCGAGGGGACACTGAATAGTGCACGGTACATCCAAACCGTCATCGAACCCATCGTTCTACCATTCCTAGACCGGCAAGGGAACTTGCTGTTCCAACAGGACAATGCACGTCCGCATGTATCCCGTGCCACCCAACGTGCTCTAGAAGGTGTAAGTCAACTACCCTGGCCAGCAAGATCTCCGGTTCTGTCCCCCATTGAGCATGTTTGGGACTGGATGAAGCGTCGTCTCACGCGGTCTGCACGTCCAGCACGAACGCTGGTCCAACTGAGGCGCCAGGTGGAAATGGCATGGCAAGCCGTTCCACAGGACTACATCCAGCATCTCTACGATCGTCTCCATGGGAGAATAGCAGCCTGCATTGCTGCGAAAGGTGGATATACACTGTACTAGTGCCGACATTGTGCATGCTCTGTTGCCTGTGTCTATGTGCCTGTGGTTCTGTCAGTGTGATCATGTGATGTATCTGACCCCAGGAATGTGTCAATAAAGTTTCCCCTTCCTGGGACAATGAATTCACGGTGTTCTTATTTCAATTTCCAGGAGTGTATATTGTGAAAAGCAATGGTCTTGATCGCAATTGCTGGATTTCGGACAGTTTTTGGTTTCGACTCTTATGAGTCATCATCAGAACCCACCAGCGTTGAGCACAGGTGATCGTGTGCGCTAGATGACTCCTTGAAATGCTGTTTTCGTAACAACGCACCAGCTCCGATTATCAATCGCAAGATTCGAAACCGGTGAACCGTGCTATGTCCACCACATGCATTAAGGACAATACTGAATAAACAAGTAAAACCAGATTAAGTGCTCCAGTCTGACAGTGTCAGGTTGTAACACTACTATCTGAAAAGCAAAGCAGTAATACTTGTTCTCTGCAAAGGAAGACCTTGTATACAGGAAAATATAAAATAGCCAACCACTCAAAATTAAGTTCCTAAACATCTCTGAGAAATTAACTACTACCTCATTTCAAACCCCAGTTCCCATTCTCTTTGTAACCTCCTCAACCCAATCCTCTTAATCGCTCTCCTTCCCACGAAGATAGGAAATAGTTATATGGTGTACCATCAGTAACGAATAAAAGGCGTTTTCCCTCAACACATGCAGTTTTCACTCGTTGCTTTAACAGAATGTTGTCAGTAGCCTGCAATTTTTAGTTTAGCTTTGGAAAATCCTCATTTTACATGTGTAGACATACCTTAAGACAAGTGAGGGAACTTTAATATTACGTTGCGAGAAAAAAATACCTGAAACTGTAATAGGTGCCAACAATGCTCTTCGATTAAGCAGAAATAAACTATTAATATGGATGCAACAAAGGCTGCTACGTCCCTAACATATTCACTTACTCAAGCTTTGCTCAGTAGAGCAGCAAAAATTTTACACACTCCTCAGTGACATAGACGAAATGGGTATCCAATTTGTTAGAAACCGCCATAGTATTTTAACGTCTCGTCAACGTCGAAGACTGGAGCCAGCTGAAAATAGGTGGTTGAGGAAGTGATCTCGGAGTTCGCCTTTAAGTCGTGGGACGGTTACATCTGAATGGCTAGACTGAGATGCGAACCGTGCTCCTTCCGATTAAGAGACCAGTCTCTCGATCATTGAGCTACGAAGTCGATGAGTATTTCTTAACTTGCACTGTAGTGAACAACGCACACTGCTTTCTGAAGCTCATGACAGGAAATTTTTGCTGTCAGTCTGTGCAGAGAGTAAAGGACGCTGATACCAGCGGTGAAAGACCTTAATAAGTCCTCATTAGTGATACGTACAAAAGTCGGAAGGTTCTCGATCACTCCGTTACTTTATCGAGCGACGCTTAGTCTGATGCAAACACTGTGAACCGTTGCAGAATGTATGCTGGAAAAGGGCCTTGGCCTCGACGGATCAAGCCAAATGATTTACACAGGCGGACGTGACCATCGTATAACGGTTTCGTTCTGCTGCTTAAAAAAAAAAATTAAAAAAAGTGCTGGCAAACTCGGGGATCCTCGGAGAAGATCGGTGTTCGACTAACGCGCAAGAACTAGTAGTTGAAATCAAAGCAGTCCATCGTACGCCGCCACTTATCATTCAGAAAAACCCAAATCCCCCTAATCTCTCGTCCATAGCGTTAAACAGCAGTCCTGATGAGGATCAGCTCGTAATACCCCGTCTGGCTATAAGCCCGAAACACGCGAGATGCCGCATTCTCCACTGCGGTTATCTCTGCCGGCAGCGCGTTTGCTCTCCTTATCAGCTGAACATCGCGCGCGCGTAATCACTACCCACGTGGGCCGCATTTTTATTTAGAGGAGATTTACGAACTGGTTTGCCTAGCTACAAGCTCTGCCGCTGCAAATCCCAGGATTTGTTTCATAAGAGGTCTAAGGGTATTTACCCAACCACATACACCGCATACTACTATTCTTCTCGTACAGAGTTGGCAGTTTACAGTGTATCTTCTCGCACGAATCAGTTTTCCATCTGCCTTGTACTTATTCATCATACCGAGCACCAAGTTTGCAATAACATACCGCCGAAAATCTCCTTTTCAATGACTCATTATTTTACTGTTTGTTTTGATGGCATGTCGACAGGTATTGCAGTTGCGCTGATCTTAAAATTCCAATAGCGGTCACAAATTAACACAGTGAAACGACTGATAACATAATAACGGAGATGTGAAATAGATTTGAAACCATAACATAATGAAGGAGATGTGAACTAGATTTGAAACCACCCGCTCCCCGAATTCGATCGTGCTGGTCATCACACTCTCCTCCCCTCCATAACCCCTTTTTTACCTTTCTGGGACTGCCCGAGAGCTGACGTGGCGGTGTCGTTCGCTATTCGGAGAGTAACGAACACGAGTTTAACGTCCTCCGGACGACGGAACCATTAGAGAGGACATTAACAGATTAATACTTGACGTATACGTCGTGTCCCAGGAGGAAAGGTCAACATTCAGGGATATGACAGGAACGATAATTCGAAGCAAAAAAGCCTAGTGAACACGGATTCTAAAATTTATACTTTAGGAGCTATGAGCACAAATCTTCGATACTGTGAAACAAATCTCTTCTACTGTAACCTCCTTGCTTTCCTTTGACAGGAGGTAGTATGGACCAAAACAACAAAAAATTGTCTAGTAAACATGGGTTCCAAAACTCATGCCTTAAGAGCTTTGAGAACTTGTTCAGTAGAAGAGATGGGTTTCACTTTAGGAATATGAATAAGTTCTCATAGCTCTTAAGATGTGCATTTTGAAGCCCATGTTTTACAGACTTTTTTGCTTCGAGCGGGCTTCCTTGTCACACACGAGAATATTGATCCTTCCTTATGGAACACCCTCTACAGATTTGTAAGGCAAATTTTCGACGAAAAGTTGCCACGTATTGCGTCTAAGGAATAGTACAGTGTCATACATCATCGGAGAGCTTGAAAAGTCGGCATTGTGACACCAAAAGGAAAGTTTACCCTCTTCCCATTTTAGGACAAATGGTCGAATTAGGAAATCTTCCTCCCAATCTCCCCATATTTTAGATCAGAAGTTGGCCTAAATTTGCCAAAAACGGTTATTACAACAAAAATGCATGATCTAGACAGTGCTTTGTTCATATACTCAACACTTGCGTTCATATTGAAGATAACAAAGCACGATTCTTTTAAAATATGGGCAGCACATGCTTGCGTGTGAAAATGAAACTTCGTAAATTCGGTTTTCAGTAAATAAAAATTAGACTAGAACACAGATTTAGTAGAGTCAATTAACGGAACACAACGCGAACAGGATGGACCAAAAGAGTAGCTGCCTACATTTGTGTGTCTTGCTTCGTAGGTACTACAATCTGTGAATCTAAGTGGACTGACATTTCTCTTGCTGGGCTTCCGTACGGGAGGCAGGAATTCAATGATGGAGAGAACTATTCCAGAGAACGCATTAGCACTTAAGCTGATTCGCAATTTTACCGCCGTATTATTCTTTTTTGGGTACGTGGTTCACGAAGGTAGGTTAAAATGACTCATCATCAACGAAATCATTGGAGACTAGTTTAAAGGCGAATAGGTGAATAAACAAGCGGTGAACTACTCAAGGAACCACATCGACACCTATCAGGGAAACACCGTAAGAGCAAGATCACCATGGCAGAACCGGGTCCGGCGTTGAACCCGTGCGCCGCGTAACTCAGTACCCTGCGAGGTAAACAAAGTGGACAAGAAGACACTTGCGGTATATCTAGAATCCGTAATAGAAAATTTATAGGTAGGTATGGCATCCCTCCAACTGTCTAACGAAATCTTTCGCCGCATTAGAAAGTTAGAGGCAACGCTGGCCTTATACGAGACGCGTCAGATGATTGCTGCCACCTGCCACTAACAGAGATGCCCACGGGCACACAGTGAGGATTGGGAATGTAATGAGTGTCAGGAAGAAAGACATCATCAGAAGCAGGTAGTCGAAACGAAGCCGTGCACAGAAATTAATGAGCTTCGGCTGCGCCACAGACGACGATAACTCCAAGATGGCGGCCAATACGCTGCCTTCCTCGTTACGGCACTAACGCAATGCTCCGGGGTCCGTAGATAATTAAAATTACCACTGGCTGTCCCACTTCTGCATTTATGCCCTGCCCCATGCTGGGAAGACATAAAAGATTCCGCTGCGGAGGCGCTGTTAGTTAGAGAAGGACGCATCGTTAATGCATGTCCTGTCACGCTGATTAGAGTTTCGGTGATTACTATTAACAAGGTGTCTGAATAATGCGAGCTACGTGCAATGTGCGCCCTGCTGAGGCATTCGTCGTTGCCCAAGGGGACACAGTGGTCGCGCGATGAGAATGAACAGCCGCAGCTTGCGAGTACCACTGAAACGTCCCTCTGCCTCCTCACTAATACAACTCAGGACTCATTTTTAACGCATAATTTTCTGCTAACAGCGGAACTGAAACAAATCGGTTATTATTTCAAGTCGAAGAACCAATGAGTTGCCATCTGACTGAGGATCAGCGAGACGTTGCTCAGATAGCGTGTACATATTTATTAACACTTTCGGTAATAGTCTGGAAGGCTAAACTTCCTAGCAGACTAAAACTGTCTGCCGAACTGGGATTAGAACCTGTCTCCATGCTTTCTGCAGTCAGCTCTCTTACCGAATGAGCTATGCACGCGCAGCTCACAGTTTACTTTTACTAGTTCCTCTCTCCTACGTCATAAACTTCCCAGACGTTCTCCTGACTTTGTTTCTGGAATTTGCGAGAATTCCCTCGATGGAGCAGCTCCGGTATGTAAAAAAGTGCCTGAAGCATATCTAATAAACATCTTTCTCTGAGTTCACAATGTGACCAAACGCAAAAACTCTCTGGTACCACCCCTAACGGTGCCAGTAAGAAAATGCTGAAATCGGCAAACGTGGCTAAAACTCAAATGATGAACTAGGTTAAAATTAGACTCAGTTGTTCAATGTAAATCGATGTGTGTTTCCATGTTCCTGGCAGTTTAAGTGCATTCCCGCTATCTACTTCAAATGTACGTGGCTCCAGGTGTATACAGTGTTGTCTGCACCTCGGAATTTGAGCCAGGTTTCGCCCGATTGTGGGGTACTGATCTAGAAATGACAGGAAAAACTTACATAATATTTTTCAAGGTGCATGACCGCGTCATGATGTAGCAGGAAAATTGGTTGCTCGGCAGTCTTCTTCAGTCTGGCTACGTTGTCTCAGCGAGAACTATTTTACTCATACCGAAACTAATCTTTGGTCCGGTTACAATGTTCAAAATAATTCTTGAAAAGTCACTGAAAATAGGGCATTTGAATTGAAAGTTAGCTGAAATTGTTCGTACGTTGGATACCATTTAGTACATCTGGATTTGAGTTTTAAAAGAAATTTAGACTAATCAAGTCTGGAAGAACGTGTAATTAAAATGCAACAATACTGCAATGAGTGGTACTGTGAATATTCCTCCAAAGTGGAATATGACAGAGAAACATTCCCAGTGGTCGATAGAGGAAGATTACAGAAACAATTGCTATTTAGTTTGAATGAATCTTGGTTTAAGTGCCACATTTACCCAGCTGATGGTACAACGATGATTTTGGATTCTGACAAGTAAAACATTGGTTCATCATACGTTAACTCATAAAATTATGGATTTTAGAAAAATATATATATTTCCATAAATACATTGCTGACTTCTCTAACATGGCAAAGATTATGTTAAAAGTTTTAAAACACGTGCCTTAAAGAGAAAATACTGGCACTTCGTAAGACGTGGACACCAGGTCCTGAATTTGGGATTTTGTATTTTAGGTATTTTCATATACAAGCTGGACCATTCGTCCAGACCCCAAGTTGAACCTCCAGTCTTTCTGTAACTGTTCCCTAATGAAACACACTTTTACATATTGTTCAAGATTCTAGTTATACATAGTTTGGGGTTAGCAGCCACCAATGTTAGCTGTCGAAACTGTCCGTGTCCAAAAATTTTAGTAATCACTGACAGGCGACAGGTTTTCCTCATTGCGTTACAGTGTCAGGTTCAAATGGCTCTGAGCACTATGAGACAACTTCTGACGTCATCAGTTCCCTAGAACTTAGAACTACTTAAACCTAACTAACCTAAGGACATCACATCCATGCCCGAAGCAGGATTCGAACCTGCGACCGTAGCGGCCGCGCAGTTCCAGACTGTAGCGCCTAGAACCGCTCGGCCACCCCGGCTGGCGATGAGAAGGTCACAAGTACGTACACGGACGATCTGCCAGAAGATCACTTATAGACTTAAGGGTTCTCAGGTGCAGGTCTGAAGATTGCAATATGGGCAACAAATATTATATCTGCTGCCACTATTTGCTAGGTTAAAAAGAAGAAAAGAAAAATTTGAAAAAAAATCCAACTTTTAGATCTGCCAAGAACTGCTGATGAAATAAATCTTTATTAACTACCAGCTTTGATCATAAAATGTTTGTTTATCTAATGGTTTTATTACAGTTTACTGCCGTATTTCTCCTGTAGTAGCGGAGCAACCCGTTAGTTTTGTGTGCTGTGCAGAACCTTCAAAAGTCACTAATTAGAACGTGACTTATGGAGGCTACGTGTAGTACATAAAATCGACGGTTACCCTGCTACCACAATGGATATGAAGGTGCGGTTATCAGTGCAAACAAAAATGCGACAGGGAACGGTAGTAAGAAGTAATCTGCCGTCAATACCAAAATGCAATATTCAGGCAAAAGAAAAATAAATGTAATAATAGCTTTGACCTTGTATTACATATTACTATTAATGGCAGGTGACACTGTACAAACTGATGTAGAGCAGTTTTTGTTTTATTTGATGCCACAGTAAGAACAGTGTCATAGAAGCTGCTTCACATAATTTTATGATACGTGTAGACTATCAGATAATCGAACTCGCAATTAATAATTATTTTTTTCGCCAGCGTATCTAGACGGTTTCCTAGAAATTTGGCATTTTAATATCTATGAGTTGTCGAGTACGACATTAAATCCCATAGTAAGATATTTTGGTTAATTGTTGAAACTTCGACAATTTGTCTTTATATAAGAATAAGACGAGAATGTACAGTATTAGGTAGGCTGATTAGGTAAGAAATGAGAAAGTTCTACGCGGAATCGGAGAGGAGAAGAACATGTCGAAAACATTGACAAAAAGAAGACAGAGGATGATAGTATGTGTGTTAGGTCATCAAAGAATAACTGGATGGTACCTGAGCGAACCGGATATGGTAAAAGCTGTGGGGGGAAGCAGTGACAGAAATGCATCCCAGAAATAATTGAGGAGTTCTAGGTGCAAGTGCTTCTCTGTAAGAGGTTGGCCCCGGAGAGGAATTGGTGGCCGGCCGCATTAAACCAAAAGAAGATTGAAGGCAAAAAGTACCAGTGTAAATAGCAATTTGTTCTCGTACTTCCAGTGGTGAAAGGTTTCCATTTCCAATCATCAGACCAAAATTAATTTAGTCAGACCGCGTAAGGAATCCGTCCGCCTCCGTAGTGAGTGACCAGCGTAGTTGGCTGCCATGTGGGGGACCAGGGTTCGACTCCCGGTACTGCCAAGGATTTTTCATTCATGGGAGGACTGGCACGGTATGCATTCAGTCTAGTGATACCAACAGAAGAGCTACTTGACGGGGTAGTAGCGGAACCGTGTGTTGACCACGTGTCCCTCCAAACCGCATCCGCTTGACGCAGAGGACTACACGGCAGCTGGTCGACATCCAGCGGGCCTTCATGGCCTGGCAGAGAGAGAGAGAGAGAGAGAGAGAGAGAGAGAGAGAGAGAGAGAGCGCTCGAAGCCGCTGTGTGCTACCAACCGGGTAGCAGTCAACAACAGTATGGAGCGTACGTAAATTAATTTTCATCTGTTACTGGTTATTATAACCGAAACCACTCACCACCAATAGTGATGAAAATAAATTGCGATTTACACTGGTACGTTCTGTTGTTAAACGCCACCGTGTTTTGCAACACGATGGCACGTTTACGCTACGGATTTCGAAATATGACATGACGAGAGCATTTTTAGGACCGAATTCTTATTCTCTTTCGCACTGAACACCTGGCAAGTAAGGAGCATTCGTGAATGCCGAAATGGAGACTGGTGACATTTCCGACCGTTTTTCTGATCGCACTTTGCCTCCCCTCCCACCTGCCAAATCACTTAAAATTCCTCGGTGAGCAGGTAGCGCCAAGTGATTGAATAAGGGCGAGGAATACTAACGTGAGAACACGGGCGCGCTGGCCGGGTCGCCACGTGATTGGCTGCACGTTATAATTAGAAGCCCTTCCCGGCCGTCGCTCTGCCGGCTCCCTATTAAACGCGCGGCACACCACACCTGTAATTTTCACCTGACACTTTACACGCCTAAATGACAGAGATGAGGGGGCGCCGTAATAGAGCCGCACGCACCCTCCATCACTACAAGGCAGTACGCGTATGTATTATAAATATCTATGCACACGCACACGTATGTACATATATAGAAGACATGATACTCACATCTTTCTTCATGGCGTCCAGGATGAGAGTCTTCAGCTCATTGAGGCAGTTGTTAATCCGGGCACGTCGCCGCTTCTCCATGATGGGCTTGTTGCTCTGCAACACAAGAGAGCGCCAAGTCAGAAGCTTTATACATAAACACGCATATACATACGCATGCCGCCGTGTAGTGTATCGATCGAATGGCGCGATAACGCGTCGATGGATCGATCGAGCTGGCGGCGGGTCGAAGCGCGTTCTTTCGCGCCGCCCGTAATGTGATTTGGGTGCCGGTACCACGGCACGCTCGCCCGCGGCGGAAGATGGGAACGGGTGAATTATTCATCGAGACGCCTACTAATTCAATATTTGTGACGACGCGCCGCCGTGTTTTTCCTGACGTGACCGACTGCCTCGATTCAGTGGTGTGGGAGAGATGAGGCCTGAACACGACTAGATGAGCGCTTCATCAAAGCCAGGCGACTCTCATACACCACCAGCCAATACAGTGGGCTACGTCGTGAGAATGTATGCATAAACACGCTAAGAGACGGAAGGTAGTGAAGGCAATGTAGAAGAGCAAATGAACGCAGCTGGAAAATGGCGGAAGGAAAAGGTAGAAAGAATCACTGTATAGATCAAGTGAGGGGAAAAGAGAGAATGGTTCAAATGGCTCTGAGCACTATGGGACTTGACTTCTGAGGTCATCAGTCCCCTAGAACTTAGAACTACATAAACCTAACTAACCTAAGGACATCACACACATCCATGCCCGAGGCAGGATTCGAACCTGCGACCGTAGCGGTCGCCCAGTTCCAGACTGTAGCGCCTAGAACCGCTCGGCCACCACGGCCGGCGAAAAGAGAGTAAATGGGAAGATATAAAAGAGAGTAAGTGAGGACATAATATCACTTCAGAGAAGGGCGGAATGACTGGCAGAGGCATAGTGGGAGACTACAATAAGGAAGAAGCAAGGAGGAGAGAGAGAGGACAGAATAAGAAAACTTGGGACAAATATCGTCATTAATTCCTTATGCTATTTCTTACATGACACAAACAGCACAGGCTGTTGCAAGAGTTGTAGAAGTGAATGACAGTAGTGTCACCCTTCTTTTCAACGGATGAGTTCCTGATGCTCCGGAAACTGCCGCTCGTACTCGAATGCTTAACCCAGTCGAACGCTTAACCCCTGCAATTAACCAGAACGCAACCCGCTCGTCATATCACTGCTCGCGTACGACACGCCAAGTGGAGACCAATTTCACAATATTTTTCTTTGTGGACCTTTACGCTAATCGATATTTTCACTGTAAAAGGCTACACACTGGATTCCATTAGGAAATTGTAGCCGATTGGTACTGGGGAGGCAGCAATTTAAATTAATGTTCACTAGATTGTAGCTAACTATCTTATACTGACGAAAACGGAACGAAGGCACTGAAACTATCCAACAGGAGAATTATTTCCAAGCTCCGGTTAAGGTGATTCATAAGCCTCGACGAAATCTCAAATCATTTTCTGTTACTTTATGCATTAATTGCAACTTTAGACAACGACTGCGTTAAGTAAATTCACGGAAACTATCTATTGTTTTCATCCAGGATTGTGGGAAACCTACAAATATACTTTAAGAGCATAATGAAATGCAGTTCGAAGTATACAGCATTTATTTACTTCTTATGGCTGCAGCAGAAAAGCCTGTAAGGCCTCTGTATAATATGCTTGTTTAATGAATCCTTTAAAGCAAGCCTGATGTGGTCAGTGTATATTATTTGGTCTCAAGACCACGTTAGGCCTGCGTTCCCGCAACAGATGCGGTTAGCTATCATGAAAGTGATCAACCAGATTCTGGTCTAGGTCAAAGTTATAAGCATAAAATGGACTTGGTACGTGCACTGTAACACACTCCTCCGGATTTCACTACAAGGCAGTCATGTTCTGTCAATAAATTCCCTTGATGTATCAATCACGTATCGGATTGATACAATAAATCTAAACCTACATGACGACTTCATAAAATTGTTACTTCGTTTAGAAAATGTAAGTGAGAGTTCTTATACTACTACTTCGCGCTACTGATAGTCAACATCGACTCCTACAGGAAATATCTTTCTCATAGAGCACAGAAGCAGTACTGCTGACTGCATGGATTGTAGAGGAATAAAGACACAGACCTATGAAGAATCAGAATACCCGCCTAATTAACGGCGCAAATAAAGAATTCGTTAGCTGAAATAATGTGTACATTTATTAATTAATTCTTCGTGAAATTATCAAATCGTTTTAAAAAACACTAAACAAGACAATTTTTTTGTTTCCGACTTCGTGGAAAAGTTGTCGACTTTGGTTTCTTGGGAGAATTTCAGGAGAGGGTGGTTCACCTGTGAAGGAGACCACATGTAAGTGACTGTGGTGCTACCTATTCTTGAATACTGCTTGAGTGTTTGGGATCCGTACTAGGTCGGACTGAAGGAAGGCATCGAAACAATTGAGCGAGCTGCTAGATTTGTTACCGGTAGCTTCGAACAACACCTAAGCGTTACGGAGATGGTTCCGGAACTCAAACGGGAATCTCGGAGAAAAAGCGACGATCTTTTCGAAAAACAGTGTTGAGAAAATTTGGAGCTGTCTGCCGAACGATTCTACTGCCGCCAACATACAATGCGCGAAAGTACCACGAAGATAAGTTCAGAGAAATTAGGGCTCACACGGAGGCGTACAGACAGTCTTTCTTTCCTCGCTCTATTTGCGAGTAGAAAAAGAAAGGAAATGACAAGTATTGGTACAAGGATACCCTCCACTACGCACCGTACGGTGCCTTCCGGAGTATCTACGTAGATGTAGACGTAGATTTAGAGGTTTCAGATATTACCTCTGTTTCCATCATGAGAAATTAGCATTAAGTTTGCTGTATGCATCGATATGTACGTGACGATCGATACTCCTCTACGAAACTTCGAGAAAGGAAACTGAACACCGTAACCTGATACAAAGAATCTAAATCTTGTTCGGAAGATCCAGTGTTGTCAATCTTATATATGATGATTGTGTTTTATGCATCAGTTACGAAGATCAGTTCGCGTTTTTTGACGGTAGGTAGACATAAAGACGGTGACAAACATCCTGTGCCTAATGATTTAAGACGATCGAAGCTGATACTAATTAACAGGTTTGTCAAAGCTGCTGATGCAGTTACCATACAAGTCTCGATAAGTGCGACGGGCTATTAATACAACGATAAATGTAAAATACCTGCACGATGAATAAATACCCGTGTAATTTAAACATCTCCGCGCGAACTCGATAACAAAGATATACAGACTGTATTAAGCGACGGCAAAGAGATAATTGTTACATGTTGGACACTGGAAGAGAGATGTTCTATGTCGGATTGAGAGGAGATTGTTCGAAGCCGCCATTAAGGCAGTAATCCTTGTTTTATGGTACTGAAGAAAATAAATACGTATAAAAGCACAAAAGGAGTATCAGGTGTGTAGAGTTCATAACCCTTAATCATTTCAAAAGAAATATTCAGTGATTATAAAGATGCAAGTCGTTCGGAAGTGTTGTGTGGTTTGACGGTGCGGACCTGCAGTTTTGCACGTTTTTTTGGGATTCGCCGAGAATATTTCTCCGAAGACCTAAATAATTTCACGAACTTAAGTTCGACGCCACATTCCATACCCACGACAGAGCATAGCACTTGGCTGTACCGATCGATTTCCGTAGAGCGATAAATTATCCTTAGCGATTTCAGGTGGAGAAGTTCCAGTAAGGATACTCGACGAGATCTGCCGCTGCGAATGCATATGCTGATATCGCGTTCTTTAACTTACGGAGAACAGTAAGCAATATAGACTTCATAACCACCGCAAATATAACTAAAAGAACTGAAAAGGAGCAAACAGTAAAAAGGAATCAGTAACCAAACCATAGATAAAAAATAAATTAATAATAATACGCAATCACAGTAATAAAACGCTCATTAAATAATAGAGAGTATAAAAATAAGAACTTTAAACAACTCTGAAACATAGTGTACTCGTTAGGTAAACGAATCTTGACGACAAACTAGGTAAAAACAGCTGTGAAGTCAAGACACTCCGCCTGCTTAGATCCATTCATAAATAAAGCCATGTGGTTGTGGTACTGATTTGAAATTTAATTCAAACCCGAATTAGAAAAATCTGTAGGTGTGCTGCCTCTACCCTGCCGTGTTAAGTGCAAAATTACTCTGAGCGGTTTCAGTAGCCAAATTAGTAGTCGGCTCCAACTCTGGCTACTGATATTTCTGCCACGGCTCCCAAAGGGCCTCCTTTGGTAGGGACTATTTGTAAGAATAGTTTTGTGACTCCCGTTCTGCGGTTGGTCACGCAGTGCCACTGGAGTCCTTAAGAGGACCCCAGCAAAGGGTTCGAAACGTCGAGTATTCTAGAAATATTGAAGAGGAATAAATGTGATTTTTTGCCTCAAAGACGACAAAGATATCGCCAGTTGTACTTTACCCGCATGGCGAGATGTGACTCGCGGTCGGCAGAATAGGGCCAGCGGTGCCGTGGCACTGTAAGTCGATCTCTGTTTATCGCGGCAGTCATCACAGCCGGGCAACGGCACAGCGGAAACTAAGGCGAGGCAGAGGCAGGCGCTGCAGAGGGGACCAGCGGCTGCACGAGTGCGCGACACGGGCGTGAACTGGCGTCGGTTTATCGCTGCCGATAGAGCGCGGGTCACGGAAGGAGGCGAAAAAACCGCCTCGGTCGCGTCGCTAGGCGAGCCGACCACGCCTTCCGGCGCGTGAGCCCGCCGGGGGTTATCCAGAGGGTCGCGGGCCGAATCCCGTCCCTGACCTCTTTCACCCGATACGCCCGAGGAACAAACGCCGGATGTTACTGCAGGTCTGGCGATTACGCTTATCGACACACTGCACGCTCATTTCCTCCTGGAACATCTGCTCGTCTAGGAACGATCGCATCAGCGCACACTCACACAGCACTCAGGCGCGTGCCAAACGGCGTAGTAATCACGAGGCTACGCATTCACGCAGTTATGCGAAATTGCGGCGTTGTTCGACGCACAAAACCGACGATCCCGCTCTATTGGCGTATTCTGCCAATCTGAAAAAAAAAATCGCTGCAATAAGACATTCCTTGTAACCCTGTGGCTGATGATTTGGATGACACAAAAGCACAACGCAGGGAACGACCAAAATTTGGTGTATACGTGACTCATTATTTGAGTAAAACTACCTCTTTCTACCCTGGACAGAACGATTGCACGGGTTTGGTTTTCAGTTTCACGCTGCTAAACTACATTATTCTTTTTGCATCACACTGAACTACAACGATTGTTCAAGTTCCCGGATTCCGTTTAGAAAACGTTTTGTTTAATATTGTGACCACCTGAACGCTACACATCATTTCAAACTTCAGCCGAAGACAAAACCATAAATCCCTGAGGTAAATACGCTTTCCAACGTTTCGTTAGTTTAAACTATTCCTGCATTATTTTAGAGTGAGAAAGTTCCATTTAACGCATATAAGGTGTCTAAGCAAACGCATGATGTGCTAGTTGGGCTTTACACATGTTCGTATTTTGAAACAAACTGTCACCATGAGAATTTTTCCCGCCCGCTGTCACCTTTCGTGACCGGAGCCGCTATTTCTGAGTCAAGTAGCTCCTCTATTGCCTTCACGATGGCTGAGCGCACCCCGCCTGCCAAAAGCGCTCGGCAGATCCGGACGGTCTCCCATCCAAATACTAGCCGAGGCCGGCAGCGCTTAACTTCGGTGATCTGACGGGAACCAGTCATTGCGGCAAGGCCGTTGGCAGCATAGTAACTTGGTCGATTTTATGCCTTAGTCCCTCCCCCGTTTCAAAACAGGCCACGTAAATTGTTCCCCTGGTTATAGAATGTCAAAAGCACGCCAAAGGCATTATTTTAAGTCGGTGTAAGGGAGAAACACTACCGACGATGTTGGCTATAAATCGAAAGGTAACTCAATATAAAAAAGAACACTGTATAAAATCAGTAAAAAAGTTTAATTTTATACACAAAGAAGATAAAAGAGACCCTGTTAGCGCAAAAAAATAAATTGCAACTATTCAAACTGGGCAATCTTAGCTACATGTAGGTGTAAAGTATTTCTCATCAATACAATTATGATGCTGATCGTGCTGAACCGTTTGACTACATGAATAAAATACATAAACTCGTTAAACTGGAGCTATTAAGCAGGCCAGATTTGGATACTGCACGCTACTCTCGCGTTCTTAGTACAATGTTAAGGAAATAAACTCATTTTCTGGGGTAGTGGCCACTTTCTGTACAAATGTAGTCAATAGCTGGAAGAAAAAAGAAATAGACACGTTTATTCGCACTATGCAGTTTGTAAGCGAAAATATCATGTTTCTATTATAAATCCTAACACTAGCGCTGTGATATACAACGCCTTTGGCGTGCTTTTGACATTCTATAACCAGGGGAACAATTTACGTGGCCTGTTTTGAAACGGGGGAGGGACTAAGGCATAAAATCGACCAAGTTACTATGCTGCCAACGGCCTTGCCGCAATGACTGGTTCCCGTCAGATCACCGAAGTTAAGCGCTGCCGGCCTCGGCTAGTATTTGGATGGGAGACCGTCCGGATCTGCCGAGCGCTTTTGGCAGGCGGGGTGCGCTCAGCCATCGTGAAGGCAATAGAGGAGCTACTTGACTCAGAAATAGCGGCTCCGGTCACGAAAGGTGACAGCAGGCGGGAAAAATTCTCATGGTGACAGTTTGTTTCAAAAGTCTCTAGCATGGTTTGCATCGCAACTAAAACTCCGTTTTGTTACGCCATGCATGTTCCGACAACAGTGACTCCAATGTCTTGCTGACAAAGTCACTACATCACTTACTCGGATATGAGCTAACGTACATATCTTTGTATAGCCACCCACCCACACATTTAGAATTCAAAGCACTATCGGTTGCTAATGGAAAGATAGTAACGTTGCCAAAAGATAACAAAACAAGAAATCATTTTCTGGCAACTTAAATTTGCTATGATCGGAGGATAGACACTGAGATGAAAATGTCGTGATCACAGTAGCTTTACCGTGGATGCATCATCTACTTCACTAGAAGTTAACTACATGGCATATTTTTCTAGACGTGATATATGCACAAAAATAGTGCTCAGTTATGTAAGAAGAATTTTACGGAAGGTATCTGGATTAACACGCAGTATTAGTGGTCCTGTAAACACATCAGTAAAAAAAATTATTTGCACTGGCAATAACTGCAAATTTTGAATGCAGATCAAAAATGCACTGTGGAATCATTTCGTGATAAATGTAAATTCAATCTAAAAGGAGTGAGCTGTGAACATCACATCATGGCTGTTATGACAGGTAAATAGCCGGGATCTAGAAGGTTTGATGCTAACGCCAAAGTGCATCAATCATTGCCCGCTGTCACCCATCAGAAACGTATCAGCCAAGTTCGTCGATTGTCAGCGGTAGCGCCACAGCCTGCCAATTATCGCTGCCTCTACTCCGCTCGTTACGACAAAGGAACGGTGAAACTGCATTTCACTAAATGGCCACAACTTTGCAGTCAAATGAAATAAAAGACACGTCCTAAAATCTCTCCCTGACGTTCTGTTAAAACCACCTTTATGTGCTGTTAGCAAAAATGAAACGATGGACGTGAGATTCATATTGAATTTTAGCAATACATAACAATGAAAACTAGCAATACGGTATTTTATCTACGTGCCTGCCCGCCAGTAAACGAGAAGGTGATTTAGCTTATACAATGGCCATATCGCCAGAGTTGTAGTGATAGGTATTTAGATCGCAGCTTCTAGATCTTCAGTCTAGCTTTTCCCGTGTTGAACTAAATAGTAACTAAATACGTACAGATATATACAGTACTCCCGAAATATGTAAAAGCATATGCCCAGAGCTAAGTTTGTCTGTTGCCAAATCAACAAAACTTGCCGCGGCTCCCGCTCAGATTCTGAGGCGCTAACGATACCACACGGCTATCCCAAGCGCACGATCTGTTCAAACGGCCGCGTTTCCCACGAGCAGAGTTGCTGTAAGAAGGCGACAGGTGTCGCTAGTGGCTGGGTCGAGCAGAGGTCCATTCCCGTTGGGGCTACTTGCTTCCATATAAAATACATATATTTTTCTTTATTTTTTCGATTGTAGTTCAAGAAATGCACAAAATACGACTAGAACAAGTGGTCCTGTGATCATAAAATCCCAACACCTTGCCTTGCGTACAGTACCATCTATTGGGCATACACTTTCCCAGAGCGACGGGAGCTATACTACACCGTAAGGTAAACAGACTCCTGTATAGTGGAGATAGGGAGAATGATGCTAAACAAAAGAAGAAAGAAAGGATTGAGATTTCACGCATCAATATGTAAATAGAGAATTACGTTTCACTACGAGGGAAGCAAGTCACCTAATCGGTATAGACGGCACTCTTTGTGTTCACCTTCCTCCTGCATAATCCAGTAACATCACATTCATCGGCGAACAATACACCTTCGTGACCTCATTCCATACAAGATAGATTTTTCAAAAACAGAATCAAGCATCGTTACACGGCGTCGTTACGTTCGCTATATCTCAAGTACAATTATATCTTCAACCTCAGAAGTTAAATAATAAGATGGTAAGCGTCGTGCCGGCTGGTTGGCCGAGCGGTTCTAGGCGCTACAGTCTGGAACCGCGCGACCACTACGGCCGCAGGTTCGAATCCTGCCTCGGGCATGGATGTGTGTGATGTCCTTAAGTTAATTAGGGTTAAGTAGTTCTAAGTTCTAGGGGACTGATGACCTCAGCAGTTAAGTCCCATAGTGCTCAGAGCCATTTGAACCATTTGAGCCTTTAAAATTTTTCCCTCAGATGTACCAATCTAAATAATCCGAAATCCCTTCAACGTTTCTGCGTCTACATACGGTATATACTCTTCGACTCACTGTAAAACTAGTTGTTATTTCGTACCGAACATCTGGTTCCCTACATCTCTTTTCGCTCATGGAGCGTGGAAAAAATGGATTCATGTACACCTTTATTTGAGATGTGAAACCAATTTTATCTCAAAAATCTCTAGTCGAAAGAACATTTATAAATTCCGCCCTGAAGCTAGAAATTTTAATTTTCTAGGATTACCGCCTGCTTGTCATTTGGGAATTTCCATACTTTGCGGTACCTGTCCGCAGAAGATATTGACAGAAATTAGATTTTTTTTACCAATTGGTAAAAATATGTCACTCGTTGGAAGTAAATGTTGTATGACGAAAGTTTTATGATGATTATTGTGAGGCTCCATATTTTCACGGCGTATTACATGACCCATAAAAATTCCTGAAAGTCAATCGTTAGTACACATCAGCGGCCAATGTTTCGGCTGTGAAACGTTCAGCCGTCTTCGGAGAGAACCTGAAACATAAAGCTGAAGCACTCCCGTCTACCTTATTTACCGGTATGCGTATGATACCATAATAAACCACACGGGCAGCAGAATCTGTAAAACAGCTTCACCCAGTGATGACGGTAGCACATATCTCTGTTGCCCATGCGGAGTTTCTTCCATAATTGTTTGCCACGTTCTCGTACGCCCTATCGGTGTGTATAAGGTGAACGCGAGCGCTTTACAGCCAGGCTTCAGGCTCGAAACATTTGCCGCTTACAAAGTTGCAAATTTTCACAATCTGTTATTAGCGTCCGTTAAAATGAGGCAACGTGACAATCTTCTCTCCTTGACAATACGCCGGATGGGGGCTCACGCGGACAGCGTAATTTCTGCCGCCGTTCTTCGACACCTCGCAACGCAATTATGCGGCCACGTAGCGGTCTGCGGCGAGGTTTTCGCGCCGGCTAACTAACGCTCTCATTAAAGCGCGGCGGCTCCGCCAGTTCGCTGGCGACGTGTTTACGTGGCGCGCCCAGCACGTCTCGCCAGCAACGGCGATTAGTGCGACTCCTCTAACACCCGCTAAGCGGCATTTCTCGGCGGCGGACAGGGGCCGTTTCCCCTGCACTGCTCATTATGCGGTTCACAACTCTCAGGTAATCGGTGAAGATCCGCACGATCGTACAATTGCCGGGCAGACACGAAACTCTACAACACAGAAATGAAATGGAATCGTCGTGCAGCGTTGATGGCCGGGAGGCCTCAACCGTGGAAGTTCGGCCGCCGAGTTGCAAGTCTTATTTCAGGTGACGACACATTTTGGCGACTTGTGCGTCGGTTATGATGAGGACAACACAACACCCAGTACAAGAGCGTTGAGAATCTCCAACCCGGCTGGGAATCGAACGCGGGCGCGCTGCATAGTAGGCAAACACGTTACCACTCAGCTAAGCACGCGGACTTGCAACTCCGAAGACATCGGGGTGAGATCCACTAATCCCCGCACTCTAAATCCGCAACTCGCCATCTTTGTGCGTACCTACATTTGGGCAGACGAGTCCTCTGCGCTTTGGGGACCGACAGTTGCGTGCAAGAGTTTTCATACACAACTCTTTTTGTTTGAAACTTCCCACCTAAATATTTACACTTTTGTGGGTAATATACTTTGAGAAGAGTATCAAACAGACGTTCGGCTAACAGTGTCGGCTCAGGTCACTTGCCAAAAATTGACAATAAAACCAAAGAAAGACAAGACATGAAACGCATTCGCAGTTGCGAATATAAACCGCCTCCATCTGCATAATGGAATGACGATGAAAATTTGTGCCGAACCGCGACTAGACCTCGGATTTCCCACTTCACACGAGCGGTCGATTTACCATGAAGCTCTCCGAACACGAATCACGACCAGACCCGAACTTCCATACATCATCGTCCACGTGTCATATCTGTATTCATACATCCCTTTAACGGCATATTATTTTTAAGTCACAGGCCCGACACCGGTTGATAAATACGAAATTGCAGTGCCTGTGTTGTGAAGTAGCGCGATGCAATCTTCAAAAAAATTGTTCAAATGGCTCTGAGCACTATGGGACTTAACTGCTGAGGTCATCAGTCCGCTAGAACTTAGAACTACTTAAACCTAACTAACCTAAGGACATCACACACATCCATGCCCGAAGCAGGATTCGGACCTGCTACCGTAGCGGTCGCGCGGTTCCAGACTGTACCGCCTAGAACAGCTCGGCCACCCCGGCCGGCTTTCAGGTTACTGATCGCCACCCAGACCTTCCCGTCGAATTTGATAGGGTAGTCTCCCAGTGATTGAATAAGGGTACATTCACCACCGATTCCAAAAGGAATCAATATGAAGATCGTAACATACTAAAAACCTAAGCAGAAGTAACAATAATAAAACAGCAAAATCAAATAACGTTCCCAGAGAACTGTTAGCTTCAAACGAGGTGTTAAGCACCCAGTTAAAATGCTATCTGCGTCTAGCCAACCGGGAGGGTTACGAGACACTTGTTGCTGTGCCTTGCAACCCGCGTCGTGCGAGACCACCAGATAGGGGGAGTTACACGCACGACCAACATCCGCTCTAGTATGCAAAAATTCTCATTTTAATGGCTGCTGAATATGTTTCAGATTGCCGATATGGGCGGCACTGGTACCTTCAGAATCCATAATTATGAGACAGTAATACCAGGACAGAGTAGCTTGGAGAGCTGCAGTAAACCAGTCTTCAGACTGAAGACCACAACAATACCTGTATTGGCTGACGAAGGTGAATATGGAACTTATACGATTAATCATTTACGACGCCTTTCAGCATAACGTAAACGCGGCACAAAATAATGAAAACTATAGTGCACATAAGGCTTTTTTCGGTTTTACATATTCCAATGGGAATATTCCCATGTCTAAATACAAAGGAACGAGATCCTAAACAAGTCTGCTAGTGCGACTATAAACTTGGTAAATAGCCTACAAGCATTCAGAAAATCAGGCACATTGGTTGTAACGCAAAGGTACCAGTTGAAAACGACCATAGAACAGTCTCAAGCAGTTATATCTCTTTTTCTTTTATCTATTAGAAAGGTTTGGTGACAGTCTTTGGCTGTATAACTTATGGGTCTGCTTATAAAATATCTTTCTACTGCCTGTCACGATTTTCCTTTTATTTTCATGCACGGCGCGTTTCAGGAAATGAATTCCATTGCCCTGTTTTCGTGTATTACGATATTAATGCGTGCTGTAGTTAACATATCGAAAATATCACGCATAAATTGCATAATATACGAATAAAACACTTGAAAATCGAAATCGTTTCCGCAGAAGCGTCCTGCGTCAAATAAATAAAAAAGCAGATCGTTACTGGCAGCAAAGTAGTTACTTTGTAAACAAACCTCCGAGTTACATCTGTGACTTTTGAATGAGGGCTCTTATAGTCGGCAAGCGTGTTTCATTGTCTCTGAATAGTTGTCTTTAGTCAAGCTGCTGTGAACCAGACTCCAACGAGAAGAGTAGCGATCCAAAGTAGTGATTATGAATCCGCGTAACACAACGTCGCTTCTAAAAATTATCAAAAATTTCCGAAGAACATACTCACAGGCAGCATTCTATCAATATGTGAAAGTGATTTTTAAATATGACCGTCACTACTTCGCAGATCCATAAAATAGAAAAAGTTCAACTTGGAGTTGTTCCCGCGGTACAAAAAAATAGAAAGGAACTGAAAAACGTAGCAATATATTACCACCAAAAATTTACATATATCTTCTCTAGACTATAGCCAGAAATATGAAATTGACGCAACTTACGACATTTTTGTACGTGCTGATTCGATAGGACTACATCGATCAAAACTAATTTGTACGGTGATCAAAACGTACACCACGGTAGTACGCGGTGCTGTGCGGCAGAAATATCTCCTCACTTCCTAACCAAAAGTGAAGTTTCGTCATTAGAGAGAGAGAGAGAGAGAGAGAGAGATTTGAGATCGAATGCTAGTCGATTAACACGTACTAAATAATATATTGCAGCACACTTTAGGAACTGTATAATCCAACGGAACACCTGTACGGGTTGTTTCATGATACTTGCCCTAGCATGTGGGATCCGTCGTATGGTTGATCTGTAAGCAATGTATCACATTGACGTCCTTGTTGGCTGTAGCTAAAATGTGAACTAGGAAACACTCTAGGAACGTCTTTCAGTATCTCTGAGAAAACTATCGCCAATAACGGTAGTTTACGGAGCAAAAACATAGGAACTACTAACATCCTACACGGAGGCGCATGAAGTATACGTTGCTTCCACGCTCCGTTAGTGAATTGAACTAAAAAACTACAACAAAATAAAAACCAGCACTACAAACTTCATTCGCTCAGTATTTACTCAGAAAGAAGAGAGGATAAAGGACGTTGCTATCTTCATTATAAGAGGCTACACGGACATCCTCGATAACTAAACTGTGTACAACGGGCGTAGTATTTTCCGTGTTGTATTTAAAATTTTGAAGAGGAGTACATCTCATAATTCTGATTCTACTAAACTTAGCTGTGAAGGATAATTTTTAACTGCGATGAGCAGCATTACAGCATAGCGATACGGTATAGTTACCAAAAGCCGATTACATCCTAAGACACTATCAGCTCGCGTATGTATAAATACACAAATGAGACACACACGCATCATCCCGTACACCTGAGCGTAAAAAACAGTGCCAGACGCTCTGTGATGTCAAGCTTACTGTGCCACCCACTGTCTCGCGACTATGAAGTAGAATCAATGTCCTTTATGCGTTGGACATATCCGACTGTGGCTCTCTGAGCACGTGAGAATGTATTCTTGGATGTGACAGGAAAGTCACCTTCCAATCAGTTTTCATTCACGTGCGACATAAAAACATTACGATTTTATAAAGTAAAAGTGGCGGACTTCCTGAAACTGCACTCTTTATTAATGTTCATGATACATACAACATACGCGTTCGAATTCGGAATAAACATTGCATCATCAAATGTGTCTATAAGGTAAATCACATTTGCTCGGTTTGGGTGATAATGCTTCACTGTCAGTTAGGGTTTCGTATGAGTTGTAAAATATAAGAAAAAGGCAGTGTTCTAACTTTATGCGATTTTTCTACGTGGTGAAGTGGAAAGGCAGGGTACCACTGTTATATGCATGGACGTATTTTACTAAATCCCTGCAGATATGATCCATGTCATATGTATCTGCTGATGGATGTGTATTCCGAAATCGATAATGTTTATTGTCTGAATAATCAGTATCGAGAAAGATCAACCTGAGCAAGTCACACAGTAAAATTTCATTGCAGGAGCGTTCCTTCGACATGTCATCGTCACCAACGACTGGGAGATTAAAAAACAAAGTAAGACTTCCGTAGCCGTTGTCATTGATTATAAAATAGTCTAGATTGTCAGGCGTCGTCACGTTCATGATTAATTTCTTCTTACACAAACGACATTCCGATCTGTCTGCTGCAGTCTTCTGATGTCCCCGGTGTTCGGTTAACCGGAAGCAGCAGAAGATCCCGATGACGTTCGAACCAGACGGGTCGAAACGACGATCGTGTAAGAAGAAACTAAAGAGCCCGGAAGATGCTAGCTACTGAGCTTCTAGATAAATGACTATCGCTCACAGCGAGACTCACCCGTCGCGTTTCGCTGGCACTGCGCCGCTGCACGGCTATCGGTCCGCCGCCGCCATCGGGCGCCGGGGACGTGGAGGCTGCGGCTGCGGCGGCGGCGGCCGCAGAGCCCGGCGGGGGCGTGGGGGCGGGCGTCACGACGCACGGCGCCGGCCCCGGCCCTGCAGTCGGCCCTCCGGTCACCATCACTGCGCTGCCATGCAACAACACCTCCACTGCCGCACGCACTCCGCGCTTCCTCGCTCAGCCGGTCACCCGCACTCGCGGGTGGGAAAGCACGCCGCGGAAGTGAACTGTCCTTCGCAAAACGGTAGCAACGGCGGTGGTCAGAACACACGCACACAAAAAAAATTCCCCTGTTTGTGGTTTTGTCACGGTCGCGAGCAGCAGTAATCGCCTCGCTCCGTTCCACCCGTGCGGTTTATCGGTGCGCGTAACAAGTGGTTGCCACGGCAGCTGCGTGTCGTTCGTCTTTTTGCCGCTCGGCGCGTCTTCGACCGCGTCAAGTTTACGCAGGCGCTGTACGGTCCTCAACTGTCTGCGGCGCACGAGCTTCGGTCGTGGACTGAAGAAAAAGTGGCGGCGCTGCGGCCTGCCACGCTCCCGGCCCCCCACTACCGGCGGCGGCGGCTGCCCCCTACACGGGCAGAGGCGCGCGCGCCCGGGCGCTTCCCCCACCACCGCGCGTGCCTGGGGCACCGCGGCGGCAGGCCCGTCCACAGAGGCGCGCGAGCGCAGCTCTGTGGGAATGAATACCTGCCGCCCGGCTACCTGCGCCGCCCGGCATTCCACAGCCCTACCAACTTCCAACTGACCGCGGCGGAACCCACACACTACCGTACCAAAAGCTTCACTACACCCACAAAGACAGTTCACCGTCTACGTGTAACTCGTCATCGAGCTGTGCTCGCGCACAGCGGGAGAATTCTCTTGCTCTGATAAACCATTAGATCGCTCCCCAATCTAGCGACATGTTGATCAATCTCATAGAGGAAAAGCTTCACACAAACAGTACCTGAGCTTATGCAATGTCCTCAGAGAAAGCTTACTTTTTGTTGATTCTTACAGAGAAGATAATGGCGACCAGACACTTTTCATAACGCCGTTTACTTACATAAATAGTGCCTTTACCAGTTTCGATCCGACAGGTTCATCATCAGGGAGCTTGTTCACGTTAAGATACATTTTGATCGTAGTTTCTATTAGTTTCCACTATTTATTCGTCCGTATGATGAAAATTCCTTGGAGGGGTGGTGGCCTATAACCAAAACAAGATGTGGGAAACTGTCTGCTTAGCTCAGTATGAGATTTTCACTCTGCAGTGGAGTGTGCGCTTATATGAAACTTCCTGGCAGATTAAAACTGTGCGCCCGACCGCGACTCGAACTCGGGACCTTTGCCTTTCACGGGCAAGTGCTCTACCATCTGAGCTCCCCAAGCACGACTCACGCTCCGTCCTCATAGCTTTACTTCTGCCAGTACCTCGTCTCCTACCATCCTAACTGTACAGAAGCTCTCCTGCTTCCCAGAGCACTTGCCCGTGAAAGGCAAAGGTCCCGAGTTCGAGTCTCGTTCCGGCACACAGTTTTAACCTGCCAGGAAGTTTCATGTCCGCTTAACTGTAATTGTAGACAGTTTCTCATAGCATGTTTTGATTATAGGGCACCAAAACACCAAGGAATTTACATAAAATCTGGGAATAACGAGTGAAAATTAATGTAAACTACAATAAAAATCTATGTAAACGTGAACAAGGCGTCTCATGATGATACTACGGGTTCGAAACTGGCTACGGCGCTATCTATGTACATAAATAGCATTACAAACAAATGGTTCAAATGGCTCTGAGCACTATGGCACTTAACTTCTGGGGTCATCAGTCCCCTAGAACTTAGAACTAATTAAACCTAACTAACCTAAGGACATCACATACATCCATGCCCGAGGCAGAATTCGAACCTGTGACCGTAGCGGTCGCGCGGTTCCATACTGTGGCGCCTAGAACCGCTCTGCCACCCAGGTCGGCCATTATAAACAGTGGCTGATTGCTGTTACCTTCTCTCCAAGAGTCAACTTGTATTTTGTACGCAACCACAGGCTCAAAATGTCAGTTTTCGACAAAGCAGCATTGGTTTTTTGGTTGTGAGAAGTGGGCGGGACAGGGCGTTTATCACTCTTTTGTCTGGTTTGATGCAGTTCGCCACGTATTCCTCTCCCGTACCAGCCGCCTCGACTCAGCGTAACACCCGCAGGCAAGTTCCTCAGTTACGAGGACCGTATTTGTTGGATATACTCCAAGCTCTGTCTTCCCCTACATTATCTCCCTCTACAGCTCCCTCTGCTACCACGGCAATTACTCCTTGATACCTTAACACATTTCTTATGATCCTCTCCCTTCTTCTTGTCATAAGCGTCGTCGTATCAGAGCAATATCGAAGCAGGGTCCCCACTTCCTTTTTCTCTGTCACTTGCCCGTAGAGCGCTTAACGAACAACAGAAAGGTACCGGTCCAACACGCTAGCGCGGAATGCTTTGTCAATTCTCGGGACGTTCTTCTCTAGAATAGCGGAACGGGGGTGCAAAGCTCAAAATGAGGCCCTCTCCGGGAGTTGCTGTCTTTCCGATCTCAACCCACCGCTACATTCATTTTCCTATCTTCTAGCGAAGGAAATGACATTTTCCCTTTTACAATACAGATAAAGCGTAGGCGAACACATTTAAATATTGTCCCATTAGTAGGAAGTGTTATTAATAGTATAATTAACAGCAACTAAGAATTGACAGATCAACAACATTCAGAATAAAAAGATGTACTCATCTTCTGGTAGTTAAATACGTTTACATTCCAGATATCAATATAATGTACTTTCAAAGAAGTATGGACTCGATAACCATCAATCCTTCGATATACAGTACGATTTATGTAATACCTGTCGGATTTAGTTATTGCCCCCTCCTGGATAAATTTCTGCAGACGCCCATGCTTCTTGTCATCGTCGATTCTGTGGAAAACCTCCTCATGTCTTATCTTATCCATCCACAAAACTTCCATCCTTCTGCAGTTCCACACCTTAAACACTTCAATTCTCTTATTTTTCGGTTTTCTCTCGGTTTATGATTGAGATACACATAACGCTGTGCTCTTAATGTACATTCCCAGAAATTTCTTCCTCAAATGAAATTCTGTGACCGCTACGGTCGCAGGTTCGATTCCTGCCTCGGGCATGGATGTGTGTGATGTCCTTAGGTTAGTTAGGTTTAAGTAGTTCTAAGTTCTAGGGGACTGATGACCACAGATGTTAAGTCCCATAGTGCTCAGAGCCATTTCTTGAAATTCTGTGTTCGATACTAGCAGAGTTCTTTTTGCGTGGAATGCCCTCTTTGTATGTGCTAGCCAGCATGTTATACTCCCGTTGCCTCGTTCGTCGTGTAGTCTATAAATTTGCTTCCCAGGTAGCTTCACTTCGTCTACTTCGTGGCCCTTAATTTTGACAGTAAGTTTATCGCTAATTTCATTTCTGCCATTCCTTCTGGAAATCGGCAAAAGGTTTTGCATGAGGAAGCAACATTCAAAACTTGCGAGTTTTTTTAATAAACCATACGTTAACTTTGAAAGTATGTCGTGTCCCAAGGAATAAATTTAGCAGGAAGTACACAAAATTAATTTTATGTCTATGGTTTGAAAGTTATGTTCTGAGAACTTTTGAAGTAAATTACTTTGGCTCCTAAACGGTAAGCATATTTCAATATAATATGCAAAGTACATCTTTTCATGTTGTTAACGTGAATATGGATGCAACCTCTTTGATACAACAACCTAAAATTTCACCCTGATTACATTCCGGATGTCCAATAATTATGAAATGAAGAAAGAAAACATTCAAAAACATAATATTTTCATGCTTCCAAAATCTTATATTGTAACTGAAAATCGTAATCTGAAAAATGAAAAAAAAATGAGAATGATTAAAAAGCTTCTGCTGAATAAGAACAAAAATGTCACACTAATACTCCTCAATGTGAAGAATCAGGGAATAAATTTTGGAAAAGGTTATTCAACTGACGCCATCTATAAGAGTTTGTTTTCTTATAAAACACCACGTTCTTTTGTAAACTGTAAGCAAGCCACATTTTACTGTGCTGTTATTTTAGCTCTTCTGTCGTTTTCTTTATGTTTTCATCCCAGATTTAGCACTTTTCACCCTTTCTCTGTTGTCTTAATGGCGTGAGAGTTGGAGTGACTGTGTGTGTCATGACTTCCTTTATAGTTCTTTTATTTACATTTGATTCTTTTAATACCGTAAGGACGCCGAAAACCTCGCCGATGAGCGCCCATAAACTCCAAACACACACAAACTCTCTCTCTCTCTCTCTCTCTCTCTCTCTCACACACACACACACACACACACACACACACACACACACACACACACGCTATAAAACTTCACATCTGTTCACATTAGTGGATTACTAGCATTACATCGAACATTTATAACTTTTTAGCGTCGAGACACGAGCTGAACTATTCTGCTACATTTTTTGGGTATGTTAGGAAAAGTGTAACTCAGTGCCAGAATGCGACTAAACTAATGGGGGAGACCTCCCAAAAGCATCCTCAAATTGACTGGTAGAGTAAGATTTCAGAAGCTGGGATTGTACCAAGGTAATCTTAGTCCCTCCAGTTTGTTACATTGTTGTTGTTGTTGTGGTCTTCAGTCCTGAGACTGGTTTGATGCAGCTCTCCATGCTACTCTATCCTGTGCTAGCTTCTTCATTTCCCAGTACCTTCTGCAACCTACATCCTTCTCAATCTGCTTGGTGTATTCATCTCTTGGTCTCCCTCTACGATTTTTACCCTCCACGCTGCCCTCCAATATTAAATTGGTGCTCCCTTGATGCCTCAGAACATGTCCCAGCAATCGATCCCTTCTTCTAGTCAAGTTGTGCCACAAATTTCTCTTCTCCCCAATCCTATTCAATACCTCCTCATTAGCTATGTGATCTACCCATCTAATCTTCAGCACTCTTCTATAGCACCACATTTCGAAAGCTTCTATTCTCTTCTTGTCTAAACTATTTATCGTCCATGTTTCACTTCCATACATGGCTACACTCCCTACAAATACTTTCAGAAACGACTTCCTGACACTTAAATCTATACTCGATGTTAACAAATTTCTCTTCTTCAGAAACGCTCTCCTTGCCATTGCCAGTCTACATTTTATATCTTCTCTACTTCGACCATCATCAGTTATTTTGCTCCCCAAATAGCAAAACTCCTTTACTACTTTAAGTGTCTCATTTCCTAATCTAATACCCTCAGCATCACCTGACTTAATTCGACTACATTCCATTATCCTCGTTTAGCTTTTGTTGATGTTCATCTTATATCCTCCTTTCAAGACACTATCCATTCCGTTCAACTGTTCTTCCAAGTCCTTTGCTGTCTCTGACAGAATTACAATGTCAGCGGCGAACCTCAAAGTTTTTATTTCTTCTCCATGGATTTTAATACCTACTCCGAATTTTTCTTTTGTTTCCTTCGCTGCTTCCTCAATACGCAGACTGAATAGCATCGGGGAGAGGCTACAATCCTGTCTCACTCCCTTCCCAACCACTGCTTCCCTTTCACGCCCCTCAACTTTTATAACTGCCATTTAATTTCTATACAAATTGTAAATAGCTTTTCGCTCCCTGTATTTTACCCCTGCCACCTTCAGAATTTGAAAGAGAGAATTCCAGTCAACATTGTCAAAAGCTTTCTCTAAGTCTACAAATGCTAGAAACGTAGGTTTGCCTTTCCTTAATCTAGGTTCTTGTTACATTATCGTGCAGCATGCCAACTGGAATACAAAATTCGTAGCCCTGTGACTGTGCATGATACCCTGTTGCACCCATAGAATTTGAGAAGTTCCTAATCCTGGAGCGCACCTTTTGTCGACCTCCAAATTTCAGTTTTCCCTCTCTTCCAGCTCGGAAAAACTGTTTCCTTTTTTTCATTAATGTATTTCAAACACGTGGTTATTTTCTTCGAAGAGTACTGCAACAGCTCTGTGTTGTAAAACTGATTGCAGAATGAGAGAGTCATTATTGATTTTCTTTTTACACATAGAAATGATAAACCGCTGTTGTGATTCCGTTGAGCATCGAGGGGAGGTGGCGTCCTTATGGGATGCGGGGACGAATGTTTGACGTGTAACTGCTGCCGTATTTGTTGTGTTGGGAATCGACGACAGATCACGTGGTCCAGGGTGCTGGAACAGATTGACAATTAAGAAAACCCACGATGTACGGTGATTGTTAAAGTTCCAGTATTTCTCGCCACGCTTGGCAATGCTACATTGGCAGTGCAGTAGAGTTTCAGGCAATGATTACTGGAAATTCGAGGGAATTCTGTAGTGAAAAAAAAGGGGTGTGCGCAGATACCAGGAGGCAGGAAGTTTCACCTCCTGCCCCCTTGTGAATCCCTATGCACGCTTCATTACTTTCGGCTTTCTTCGGTTTACAGTTTGTACTCATCAGATTGTACATTGAGTTCAGAAGGTCTTGCAATTCTTCCTCCCTTTAACTCAGGATACCAATGTCATCAGCAAGTTTCTACGTAGAGCGTGTAACAGAGGCGAATTTCCGTGTACGTAAAGCAGAAATACAAGGCTAGAAAGTTTTCAACTAATGCAGAACATTATACAACGAAACTCTATTTATGCTGCTAATTAAATAACACGAAGACACTCTCTGACACAAGATCTCGTATAAAGACATCTGATTTTACCGAAAACAAAAATGCTTCGAAACCTCCTCTCTCGCTCTCCATTACGGAGATGATATTAACGAACTGTCCATGAATGCCTCATGATTTTTTATTTTTATTTATTTTACAACATGCTCCATTACATTAATTGTAAATTGGAAACTTGTGGTAAGAGCTCTTGTGGGACCAAACTGCTGAGGTCATCGGTCCCTAGGCTTACACACTATTAATCTAACTTAAACTAACTTACGCTAAGGACAACACACACACACACACACCCATGCCCGAAGGAGGACTCGAACCTCCGACGGGGGGAGCCGCGCGGACCGTGAGAAGACGCCTAAGACCGTGCGGCCACCCCGCGCTGCTTACATTAATTGTAATACCACACGTATGCATTGTGTATGCGCGCCCTTGTGTGTGTGTGTGTGTGTGTGTGTGTGTGTGTGTGTGTGTGTGTGTGTCTTTGTCCTCACTGGATGTCGTGGAATGCGTTCAGAACCTTCCCAATCCAAGAATTCCGAAATGTTTAACAGAAAACGATCCCGAGACCTCTGTGTCTACAATGAACGACGCTAATCAAGGAAGTAACCCTTAAATAGTGTGAAAAAATTTTTTAGAAACTATAAGTACTTCTGGATGAAGCTTTACGTTCAGTATCCTGCAGTTTTATTTGCTAAGCTTCCTCCAGCAAGGTCGTCAGCACTTTTCCGCAGCGAATATGAATGTTCCAAAGAAATTTTATAATGAAAATTATCAGATTCCTCCAAGTTTTATACAAAGTGTCAGACAGGAATTTGTATGATACGGAAGACCCTGATTGCTACGACCGAGAAGTATGGGGTCAGTGGTGTACGGTACGGGAGACCACAATTAGTGTTTGCACCGTTTAACGTCTGTGTTATTATAGATGAGTTTGGGGCCAATTGAAGCGAGGAATCGAGACATACCCTGCTCATCATCAAAGGGGTCGCATTATTTAATAATCTCGAACGGAGGAACCGTATAGGTGCTCGGCGTTGGTAACACTGGCGCCCAGTCTCGTGTTAAGAAAATGTACGCTGTCACTTCTCTCTGCCGTTGTGAGATGGTTATCTCGTGGAGACACGGCCGCAGGCAGTTAAGGCTTTTGCACGGCGGCCGCAGGCTGAGCCCCGACGCCGAATACCTGCTAATGGTCGGGACCGCTGGGGTTTTCCGGGAGGTGGACATGCTCTTTGTCTCGCTGTCCCTGCCTCGAGAACACCCTCTGCGCTATGGCGCCGGGGAGCTGTTGCCAACACGTGGTGGCCCTGTTCTCGGCTTTCCTACAAAGACACATCCCGATTCGTAGTTCACAAAGCTATATCTTCTTCATGAAACAGAGATCTGCTTCATGTAACAGAGACTTTATGTGGTTGATTTAAGAACTATAACAGGAACAAAATTTCACAGCTTTGAAAAATTCGTAATTCATACGGGGTAAAATCGGAGTATGCATTCACCATTATCAGTATTTCACTTGGTTCTAAGATTGTTAGCACAGAACTTTGCGAGCTTACAAACTGGGGAATGCTGTATCGTCCTGTCGTTTCCACTTACGCCCGGAAAAGTCAGTCTTTCCACTGTTTTCCTTATTGGAGCATCTTTCTCCTTTTGTTCTGCCTTACCTGGACTTCATATGGTTTGTCGGTTCCAACTGTGGACTCATGAACTGTGTTCGAACGTTACGAATTATCTCGAAAATACGACTTACTGACAAATAGCCAACATAGATTCATAAAATATCGTTCTTGTCGAACACAACTAGCTCTTTACTACAATATTGTAATTCCTTTCTGGCCACTTGTTGACAAACTACGTGTTAGTTTCTGTCTCAGGTTCTTCTGCTGACGTTTGTTTGATGATATTTCTGATGTTTCGCCAGAACGAGTGGGTGGCATTGTCAAAGCTTCAGCCTCTACAGACAGCAATGCGGGGTAAAGCTTTGACCATACAGCAAAGCGTCAGAAAAATCATCATGCTTGTCCACTCTGTAAAGTAGGACAGATGGTGATCTGTAGTATCTCTGCCGAAACAGCACACGTTAATCGTACATTGTTGAAAATGGAGCTCCGCAGCAGACTGCTCCTACGAGTTCACATGTTGACTTCGCTAGTTTCGACTGCAGTCAGTTCAGGACCATAGGGATTTGATAGTCTATAAATTTCTATTCAACTAAATACTTAGGGATTACAATTACAAATAACCTAAATTGGAACTGTCACATAGATAATGTTGTGGGTAGAGAAAACCAAAGACTACGATTCACTGGCAAAACACTTAGAAAGTGCAACAGGTCTACTAAAGAGACTGCATACACCACGCTTCTCCGCCCTGTTCTGGAGTATTGCTGTGTGGGATCCTCATCAGATGGGACTGACAGATGAGACCGAAAAAGTACAAAGAAGGGCAGCTTGTTTTGTATTATCGCGAAATAGGGGAGATAGCGCCACAGACATGATACGTGAATTGGAGTGGCAATCATTAAAACAAAGGGGTTTTTCGTTGCGACGGGATCTTTGCATGAAATTTCAATCACCAATTTTCTCCTCTGACTGTGAAAACATTCTGTTAGCACCCAGCTACATAGGGAGAAATGATCATCATACTAAAAGAAGAGCAATAAAGCCTCGTACAGTAAAATTTAAGTGCTTGTTTTTCCTGCGCACCGTTCGAGAGTGGAAAAGTAGGGAGACAACTTGAAGGTGGTTCATTGAACCCTCTGCCAGGCACTTAATTGTGAATAGCAGAGTAATCACACAGATGTGGATGATATAGATGTAGATGGAAACGTTTCGGCTCTTCGGGTGAATCACACTTTGCTACACTAGCTTGATGGTCATCTCCACAAACGCCGTCACCGAGGTGAAAGGCGGCTCGAAACGTGCAGAGCGCTACGGACGCAGGCTGGTGGGAGCAGTATTATGCTATAGGAGACATTCTTCTGCGGTAGTAATCGAACCACGTGCATCCCTTCATGCAACGGCGATGTCATCTTTCAACAGTATAATTGTCTGTGTCACAGCCAGAACCGTGCTAAAATAGTTTGAGGAACGTTATAGTGAACTCACGTTGATGTCTCGGCGATCAAATTCGCCTGATGTAAATCCTATTGAACTTATCTGGGTCGCTCTCAGGCGCCATCATCGCGTACCAAATCAGCGGTTATGCGAATTACATGACCTATACCAAGACATCTAATGCCACATGCCTCCAAAAACGTACCTACAAATTATCGGGTCTTTGGTACGCACAATCAAATATGCACGTCTGTCCAAAGACGGACGAAAAAGCTATGAAGCCGGTGGTCATAACGTTTTGAGTCCAAGCCACATTGAGTTCCTGCACTAATGCCAAGTTAAAAGAGGCCCGACACAATATTAGGAGGTATCCCATGATTTTTGTCACCTCACGGTAAAGCAAATAACAATGGTTGTAAAAAAAAGCTAGTACTTTTTATTTCATTTCTTTCTATGGCGACGGGAAATGAACAATTTTTCTGTCGAGTTTAGTCCGCTTGCCGCCTGCTGACTATGGGAACAGGAAGGACAGCAGTAGAAGAACGGCAAGCGCCTCATAAAAGTGTTACGCTGAAAGTCAGGGCCGGTGGCAGGAATGCTGTGGGCTGCGCCCGCTGTTTTGAGCCTGCGTTCGGCACCAGGGCGTCGCGGACAGCGGGGTTTAAGGGGGGTGAAGTAAGTCTGCCGGCTGCAAACCTGCTCTCAGGAAACCAACTGACGGGACGCTTTTCCAAAGATAAGATCTGCTAAGGGATGAGGCGACACGCCGCCACACTCCGAGATGCTCACTCTTTGCACCAACGTCCCTCCAGTCATTTAATTGATGCCTATTGTAAGAGCAGATGTGACTGGGAGAACGAGAACCATATATGCCTTCGAGGTAATAATTTTCTTGCTGCTTCTCAGCTCCATCAGTCACTTGGTTAACGATAAATAAACGTAAGGAAGAGAGGATTCTGGCTAACTACGAGAAATCCAGTTGGTTTGCGGTCGCACCATAAGCTGATATTTGGTCATCTAAAGCATACTCAAGCAAACAGAGAAAAAAAGAGAAAAGATGAAAGCTAACCAAAAGTGACGAGAGGAAGGACTCCATCTTAATTCTGGGAAAGTTCAATCAGTTCCAGGTCCGTGGCTTCTTGCTCACAAATTATGAGCCAGACGCAGATTTTTAATTAATACACAGTCTTTCTCTGCCTGCGATTGTACAAAGTATGGCAAACACGTGCAGCTAGCGAACGACATTCCGAAGGGGCCGTGAAGTCCTTTGTTTCGAGTTAGGTTCTGGTATTACAAACACATCCGTGAACTCAACAAGTTTAACTCAATATCCACTCAGGCAAGGGAAAGCATGGACATATGAGTATATTAATAAAATTTTCTCGGGCTTCCATCCGCGTCAGGTGGTTAAAATCCCACGAGCTTTCGACCGAGCTCTCCCCGGTCATTGTCAAGTACTAAGGCTGACTGCTGTGTCGCCGTGGCCGCGTCGTTATACAGCCGCACTGCTGCCTGTGACGTCACTGGTGCTCTATTCCTCGCCATATACGGTAATGTTTTCATGCCGCATCCATCGCGCCTGTTTCAACATGGCGATAGCAGGGTCCCAGGCTGTGCTGAGCTGCAAACCGCCGTCCGTGTTGAAGGTGTTTTCAGAGGTTTTATTTCGATAGCTTCTTTTATGACGCTATCCCAAAATCACTACGTCTTCGTAACGACAGATGTTTCGTCGAATAGAATTCGGTGTCCATTTTCTAAGGTTTGTTCTGCCACGGCCGATTTTTCTGGATAGCGTAGGCGTAAGCACCTCTCGTGTTCTGTCCGGCGTTGCTCCACAGAGCGTACTGTTTGGCCGACATAGGAAAACCAATGGGCACCTGAGCCACAGTGTCTACAGGAAACCAACACACACAGATCGGTATCTACACGCTCTCAGCCACCATCATCCAGCAAAAACGTGGCGTTCTGAATACTCTCGTCCATCGTGCTAAAGTTGTAGATTTAGAGAAAGCTTTTGACAATGTTGACTGGAATACTCTCTTTCAAATTCTGAAGGTGGCAGGGGTAAAATACAGGGAGCGAAAGGCTATTTACAATTTGTACAGAAACCAGATGTCAGTTATAAGAGTCGAGGGGCACGAAAGGGAAGCAGTGGTTGGGAAGGGAGTGAGACAGGGTTGTAGCCTATCCCTGATGTTATTCGATCTCTATATTGAGCAAGCAGTAAAGGAAACAAAAGAAAAAGTCGGAGTTGGAATTAAAATCCATGGAGAAGAAATAAAAACTTTGAGGTTCGCCGATGACATTGTAATTCTGTCAGAGACAGCAAAGGACTTGGAAGAGCAGTTGAACGGAATGGACCGTGCCTTGAAAGGAGAATATGAGATGAACATCAACAAAAGCAAAACGAGAATAATGGAATGTAGTCGAATTAAACAGGGTGATGCTGCAGGAATTAGATTAGGAAATGAGATGCTTAAAGTAGCATATGAGTTTTGCTATTTGGGGAGCAAAATAACTCATGATGGTCGAAGTAGAGGGGATATAGAATGTAGACTGGCAGTGGCAAGGAGAGCGTCTCTGAAGAAGAGAAATTTGGTAACATCGAGTATAGATTTAAGTGTCAGGAAGTCGATTCTGAAAGTATTTGTAGGGAGTGTAGCCATGTATGGAAGTGAAATATGGAGGATAAATAGTTTAGACAAGAAGAGAATAGAAGCTTTCGAAATGTGGTGCTACAGAAGAATGCTGAAGATTAGATGGGTAGGTTACATAACTAATGAGGAGGTACTGAATAGAATTGGGGAGAAGAGGAGTTTGTGGCACAACTTGACTAGAAGAAGGGATCGGTTGGTAGGGTTTATTCCGAGGCATCAAGGGATCACCAATTTGGTATTGGAGGGCAGCGTGGAGGGTAAAAATCGTAGAGGGAGACCAAGAGAGGAATACACTAAACAGATTCAGAAGGATGTAGGTTGCAGTAGGTACTGGGAGATGAAGAACCTTGCACAGGATAGAGTAGCATGGAGAGCTGCATCAAACCAGTCTCTGGACTGAAGACCACAACAACAACATTCAGAATCAACCGAATCTTGCATTCCAACTTCTTCCACCTTTGTCGAGTTATTATTGTTTACGTTGAATTAGTTATTTGTAACCTCATGAACGTAATAGTTAAGCATTTTACACACTCTATGTTTAAAAGCGAAGTGCATGAATTTTAACAATAAACAGGACTTTATCGTGACCTCTTGTTTCATTCCTTAAATAGACTAAAACCTACTCATTGTATCTTTGTGAGGCATCGTGTCCATATTTCATGTGTGCCTGGACCACCCCTGTTTAAATTCAGATGCCCCACATAGTTATCGGTTGTGGAACTTTTGTTTAGTAATTCACATGATCTTATGGGGGGCCGGCCGCGGTGGCCGTGCGGTTCTGGCGCTGCAGTCCGGAACCGCGGGACTGCTGCGGTCGCAAGTTCGAATCCTGCCTCGGGCATGGGTGTGTGTGATGTCCTTAGGTTAGTTAGGTTTAAGTAGTTCTAAGTTCTAGGGGACTTATGACCTAAGATGTTGAGTCCCATAGTGCTCAGAGCCATTTGAACCATTTTCTTATGGGGAGTTCAAATGGTTCAAATGGCTCTGAGCACTATGGGACTTAACTGCTGAGGTCATCAGTCCCCTATAACTTAGAACTACTTAAATCTAACTAACCTAAATCACCTAAGAACATCACACACATCCATGCCCGAGGCAGGATTCGAACCTGCGACCGTAGCGGTCGCGCGGTTCCAGACTGTAGCGCCTAGAACCGCTCGGACACCCCGGTCGGCGTATGGGGAGTCACCTGGTCACCAGTTTCGGATCTTAACAGGGTTACAGAAGTGCGCTTAAAGCTCAACCGTAACCTCCCATAAACTTTTGTCAAAATCAAAAAGTTATTCACATCCACTACAGACTTGTTTCGATTTTTAAGCCATTGTGAGGTGGTAGCCTGTTTGCACGTGGATGTGTCGCCGTCTTCTGATTTTAGAGAGAAATTAAAAATATGTTTCTTTTATCTTTAAACAATGGAAAATTCAGGACGGAATGATGACAATATAGCGAAAAGGGAACTTGCTACTCACCATATAGCGGAGATACTGAGCCCCTGACAGGTACAACAAAAAGAGCGTGTCACTGCTAACTTCATCGTGGTGTGTTCGTTACTATGTGGGGCTTATCGATCTTTTTTACCCTGCACGTGCCTATACAGTTTGACAACAGTTGAATTTTGGATAACCGTTAAGTAAAATCAGTTCAAAATGAAAACAAGGCAGTCTTTTAATCCTACTTGGTTATTTAATTATTTCGGAATTGAGTATCGAAATATCGCCCGGTCCATTTCATCTCCGTTCTTCCGACCAGATGGGGGTCAAGTTGTGGAAAAGATGCACGAGAGAGAGCCTAAAGGGCCGCATCCCAGGCTGGGTTAACAAAGTCGTGACCCGGAGGTCGTGCTCCTCTGCTGGCCACAGCGTGAGAACAAGCGAGCCAGGCCATCGGGAGCCGGCGCTTGCGCCGTGGCGGCGCTCCCAGGTAACGAGGCACCTTTTGTGCAAAAATTCGCCACCCATAAAGCTACTGTTCCAGTGGCCATTCTTAACTTCCTCGTGATAAGACAATGTATAAATGTATGCTGATGATATTATTTATAAGACTCTTGAAACATTCAACTTCAATTAGCCCTTAGATGACGATGACGATGACGATGACAGGAGAGAAATTCGTGGCTGGACGCATCGGATATATTATAAGAACAATGGGTGTTAACTTCGAGAGCCCAACATCTCGTTTATTTGCACCCATACCGAACCGTTCCAAGACACAAAACTGTTAAGGCTTTCGTGGCCACTTGTTGACAAATTGCGTGTTGCCTTCTGACGCGGGTTTTCCGGCCGACGTTTGTTTAATAATTTTGCTGATGTTTCTTCCTTGCGAGTGGCTGTCAGAGATTCACCCTCCATTGCTGGTTGTATACTGGAGTCGAGCGCGCCAACGTCGAAGGGCTTTTCCGTGGTAATTTCCGCCGCGGTTCTTCCCTCTCTACCTGCAACGGGAATCCAGGATCCGTTCGCTCCAATGCTTTCTTCTTTCTTGTTGAAACTATTGTCGTATTCATATATTTCTACAGCTTTCTGAACCAGCGGGTGTAATAGGTCTTCTCTACAGCAACAACATCCACGTCGGCAAATTTCACTATGTGGGCGGTCTCACACAGCGCGTGCTTCGCCACGACCGGTTTCTCTGCCTGCCCCAACCTGCTATTCCGCTTATGTTCGCTGATCCTGGTGTTGACTGATCGTCAAGACGTTCCAACATAGACTTTTCCACAAGTACATGGTATTCGGCATATTCCCGACATTGCAAGCGCGTCCGTTTTCCCCTTTGACGATCTGAGACACCCTTTGATCTTCTTTTTCGGTTTATAAATAGTTTTTACGCCGTGGTTGAGCAATATGCCGCCGATTCTGTCCGTCACTCTGGGAATGTATGGCAGAAATTCTATTCCCGTTGTATCACTTCACTGAGTGTTCGATTCCGTGATACTTCTAATGTAACTGGTGTAGTACTCATTGCTCCTCAGAACGCTTTCCAGGTGTTACATCTCTCGTCTGATGTGCTGCGGCTCACATAACCGTCTTTCTCGCATTACGAGCGTGTGAATCATGCATGTTTTCTGCCTCGGGTGGTGATCTGATAGTCTGTGCACTTATCGGTTCGTGTGTGACGGATTTCAATGTAAGCTGGGTCTCAGGTTTACGCCATCCCTCGTGACCAGCACGTCCAGAAGGGGTAGCTGTTCGTCCTTTTCTATCTCCATGGTAAATTTTAAATTGGCATTGATCGGAGTTGTCTTAGGACGTCACCGGGCCTTTCCTCACGATGGTTCCACACAACGAAAGTAACGTCGACGCTTCTGTACCACATCTTACGTTTACAACCTTCCAAGTCCGGTGTCTATGCTTCGAAATGTTCCATAAAGGAATTGGTCATCACTGGACTAAGTGGGCTATCCATGGCGTCGTCTTCCAGCTGTTCGTAGAAGTTGCCATTTCACATGAAACAGCTCATGGTGAGACAAGCATGAAAGATCTTGGTGATGTCTTGAGGGTAAAATGGAACCAATATACTCCAGTAAGTCAATGAGTGACACTTTGGTGAAAAAGAAACACCACCAAAGCTCTCCATCATGTCATTTGACCTGAATTTTAGTTTCTTTAGCTTCTCAGTCAAATGTCCCGAGTCCTTTACATATGCGTTGGTCTTTCCCATGTGCAGCTGAAACACAGAGGCCAAGTGTTTCGAAGTTCATATTTTGGTGGGCCAGGAACGCAAAGCCGAACATTATCCTTATGGACCTTTGATAATCCATACAGCCAAGGTGGTAGGGCTTCTGTGGTGCTCAGGTTCCCATGTATGTCCGTCGAGAGAGAAGACGCCTTGATTAACCGTATTCCATGTGATCCGCTGCGTCGGATCAGCGCTTAGTTTTCGGAACAGCGTCAGATCTAGTAGGTCCCGAATCTTTCGCTCATAATCTTCTGTGTTCATTCCGATGGTTACGTTTCTCTTTTCGGCATTATGTACCAATACACTCTTGTCGGCGTTAAGACTCTTGATAGCTTGTTTCAAAATAAGTGAATAATACATTTAAAACTAAGGAGGTTTCGTTGTAAAGCTCATTCAGACACTCCCATTTATTCTCACATTTACGCTTACAGCCTGCAGAAAAAAACCTGGTGAAAAAGTCAGGCCTGGGTAGAGAGCATAGAATCGATCAAAATTACATGAAAAGGAGATGCTGTATGGTAATTTCTGGCAGCCACCCAGTGCTGCGCTGATGCTCGACTGCTTCCTGTTTATATCACTCGTGTTCGTTCAACACTCCGCTATCAAATAACCTGCGTTACTTAACACTCAAAAATTTTCCTTCGATGAGTGACGTCTAGCAAAATATTCCCTAATTACGTAACAGTAAACCATCTAGAATCACAACAGCCAAATACCTGCTCCCAATAATATACTTACGTTAGTGACACTTCTTTCCAGCAACCGCCGTAAAATTTCTCACAAAATTTAAACTACACAATACGTTAATATACTAATTTCATTGATATTCAAACCAGTAAACTCCATTACCTATTTCTTTTAAGGCAAGTGCATAGTGAATGTTAAGACAGCGTATTCGCTTGACATCATAAAATTTGTTGGAACCTTCTAGATCCCAGGATTACCGCGACAACTTTGGCGCCCACTCTTTGGTTTATATGAAAATACGTTTGGCATACGCTAAGCACAAACGCCACGGAAACATAACACAGGATAAAAGCCACCTGCGCAAGATGAGTAGAATCTAATGCTGTTACTATCCATTCACATTGCCAAACATTGTTAAATTAAGAATATTAATTAAAATTTCCTAATTTCTGGCAGGGCAGTAGCATCTTTGAGGATAATAAGTAAGTAGGATATATCAAAAACAAAGAATCTAGCAGTTCCTTGCAGCGTATCAACATAGCTGTTTTATTTATGTTTTGAATATGAAACTGTAATACAGTCACATTGTGAAGCACATAACATACCGCACTTCGTGAGGACATAGCGTCTGTCCAGATCACTCACCATCACAGAGGAGGAGAGAGTAATAAAATTAATCCTTTAATTCTGACCACAGATTCGATCTCCCAATAAAATTACGAGTAAATTGATACCATAATCATGCCAGTCAGTTAATTAATTGACCAGTCGTCAATCTTAATTACACATGTAATGCTACTAATTTTCCCAGTTCTGGAGACACTGCCGACGTATTATCTATATAGACGAACATCGGCTGGAGGGGCCAGGATAATTTTTGCATTCACAGTTTATTTAATATAGAAAATACCCAGGACGGTGAAATCCAGCTTGGTTTTCTGACCGTTATTTCGAAATGTCGTTGAAGCGACGCGGTGATGGAAACATACACAATTGCCCCGCGTTCTGAAAATACGCACCAATTTGGGCCACCCAAACTGAAGGTAGGAACTTTGCAGCTCCTGTCGGCCAGAACAGCAGGAACAGTTACAGTTACAGACTCTGTTAGGTTGACTAAAAGGACCTTCCCGTTGACCGCGGCACTACAGTTCATCGACTGCATCTTTAAGTAGCCCGCAGAGCAGCATTCCGCTCCCATTCCGTTGGATTTTCTAAAGGGGTCGACATCGCGAGGTACATTGTGCTGCAGTTACCGCCATTTTACGGCAAGTGTTGCTTCCCATTACCTAGCTTACAGTCATGAATTAGCCATCCGCGAGTTACTCGTGATGTTTCGAATTAAGAAGCACGCTGCAAAGCCACGCGGAGTGTACCGGCGCTGTAAATCGACATGGAGCGAGATAAGTTCAATTGTCCGGCCCTGTTACTGTGTAAGCATTCTTGACACACGGTTAGCTTCTTTCGTCGTAAAGATGCATATTAAGTCATTTGTCTCTCTCTCTCTCTCTCTCTCTCTCTCTCTCTCTCTCTCTCTCTCTCTCTCTCTCTTCTCTCTCTCTCTCTAGGGACGGTAGACATTATTGTGTGATTTTTGTTCGTCTGTAGCTTCCCTGACGTTTTTTAAACAGTTCCTTACTAGGCGACGTAGCACCGGCTGTAAGAAAAGATATCCGATGTCTGGGACAGAAGATCAGCAGGCGAACAATCTTCTAGGGAACAATGGTAATTGGAATATCTACGAAGGCCAATTCTTCCACCTTTCGGTTATCTGTATTAATTCAGACTCTTAATAGGTCAGATAACAGAGACCCCAGCCATATCTACAGCCATTCATCCAACTACACCTGCTACAAAGTGAAGAAAGTGAAAAAATAAAACTCTAAGAATGTTAGATAATAACGCTAGAGTCTACAGTTAACACTGACCTTCTCGCCGAGAATGAGGCAGCTCTGTGAGTACAATATGCGTCACATGGAATGATCAAAATTGAAGAACAAAAACAAAAGAAGTAAATAGTAACAGAAATAAGGCATCTTGCAAAACAGGTTGACAGCGGTGTTGAATAAATGCCACCTTCACTCGTAAAATAAACAGTGGGTTTCAAACTCTTCCCTGGCACACTTACCTGACATAGTGAGTCTTGTACGAGGCAATCTGTACTTGTAAATGTTGAAGTCTTCTTACACGAACACTTTATTTGCCAAGATCGCATTTGTTTACTCCTTTCGTTCTCTCTTTTCAATTTCTTCAATGTCTTCTTTTTTTTTTTGTTTTTGTTAAATACGAATATTTCAACCCGAGAAAGACAGTCTGGTTTTGATGATTATGTTGCAGCGTCTTAGTTTTGTGTATTTTAAGATGCGTGTTTTGCTATTTTTGTTATATTTTTTGTTATATTTCTGCTTATTTCAGATCCTCTTTTACCGTACAAGTCCCCATACCGCACCAAACCAATTCATTCCACAAACTGTCCAGAAATAGCTCCCAGATACGTATAAATTTGGGACCATTGTTCCTTTTTCGACACTAACCCTTTCCCATGGCTCCATAAAGCAAAGTACAGATAGAACACAAGAAGTCCTAGACATAGTGGTGGTAGAAGACAATCACAAACTGAAAGAACGTAAGAAACTCGAACGGTTAATAATAGCCTCCAGTCACTAACTGAAAACGACCGGTGGCATAAGACTAACGAATGCTGCTGACCCACAAGGTAGAGAGTACGGTAGACTGAAAATAAAAGGGGGGGGGGGGGAGAGGACGTACACACAAAATGTTAGGTTTTTTCTGTCTGATGTCACATATCACTGATCTGCGTCTTCCGCCGCATATTCATCTGAGATGTTGGGGCTCTTACCGTGTAGTACAGGAAGCTCCGACGATGAGCAACATGTTTTGTCTCAGGATTGTTTAGTCGGCACGAATGCGTTGCAGAGATTACGATGATCTGTAGTGTAGACTGAAAACGGTCGTCGGTAATAAAAAGCTGTGACGCAGACGGCTTTTTGTTTACTTATTATAACAAAAGAGATCACGGTTCCTTGACATGGTGTCCGTTATGTGATACTCAACGAACTTCAGTGCCAGTTGAACAAGAGAGGCGTTGTGTATCACGAAGAGGATGATCGTTAAGATTCCGATAGCATACGTTCGCAGTAGAATTGGGCAAGGAACGGGACTATTGAGAAGTACCTCCGGTGTTTCTGAAGACGACTGTGATAAAATAGAGCAATTCTTCAAGTTTTTTTTCAAGTAGTTAATATGGGCACCGTTTGTGACGCAGTAAACGTCACTGAAGTCGCTGGCACGAACGACGCGGGAAGGGGCGACTGCAACCCGCATTGCAAATCTGTTCATGGAGTTGCCTAACAGCAGGCTCGGTGTAAATCGGTGCGACGGTACAGCACAGATAATTTCTCTACATATTATGACATCCATAGTCCTAGTGCAACTGTGCCACCTCACGTATTACGAGTCAAAATTAAGAGAAATGCTCTGTCAACTAATACGTGTCATTGTTCTATGTATCTTGTAGTTTTCAAACAGTTGTCTTCTGAAACCTCCAAAGGTACTTCTCAGTAACAATACAGACGGTCCAGTCACATTAATGTGATCGCCGTCTAAGTGCTACGTCAACGTACAACAACCACCCGAAGTCAACAGGTGGCAGCACTAGCAGTGGAGGATATATAAAGCATCTCCAGGGAGGGAGGTGGGGGGGGGGGGGGCGGAGCATGATTATTGCCTCTTGGGCCAACGGTGGAAGCCTTCCGAAAGGGTTAAGTTTGTAAACTGTCCGCGTGCCGTCATGGTTAAATTATACCTTGCATGGGAAAATGGCGCTATCCAGAACTGGCACCGTGTAACTGTTCAGCTACTGACCGACCAGACGAACCAATTGTGTTTCCTCAATGACCATTCACATAACATTGCTGAGTATGGACCTCCACTTCAGGCGCTTTGTTCGTGCAACCATGCTGACTTTCGTTCATCGGCGACGAAGACTGGAATTTGCTCGCCTGTGCCGCAACTGGACACCTACTGACTGACGACAAACTGGTTCAAATGGCTCTGAGCACCATGCGACTTAACATCTGAGCTCATCAGTCCCTTACAACTTAGAACTACTTAAATCTAACTAACCTCAGGACATCACCGGGGCAGGATTCGAACCTGCGACCGTAGCGGTCGCGCGGTTCCAGACTGAAGCGCCCAGAACCGCTCGGCTACTCCGGCCGGCTGAGTGGCGACAGGTGGCCTTTCCAGATGGATCACGTTTTATTCTGCATAGGACAGATGGACGGTGTCGTGTATGGCGTGCAACGTGTGAAAGCGCAGCTGAGGGAGTCTTTCCGTGGCACTACATGAGTGATCTCATCAGTCTGGAATGTACTATGGATCAACACAAGTATGCGTCTTATACTTGTGGGCCACGTTCACCTCTGGATGTAGTTTGTTTTTGTTCCGAACAGTCGCATCTAGCAACAGCACAACGCAACGTGTTAACACAGGTCGCAACGTACGAGCGTTGTTCTAAGACCACATGATGACTATAAAATACTCCGCTGGCAACAAATCTCCCCGGATTTAAACCCAATCGAGAATATACGGGACCACCTCGATCAGACAGCTCGTGAAATGGATTCTCAACCGAGAAACCTAGTGCATAGGCCACGGAACCGGAGTCGGCATGACTTCACATCCCTGTCGCTACCTTCCAGAACTTCACTGACACTCTCAAAGGGGTCCGCACTACAAAACGTGATTAATCGGGCTTTTGACAAGTGGTTGCATTAATGTAACTGGATAAAGTTTCCTTTGGATTGCCCCACTAAACCCTTGCCTACATGTGGTTGCATTAGTGTGACTGGACAAAGATTCTTTTTGATTGCCCCACTAAGCCTTTGCCTACATGTGGTTGCATTAATGTGACTGGACAAAGGTTCCTTTGGATTGCCCAACTAAACTCTTGCTTATATGCGGTTACATTAATGTGACTGGACAAAGTTTCCTTTGGATTGCCCCACTAAGCCTTTGTCTACATGTGGTTGCATTAATGTAACTGGACAGAGTTTCCTTTGGATTGCCCCACTAAACCCTCGCCTGTATGTGGTTGCATTAATGTGACTGGACAAAGTTTCTTTTTGATTGCCCCACTAACCCCATGCCTACATGTCGATGCTTATATGCCTGCATCGGAGCTGCGATGGGTTACAAATAAGATGTAACATCGAATTGATACTGAAACTTTGTGAACGCCCCTTATATTACTTCCTCCCACATACGTCTCGTGAAATGACCACGTCTTGAAAATTAGAGTCCTACAGAAGTTTATAGACAATTATTCTTCCCACGCCTCATTCAGAGGTGGAACAAGAAACAAGGAAAATGATATCGCTACGACAGGAAACCTCGGACACACAGTTGGGATGCTTTCTGACTATGCATCTTCACCCACTGATTACTGATGTCTTTCACTACCTGATTAGCTTCACTCATTCACCAGATGATTAGGTGTCGTAATCCAGAAACACCAACTCATTCTATTTGGTAGAGTAATAATAGCTTTGTGAGTTCAATGGCCGAGTGTAAACCTTTCAATCGGAGACCACTTCGACGACTTGCGTGTCCCTACTCTTTCCCAGTTACCCAACTGCGGAAAGGGGATACGCAGTTCGATGTGGAATCCTAACCACATGTCATTCCTTGCCACTTTTCATACCGTTGAGGGGTGGAAGCTAAATTAAAGGCAGAGTGAAAAACTTCCGTGGTCCCGCTGGTATTCGATTACCCGACTTCTCGGTTCGCATGTTTTCTTTCTCTTCGTTCTTTCGATCTACTTTTTCGTCGGTTTTTCCTCAGTGGTTCTGTGCGGCTGTCGCTTAACGTATTTCAGATTCTGTCGCTGAGAAACTTAGTTCTTTAGGGTTCTATACGTCAGTCGTCAAAAACAGAACCCTTATAGAATCATTTTCTTGCCTGGCTGCCTATCTGTGTGTCCTTCCGACCGTTAAGACTCCTTTTCCTCAAGAACGGGTAGACGTATTAAGTTGAATTCTATGTCTTATGCTAAGGTCTACGGTCCCTTGGCGGTGTAAGAATTTGAGCTTCGAGCTCAATGCAATCAAAAGATACGGCTTTTTATGTCACATATTTTAATACTCGCAAACTCACTCTTGAAAACCCACGAGCATGGATTACATCCCGTTGCCCAGAATCATGGAGTTTGACGAGAAGCAAGGTTTCGCAGTACAAGTAAAGAAAAAAGTCCGAAAATTGTTAATTTGTAATTATATCACACGAGAAAAATATTTTCTGTCATTTGTTATCCGACTGTCAGTCTGTCCTTCTGTTAAGGCAATTTTTCTCAGAAATGGATGGCGTATCAAGCTGAAATATATGTCACATGTCCCTTGGTGGTATAAAACACTAAGCATATAGGCCAATGTACTCAAAGAGTGAAACCATTTACTCATATGTCGCGTATTTTGACAGTAGCAAACTCAAACATCAAACTCCATACGTGGTTCCCGTTGACCTAGAATCTTGAAAGTTCGGAAATTGTTAATTTGTAATTATATCACACGAAAAATATTTTTTGTCATTTTCGAAAGTCGTGAAAATCCCTGGACCTGTTTTGCGCCAGTATCGATATCGATAACAGACCAAAATAATCGAGATTCTCTATTCCCGGGATATGTGAATTACCTATATACGTAATCAAGTTTATACGAAACATTCTGTATGCGAATCCTACTTGCAGTTATCTGGTTTTTTTATTTATTTTAGAGGATTGCCAGTCCCCTCACCGAGATCTCCGAAGAGAGCTCCGACGTTCGACTTGTGAACAGTGGGCATTATTTGCGAGATCCATTTATGTCGGTGAAGGCCTTCATTTTAGGTCCCCGTCTTTTCCTGCCAGCAATGTGTGTGCGCGGAAAGTAAACTGCTGCCTAATTTTCCATAATTCTGTTAGTAGACAGCCGTAGTGTTCCGCGTGCCACACCTCGCGCAGTCGGTTGGCAGCCGTGCCAATTTCGCCGACAGGCAGCGCGTCCTCGCCTCGGCTCCTTCCGGCAGCCGTCGTGCCGGGTCGTGCGAACGGCGCGCGCCGCCTGACGCCGCGATTGGCCGACCGCCGGCCTTGGCTGCACGTGCCGCGCTGTGGGAAAACTCCTCCCCTGGCATGCAGCGCGCCCGTCCCGAGATGCAGATACAAGGCGAGCTGGAACAGGCGGCGCTCCCGCTGGCAGCTCCCACATGCGGCCGCCTCTGCTAATGGAAACTGCAACCTGCTGGGAGCGCAGGTGTCACTGTCGCGTGGGAAAACGACCGCGCGACCGTCCCATTATAGACAGGCGGCATTCCACGACATCTGTTCGCGAGCCGCTCCGGTAACCGGTACTGGAAGTCTCTGCCGAGGGCCTCTCCTAACGAGGGAGCACTTCCTTACGGAAACTGCGGTTGACAATACACTACGAGCCAGAAGAACTGCGTGTAGCGACTGACAGCTGAAGGATTAACTCGAAGTTTCTTAAATTACTCGGGATACCATACACAGCGTAACTACGTGGTAGGAAAGATTTACCATTTACGTAGGTCATCGCGTCTGCTGTACATCGAGCCACTGGTTTGCTAAAGGCCCTGTAAACGGCAAAGTCTGATCTTCAGATTTGTTTACTTTCTACTGGTTTTTCAAACAGGAGAGCAGACGAAGAAAAAGTTTCTCAAACTTAATTTCAATTTTTTGCAGCTCAAGGCTGTGTAGTTATCTAGTCCGCGAATAATTTTGACACAATTTGAAATTTCATCGGCGCAGACACAAGGGTTTCTTACGTTGTGTAAATCAAGAAAATAAGACTTTGGCAGAGAGAATGAAATTCTGTTAAAGCAAGTATCAGACACGGAACCCAATGATTACGCCAATTTTCTCCGAATGGGTTTCAAATTTTTAGCAACCTATTTGAATTATTTCATGCGAAAATTGTTCTAATTGCTCAGTGATAACGTACTTGGTTTTCTAAAAATGTCAATTCTTTAAAGTACGGGATGTCTATAATTAATTTTCCGCTACTTCCACGGGCCCCCATGAAAAACGACTTATCGTAGGACAATGTCGAAACATTTGTAAGGACATGCGAAAGAGAAAAAACGAATAAACCATTGAAAGAAACACGTTTTAATTTCCACTTGAGAGATCAACCTTTTCTTGTCGCGTACCATGCTTACGTTCCAGGCTACAAACGTTGCTAAACGTGGCGGCCATCTACATTCACGACAGCCTGGAACCGCGCTAGAGACTGTTCGCAACATTCTTCAGACAGCGGACCATGGGATGTTCAGCTGTCGCAACACTGCTGGTGTGGGACCGCACATTGCGTCAAGCATTCTGACCCATAGCAACAGTAACTTCTTCACCAGTTTCCTGCGCAGTTGGTCGTCCGTCTGTTCCGGGAGCAATTCCCCAAATCGCCAATGAATTCGAACTTCGGAATCATGTTCTCCAATCCCTTGTGGAAAGAGGACCTCTCCGTATTCCTTTAATTCGATACTCGCGAAGAATAGCAGCAGTATTGCTGTTGTTTTGATGGCAGGTTATGACGTCAACACTACTAGTAACCCGAATCCGGCAACGCATCATTCCTATAAAGCTGAGTACCCAAACCATAAATAGTTTTCCGTCTATACTGCCTCAAGTTTAATTATAACCATCCCATCCCACAACAGGGACACATAAAATCGACTGTGACGAACTTGGAAACCTTGATTTCCTTAGTCTGTTAAACTCCCGCTTATCCAGCGCGTTAGTTTTTTTTTTTCATTAGGTCCCTGCGTTACTAAGATGGACAAGGTGAGATATCTCTCATAATGGCAAGTGATCTTTCATACTTGACTTTGATCTTAGTTTCCATCGTAGTGCGAATCCACCATGAGATACACTGCAACGAATACTGATTTCCCTTCAAAATGTACAGCGAAATATGCATAAGGACCGTTTCCTCGGAAGTCCAGCAAACAATTCGCTTTTGTTTAACAAACGCAAGCGCAATCTGTCATACACGTTTGCCAGATGTATCGTCAAACAGAATTTCTATCGGGCTCGCGAAACACAGTCCTTGTTTGACAAACACACCAAACAAAACAGCGCAGTGTCAAATAATTTGATAAAAAAGCGAAATTTAGCGGAATGTTTGATCGCGTAGGGCGCATTACAAGCTGATCAAAATTAGCGCCATGAAGTAAAGGGTAACCTCTTACAAATTACACCAATACGTTCAGAACACTTCATCCTTAATAAAATGACGACCTTATTTTGTATGGAGAGTAAGCAGGAATACAACAGAGAAGGTTCTACTTCAGCTCTTAATAGAGCACCTCGTTGCTATGATTTCTGCGCTTTTAGGCAGGTTTCTTCTAAATCTGGAACGCTTGGAGGAATAGCTCACGAACGGTTAAACGGTCACCTCCATTCAGTCCTGTGTATTTCAGTACTCATAATGAGAAACTCGGATAAGAAACAGAATCCTTCAACTTGCCTGCTTCGCTTTATATTTGCCTAGACATATACTAAAAGGTTAGATGTAAGCATGCCTCTGAAGCATATAAGCAATATTATTATCTCTGGAAAGTGAGGGGAAGTTCATCGTCCAACAGTAGAATTGAGCATACCTTACTTCTGCACGTTTCTTAGGAACACACACGCAATTTACCCATTAGTTTGCTTGTAATCTGTCAGAACTCATTATCGATTATAATTTACATTAGACAAACACCACTTGCGCCGATTTGTTGCTACCCACTTCTTACATAACAAAACGGAGGGAGACAATATGTAGATAACTTACGTTTCGCTAGTAATCACTGTCGTCTTCTTAGAATTGGTAAGCAGTAGTGGATACAACATAAACATGGGATGATCTATGAAGCAATATATCTTTCTTTTCGCACAGTCAGCATTACGTACTAGCATCCCCAACACTGGGCAATGACGCATTCTTGTGTGTCACCAAACGGAAAATAAAGGACACACAGCATCCAGTGTAGAAGTAAGAGAAGTCAGTCGAAAAAAGTTAAAGAGCTTTTTTATTGTTTCTGTATTACCAAGGAAGTTGACGAGATTATGAATCTACCTACAGCCAGGTCGTTTCTGCCAATATTTAACACTATGTGTATGGAGAGACTCTGTAAAAGGTGTTCCAGAAGGCGGTAAGAAAATCACCTAACCAGGGACTAGTTACATGCTTCTGTATCGGTGATCTGAAAAACAATTTATAATGAGAAGCATAAATCTGCAAAGGCAGTCAGGAACGAACAACTTAGTTCGATACTGTTTGTGATTCCACGAGTAAGATTTAAGACCATTTTGTGACTGCTGCTAGAGACTGAGCAAAATTAGTGTAGATGAATGTAGTTAACCTTTAATGATGACTTAAAACTTGGGTAGTTACAAATCAACCAGAGACACAGGCAGTGGAGATAGAAGAGCCCTGTCCCATGGAATCCACGAGAGAGAGAAGAAATTAATTGACGTTCAAAATACGAATTCACCAATCACTAATACCTAGAAGTCTGTGCGAGTGCAGATATCCGCAGTATTACTGACTTTATGGTTAGGACCTGCGTTGATTCGAATATAATCTGGTATATCTGCAGTTATCAGGAATAAAAATTGCGTTGTCGTTACAAATTAGTGTCAATATTTCGATTTCCTTTTAGTATTACAAGCAATCGATGATAATTCTTATTTTTGAATTCATTATTATTATCAACCATTCAAAATGAAAAGGAATGCCTCTTTGGCATGTGTGGAGCGTAATGTTTTAATATGCCACGCTGGCTGAATTTCCAAACTCAGACAAACATTCTGATGAGATACACATTGTTGCCTTCTCTATTGAATAATCAAGAATGCAACAATGACATGGATGCGTAGTGTAGGACTACTGCTGACGATAGACGGTGTTGCTCACATCCGCGTGGACTAAAACTGGTGTCACGGCGAACTTCCTGAATTTCCGCACTATTACCCGTACATCCTGTACCCTTCGTATCAAGCGTACATCTGGGTCATTCCTGTTTAGTCACTTCCCAAATTACGGTAAGTTGCACAAACCGACTTGAAAATTGTTTTAGGACACACCTTCTATTGGAACCTTCGCATCATAGACCAACTCTTGTTTCTATATTACATACGGTACAAATAATGTTGAGTATAAAATCAGCGATGGTGTTAGTGTTTCTGTTAAAAGTGTTTACATGTGCACAATGTAACGGTTATCACATTGAGAAGTGTAGAACTTTAATATGATTTAACATTATAATGAATTAACTCATATTTTATAAAAGAATTACGTGCCTAATGTTTAACAGTATGAAAGGTGCGACGACCTCTTGTTATATGACTCCATTTGACTGTCCGTTGTTGGGAAAACTTTCTACAGATAATTTAATGAAATCTGTTTCGATAGAAGTAGTTACTTAGCCCTCTATGGACAGAATTGTGAAGCAATAAAGACAAAAAATCCTAAATGCTGTATTTGTGTCACTTTAGGATCACAATAAACACATATTGATAAAAATTACATTAATTCATGTTTATATAACATATTTTGCAGTGTTACATATTTTTACGTTAGGCATTTGAGAATACAGATGACTTAAACTTTGGCTTGTGAATCTTTACTTGTATAGTTCTCTGACATACGAAAACATTTGAATTTGAAACTTTTGGCCTCCTTAGTTATTGTTCTTTATGGAAGTCCAGAAAACAGCTCTTATTCTTCGCGTTGCACAAATTAACATTACACTTCTGGCAGATAATAAACAGAATTCCTTTGCAGTTTTTCACCTTGCATCTAACTCTTTTGTCAGACACAAATGGCCAGAGTCCAACATTGTCGACAAACAGACTTTTGGGGAACTGGCTTCTACGCCTGCCTTGTTTGCTTCTTCTTTGCAGATTCAGTATCTACACTCGAAGTAGTTCTTCCTTTCTTTCTACCACTTACGTCCTTGTTTATTTTGCAAATCGCATCAGCTATTTCAGCTCTGACTGACGAAATGGCTTCGCCTTATTTTTGGATGCTCCAAGAGAGTTACAGAACCTCCTGCCCAGTAGCCATGCATATACTGCGATCATATCAAGGAAGTGAACAAATAACCAGTCATCGTACCTCTTTGATCTAATATTGATTCTGTACACTGCGATTAGTGAGACATCCTAATAACTCGTTTTATACAAGGATAACTGATGGACAGTCAGCTTCAAACCTTTCTTGGCCTTCTTATTCCATCGATTCTACCTATGTAGCGGCGTTGATGAAATAGTCATCACTCACAGCCTCAGGAGTGAGAACTTACCATAATATACTGCATGTTTCATTATCTACAAAAACAACAGTTTGCCTGCGAATGCCTAAGCTGCCAAATGTGTGATGTTTGAGAAACAGTCACACCATTTATAGGGATACTGTCTACAATATTTTATCCGGATATATCTTAAACTTACCTCCAACAAGCAATAAAAAAATGGCTCTGAGCACTATGGGACTTAACATCTGAGATCATCAGTCCCCTAGAACTTAGAACTACTTAAACCTAACTAACCTAAGGACATCAAACACATCCATGCCCGAGGCAGGATTCGAACCTGCGACCGTAGCAGTCGCGCAGTTCCGGACTGAAGTGCCTAGAACCGCTCGACCACCGCGGCCGGCATCACGCAGTATTTATTTAAAGTTGACAACTTACGTTTAGATTAGTAGTAATAAATATCAACGGCTCAAATGCATGCGCCCATGCTACGCAGAGCTCCAGAAGATTCAACTGGTCATGTGGTTGAAGAAATTCTCACACTGCAGTGTAACTTCCTATACATTAAGTCTGAAGCGTTACGAGTCGGCTACGCACGGTGACTGCGAGAAGATAGTTCTCATTATGAAGATACAGCAATATATTGTACGCGTTGCAAATTGTCCAGCTGTTCCATCGAGGAACGTATCAAGAATATAACAGTACGTTGCATTAAAATTTGATCATCATAGTCCTTACGTTCTTAGTCAGTGGAATGTGAATTACGACATCTGACTTCAGTAGCAAGCCTACCTGAAAAGTTCCAGCATACCGAAAGAGTTAAAATAGTCCATAATATGTGAATAGAAGACTGCCATATGCCAATAAGAGACTTGCAGATGCAGTTTGGATAGAATTTTTCTTATCCGCTTGATGACTTTCAGGCGAATGTACGGTTACTGAACGCTGAGGTCACCAGCTATTGTGGAGTCGCAACTAGAATCCTCCGACAGCCGAGCTTAGCATGCCGGCGCGTTCTGATATCATCTGCCCCTTATTTGTCGGCTGCTCACTTTGCTCTCAGGATTGAGATTCCGTGGCCGCCTGCATAAGTAACAGCGGAACTGACAAGAAAATCCTTTCAGGGCAAGTGACGGCCTGCTTTTTGCCGCAATTTGTACTAACTAATAGCTGTCCGGCTGAGCTGAGACGGACAGGCGTGGCTCCACACGACAGAAAAAAGCGGCCTCTTCCACGGAATGCCTCTTCGCGTGCGTGCCTCTGCTATCTGCATATCTCGGTTCTCTCACGCCTGCATAGTGGCGGGGAACGTGAACGCGGAATCTTGCAGTCGGGAAAAAGTAGCTCTGCTGGCGAGGGCGGAAGAGGTCCTCGCAATCTACCCAGAATACATTGCCGGTTTTCACCTGTTTGGTTATTGCCGTAATCCACCAAAGAAAACATTTCGTTCGCCATCTCGTAGATACCACTGAAGACATTGAAACGTCCCCTAAGAAAAATTAGTAAATTACTGTGCTGATAAACCTCTTACATTATTTGATCTTCAAACAGCTGAGCAGAGCTGAACGTACTCAGACATTTCTCTCTTTACTTATTCTGATCAACACTAAACTGACACACAATACTTTTAGCGCAACACAATCTGACTTTCAATAATCCCTACAAAAGAATGGCCCTGACTAACATTAACCTATACCTTTCACAAATCACTTACCTCACAAAAATCTTCGTTACTCGAACTACTGCAATACAGCGAGAGCCAATAGTGCCAGCTAAATAAAAGATTGTAACTACTGAAGGCACTAACTACTGATAGGCATAGTTAGCAAATGAAAGATTTCGATAGAAACAAACAACTATTTACCTTAATAGGGTTCAAAAGACATAATATATATTTCAGTTCATGACATCCAGTCTTACAAATTTACTATCTCTGATGGACACACGTCCATAACATCCGCTCTCAAAACTCCGCCATGTCTCTCCCCACATCCACCACTGCTGGCGGCTCACCTCCAACTGCCCAACACTACAATGGCGGCTATTCCAACAATGCCAACCAGCCACAGACTGCACACAGCACAGTCAGTGATTTTCAAACAGAGCTCTACGTGGCGTTACCAACATAAAAACCTAAACAGCCTACTTACAACATGTGTCAACAAACTTCGTTACTTGTTAGCCATACATGAAAACCAATACACGGTCTTGTTACTTAATGTGACCATCACCTACGTTCGACGTCAACGTGCAATAACCACAGACAGACGGAAAGTGGCAGCACTACTAGTAGAGAGTATATAAGAGCCTATCGGGGAACAAGGAAAACAGTGCAAACGTTTTCATAATGCGACAACAGGGCGATCCGTCTGACGTCCAGAAGGGCGTGATTATTGGCTTTCGGGGCAAGGTTGGAGGCATTTCCGAAACGGCAAAGTTTGTAAACTGTTCGCGTGCCGCCATGGTTAAAATATACAGCGCATTGCAAAATGGCGCTATGCGAAGCAGCGCCGAGAAAACTGAGATGTACCACGGTCCACAGATGACAGTGGCCAACGATGGCTGCGGAGATGTGTACGGGCGACTAGATGTGCAACTGTTGAGCAACTGACTGCCAGATGAACCAAGGAAGTACCTACAGCGTTTCCTCAACGACTTTTATTTAATGTCTCTAATCTAAACACGACTGGTAAAGTTGTACTTCCTCTGTACTTCGGAATGTATTATCTTCTATCCCACCCCCACCCCACGAGCACGATGCCACTGGTAGCTCCTCAGTAATCTAACGCAGTTACGATCATCGAGTTTTGGAACAAGTTCCACTGAGCTGTCATTCAACAATAATATTCGTCTGGGCCCTAGTATTGCCTCGTATGCACAAATTTCACGCAATCAGACTCATCCGATTTTTTTTTTTAATGGTTCTAAGCACTATGAGCCTTAACCTCTGAGGTCATCAGTCCCCTAGACTTAGGGCTACTTAAACCTAACTAACCTAAGCAAACACATCCATGCCTGAGGCAGGATTCAAACCTGCGACCGTAGCAGCAGCGCGATTCCGGATGAAGGGCCTAGAACCGCTCGGCCACAGCGGCCAGCCTCATCCGATTTAATTGTCACACTATGTACTGCGTGCTGTTTGCACACTCTCTATAGTGTCCGCTCCCGGTAGCTGAGTGGTCAGCGCGACAGACTGTCAATCCAAAGGGCCCGGGTTCGATTCCCAGCTGGGTCGGAGATTTTCTCCGCTCAGGGACTGGGTGTTGTGTTATCCTAATCATCCTCATTTCATCCCCATCGACGCGCAAGTCGCCGAAGTGGCGTCAAATCGAAAGATTTGCACCAGGCGAACGGTCTACCCGACGGGAGGCCCTCGTCACACGACATTTCATTTCATTTCACTGTCTATAGCGATTACATTCCAGAAATTTATGCACAGTTGTCGATAGCCTCAATTCCCTATTACTCGGGTACTATGTTTTGCAATGCAAAGAGTTTTCCCCAATTTAGAGATAGAGATCCAATGAGCCTTTGTCGGATATTAACACAACACAATGTAGTGCCAAATCATAATTCTTAACTTGACAACGCTACACAGTATCAAGTAATTTCGTACTAAGTTGTATGTTGTTAAGGAACAAATTAACTTCTGTTTCCGAACTATTTTACAGTGGCGTACTGCCACAAGATATCGTGTACAGGGACACAATTTAAAACTGGAGCAACTGAAGGTGAAACTGTACGCTGCACACTGTCATCGTGAATAATTTAAAATAAATTAGCTTAATTTTTCTTCGTTGCGTGGCAGAACACGATAATAATATAAAATAGGAAAAAAAACTCGCTAACGTTATGCAAAATTATATTTACTTGGTCACGTATCGACTTTCGGCGTCTCAGGCCGACTTCAGATGACAACTGAATGTCGCAGACACAGATAAAATGATAATCGAGTTGCACAGATATTATTTGTACAGAATTATTTTTGTTACATAGAAATAATATCATTAACGTAAAAAGGGTCAAAAATAGTTTTTATGTGGAGACACACTTAACAATTGGTGAGAAATATGCTTAATATACAATCTGAATTTAGTATATCCAACGAGAACTTAATTTAACGACGGGAAGAAAGGAAACTCAGTCTGATCATTTAATACTAAACTGGGATTCTGTCTCATTATTTGTTGCCTTCAAATATTTCCGATAGCGTCATCTTTCTGCTTTTCTTAACATAATGTAAAACTACACATTCTACTTCATATGAAAGGTTTTACGTTAAAAGAGGATCAGCAAAGATTGAATCTTTCTTCCTTAACCTCCAGCTTCTCTTGTGTTCACGTAACCTAACTGCCGCTGCTCTGACTGACTGACTGACTGACTGACTGACTGACAATACACACTTTTCCGGAGTGCCTGAGTGTGATTTTATACATAATTCTGTGCATAGGGTTGCAATTTCTCTTAAATATTGAATAAAAATTTTGATATGCTGCTGGTATCATAAAATACAGGTCTGTAGTTACGAGACTAACGGTTTTGCAAGATTGTCTGGAATTCTGCTAATATATGGGATTTTGCACCAGTTTTGGGTAACTACTGACTGACTGCTGTTGGCCGACGTACAGAAGTGATGTACTTTAACGCATTTTCCGTTTTTATTAGTATATTATCAATCAGGTCAGACCTATAGCCATTGCTGGGAGCGATATATTAGATGGTCCGTAGTTTTGTGTGAAAGGTTGAGTCAGGGAATGGAACTTATATGATGCGATGCACCTATGAGTGGAAAACTGCATGTTTGTGGTGGCTGTTCGGATTCTGGGAGCTTTCAGGGATTACCGTATCTGTACCTATCGTTCCTCTGTGAGTGTTAAATAAGTGTCTATATTAAGGTACAAAAAATTTATAGAAGACAACAAATTTGTAGAAGATCCTCGCAGCTCCACAGTAAACTATATTTTCTTATGTTGTGAGTTTAAATGTAGTAGTAATGTATCTAATTTGTAACCTCCCCACCGTAATTTTAAAAGAAATGTAAGTGACAATCCTCAATACAAATGGGAGCCAAGTGTAACCTCCCTACAATAATTTTAAAAGAAAAGGACGATACTAATTAGAAATGCTGATGGACATGGCTCTAAGCGTAACCTGCCCACAATCAAATGTACTGACAATGGCAACCAAAAATCTGAAATTCGCAATCTGACTCAAATATAAATTCCTCATGAAAAATTAAAGTCCATTCAGTGATCAGGAAATTCAATTAAACCGAAATATCGGTCTTTGGCCCTGTGTAAAACAGTCAGAATTAAAGTCTTACCTCAGAATAAATGGATGTCACATATCTGCTCTTGTTGTTGCGCACCGCTTGGAGGAACTGCATTGCAAATAATAATATTTCCTTTTTTTTTGTGATTTTAGTGGAGTTTTTCTTTAAAAGAAGTGGAATGAAATGGGAAGTGCAACGAAATCTTGAGTTCAATAAAAAATTGAATTTTTGAGAAAATGCTTTTGAAATAAAAAAATTATTATTGGGAGACTTGTTGGAGAATAATTACAATAAATAAAATTTTTCATTATCTAATGATTGTATTAATTAACAGTATACCTTATTCCTCATCTTGACCAGTGTTGCCGACCGCCTACATCACACAACCGCACTGGGCTGCTACTACTGACCGACCGCTCTGCATGACGACTACAGACTGAGTACTGCTCTCAACTAGACAGAGCTACAGACTCGCAACGACTGACTGACTGCTACTGACTGACTGAGAACCGCTCGCAACACTCGCGCGGTCAAGCGCATACTCTCTGGTCACAGATGCTACAATGCCTCGCCATCGCTGCTGCGTTACATACGTGTTTCATAACCCTCCACTGGGGGGGCAAAAATTTGGCAGCGATGGTGAGTCATTTGGACTTGCCAAGCGCGGCAAAATTTTTCTTTAATTAACAAAATTCTACAACTTACAGAGTATTTAAATGTTGTGCACACGCACTAAGTACAAAATATATCAGACAAAGACAAAATGTGAGTACAAAACATAGTAGCAAATCAGAAAAATGTATATACAAATTATTTGACAGATAATAAAGTGCACAGGCACTGAAAATTCTTTAGCATATTCAGAACAAATGAACAGACTGGCAAAAAATATTATGTTGACAAGTGTACATGCACTGAAAAATGTCTTTAGCATTTTCACAAGAAATAAACATAATGGCAAAAAAAAAAAAAAAAAAATCATGTCCAAAGTGCACATGCACTGAAAAATGTCTTTAGTATTTTCACAACAAATAAACATAATGGCAAACATCATGTCGACCAGTGACATAAGTGTACTCACACTGGAGTTTAGCGAATCGAAAAATGTATAACCTATGAACATAAATGATGTTACCAAAAAAATTTTTTTCTTTATGTGACAAGAATCAGGATAGGAAAGGGAAGGATTGCATCATGGTTGTAGCACTTTAGATTGCACACAGCTGCTCTGAAAGTCCATATCTTTCCACAGAAGTACAACACCAAGTGACACAACTTGAAGATCTTTTCCCATCAGAATTTATCAGTGTAGCAAAGACACTGAACTGTCGTAGTAATGTTCCATGTTTTCATTTTGGCAGTACATTAGGTACACCAAACAGTGGGACCATAATAATGTCTTCATCGCTCATGGTGGTGGACAGCATGTCGTGTCAACACCACACTCTTACAAGGCACACCAACGTAGAATTAGTGCAAAACCAAATATAGTGCTCCATGATCACTGGGATAGACAGGACAAATGGACATTGCAATAATTCAGGGTAGTCAGCTTATGAGGTGAAGGACATCAAGTCACATAATATTGACAATTACAGACTTAATTAGCAGTTTGTGGCATTCATAGCCCAGTTATTGAACATTTCTGTACCAAGTATGTAGTATTACAGAAAAATGTTCATTAATTGTTTTACATAGAATCAGTAATCTTCTTTTCCTAGTTACAAAGCATTATTAAATAATCGCATTCTTTTCCAGTTACAGAGTATAATTAAGAATCATTAACCTTTTCCTAATTACAGTTAATTAATCATTTGTCATTAATTAATCATTTGTCTAATTACAGTTAATTAATCATTTGTATAATTACAGTTAATTAATCATTTGTCGTTAATTAATCATTTGTCTAATTACAGTTAATTAATTAATCATTTGTCATTCTAATTACAGTTAATTAATTAATCATTTGTCATTTCAATATAGTAAGAATTATTAGCCTTAATTAATTACAAAGCATTATTAAACAGTACCATAGTTAATTAATTATGTGTCATTACAATCTATTAAGAATCACTAGCTGGCATCATGGGTAATCGTATTACAATAAACAGTGGCGGTCCTTCGCCAGTTACAAAGTATATTTAGTAAGACAGAATAATGTTCATCAGAAGTCTTAGTTAAAAAGGAGAGTCAATTATTGGCCTAGCATTAACATAATACATGGAGTGATACAAATTATTGGCACTCATTGGCTATTAACCAAAACATGAAAAGTCAACATGGAAAAAAAAGGGCTAATTAATGGCATAATTAATAACAATTCTTCAAGTGACATTAATTATTGGCACTCAGTGGCCAGCAAGTATTGAATAAAATCATCATTCAGTATTATTCAGATTATTACGAAGTCATTATTAAAAATCAGTTAATTACAGTCATAGCATTAATAATCATGGGCATTACAAGTACTCATTACAATAAACAGTGTTCCTCATTCAGTAGTATTCAGATCATTACAAAGGCATTATTAAAATCAGTTAATTACAGTCAAATCATTAGTAATCACAGGCATTATACGTAGTATCATTATAATAGACAGTGGCAGTTATTAGCTAGTGACAAAGCATTATTTTGAATATAGTCTCATTAAGAGGTCATTAATCAAGTGACATGCTATTCAGAGTTGATCAGTATTATTCAGAATTATCATAAACTAGTGACATTATGTGGGACTGGTAATACATGTTTTTTGTTAGCAATACATTGCGTTGGGATCGATAATTAATTGCTGAGGCATAATACTTTTTGCTTTTGACCTATTGCTGCAAATGAGGATAGGTAACGTCATTCGTCATGAGTCAGCTGTAGCAAGATTATGTAACAAGGCAGTACATGTGATCACATTTATAAATGATAAACACAAATGGGTAAAAAATATAAAAATGCAAGTACTAGAACAGGTATAATAAGTAACAGGTTTAGTAAGTGTCATGAAAAACTTCTCCTGGAAAAAATACAAAAACGGATTATTGACCTGAAAGAAGAAACGCACACTATGCTGAAAAGAAGTGAACTTCGAATTAACAGGCAGTGAAGTGTGTATAAAAATGTGTTCCATAGCTGTCCTTTCCAAAACTTTCAGTCATCCTACTATGCAATGTAACACCTGCTGTCAAAGCAAACTGCAACAAATACTTAAATAACTACATAACATAAATACATAACTTCAACATTATCCTCATCTGTAAAGAAAAAAACTTCATTATCCATATCATCATAACTTCACCATTATCATCACCTGTAAAGAAAAACTTTATTATTCATAATACCATTTCCTTCATCATTATTCATCAGTATTCATTATCATCTGCAAAATATCACTTCATTACTCATTACATAACTATTCCTTATCTCTAGCATATTTCATCACTAAAACTAAGATGTGTAGTTCTCTCTGACAGCCTGCATCAATCACCTTGTATTCTGAAAGAAAAATTAGTTAAGACTGCTATTCTGTGATGAGTATAGTATATTCTTGTTAATGTTTGTTAATCCTGATCCATTTACTCTTCCTCATAAAGTTATTGCATCTCCTTTCGTTTATTCCGTAGGTGAAATTCCCATTTCTGTTGAATTTATTTCTTACACGCACCATTTCTTTCTGAAATTGATGACAGAGATTAATGTCCTGCATTTAAATCATATACCCACTAAATAATGACTGGTTTATGGTGACATAATTAGCCATACAGCATAACATGACAGAAAACGTAATATGTCAAAAACATTGACAGTGTTCAAAAACAAAAATATACACAGAATAATACAATGCAGCAGCAAAAAAATGTGAAACAGTCACGATGTTGAGATGTCATAAGGCAAAAAAAATGTCAAAGTCGACTGGTGTGTGTTATATCTTAACTATTTCATAGTCCATACAAACAAAACTGGAGTACAGTCATATACACAAAAAAAATGGAAAATGTGCACGGTCTGATGTGTAACGACAAGAAAAGCGACCTGCTAACCTTACCTTGCCGGGCACTTGCCAAGAAAAAACACGATAATCATCAATAAGTAGTCACATAAATATAATTGCTGAAATAGTCGTAAATGTGTAAATTCATCTGGAAAAATATGCACGGTCTGATGTGTAACGACAAGAAGAGCGACCTGCTAACCTTACCTTGCCGGGCACTTGCCAAAAAAAAATACGATAATCATCAGTAATTAGTCACGTGAAATAATTGCATTAGTAAATGGCATCATAGTGTGTTGAATCATACAGTGGTTTCACTCAATAAACGGTTTAATGTTTGAGATATGGTGATTGCCTTTCGATTTTCTGGTTCTCAAAGTTTCGACGTGTACAACATTGGGGTGAGGGATGCTGCGAATCCGATACGGACCTGTGTATAGAAGTTCAAATTTACTGCACTTACCTTTTAATTTGCTGGATAAATAGTGTGTACGTACTAGTATCTTCTGTCCAACGTGAAAGTCGCGGCGTGTACAAACCTGTTTTTGCTGTCTTCTCCGGCGCTCTGCGGCACGTTTGATGTTGTTCAGCGCAATGTCAATTATTTCGTGGTGTCGTAGGCGACGACTTTTGGGAAATTCTATTAATTCTTTAATTTTGTTCGGTGGTTCAACGTTTTTCAGTATAACAGACGGAGATAGCATAGTGGATTCATTTGGAATGGAATTAATTACATCTTGGAATGAGAGTAAGTGTGTATCCCAATCAATATGTCTTTTGTGGCAGTATATTCGGCACAGCTTACCAATTTCTTTCATTAATCTTTCACAAGGGTTCGAAGAAGCGTGGTACTTGGATATATAGATCGGAGAAATGTTTCTGGCTCGTAACATGCGTGTCCATATGCTACTACGAAATTGAGATCCATTGTCAGAAATTACTTTCATTACATGCCCTACATGAAATAGAAAATGTTTTACAAATGCATTTGAAACAGTTTTGGCAGTAGCTTTGCGTAACGGAGTGAAAGTAACAAATTTTGAAGTGAGCTCAACAGCGACAAAGATGTAGGAAAAACCTCTGTTAGTTCTGGGAATCGGACCAAAAATATCTACTGCGGCCATGTGTCTTAATTTAACAGGTATAATGGGATATAACGGAGGAATATGTGAAGTGGTGTCTGATTTAGCTTTCTGGCAAATTTTACAAGACGCTAAAACTCGTCGTATACGTTTTTCCATGTTAGTAAAATAACAATTCTGTCTCAGTATAAGAAAACATTTTCTTGCTCCGTAATGTGCGTAACTTAAATGAGTGTACCAAATTAGTTTGTTAACCAGTTCGTCAGGTATGCATAATAACCAATTGTTGCTGTCAGGATGAGAGCGGCGAAACAGAATGTCATTGCGTACAGTGTAGTGATTCCTAATCGTAACATTTTTCCTATCTTGCCAAAGGTGTTTAATTTCTTTCCAAACATTGTCTTTATTTTGCTCTTGTGCTATGTCCTGTAATGACGATGAAATAAAATTTTCAAATGCAACTTGCTGAATGTACATGACACTGAAATTTGTTTTGCAGAAGTTGGTTGCTACGTCTTGCTGATTGTTGCCGAGAGAACGCGATAGTGCGTCTGCTATAACATTTTGTGTGCCGGGAATGTGAACTATTGTAAAATTAAATTCTTGTAAATAAAGTTTCCATCTGCTTAATCTGTCGTGAGTAAATTTAGCTGAAAGTAAAAATTGTATCGCTCTGTGATCTGTGTAAACAGTGGTATGTCTGCCATAAAGAAAGTGCCTAAATCTCGTGAAAGCCCATACAACACATAATGTTTCCAATTCTGTAACAGAATAATTTCGTTCAGCAGGTGACAAAATGCGACTTGCAAATGCGATGTTTTTAATTACTGTAGAACCATCTTCTTCAATTTCCTGAAAAATATGTACGCCTAAGGCGGTGTTGGAACTGTCGGTGGCAATCGAAAAATTTCTAGTAAGATCTGGGTGCGATAAAAGTGGAGCATTCAACAAAGCATGCTTCAAATAACATTCTCGTGAACAAAATTCTGCGTGTCAAAAGTAATGTTTGCGTTACTGTAATATGCAATCTGTGCTGTATCTGGTTAAAATCTATCGTACGTGTTATTATTTACTGGAGAATATTGTGGCATATCGACTATTTTGAACTGCTCTGCTATTTCTTCCTGACGTCTTACGTTATGGATGACACCTATTGTCTGTTTCATTCATCATAATATGTTGTTGCTGATGTTCTTGCTGCTGAAAAGATCGACTGCTATTAAAGGTACGCTGAAAATTGTGCTCGTTATTTTTACGTCTGTCATGATAGTAATTTCTATATTGCGCATTGCGATAGGAATTGAAATGGTCTGTTGTCTGTACGTAGTTATTTTTGCTGCCATGCGTTACTATTTGTTGGAGCTGGGACTACGTGCACGCGGCGAAACATTAAAGCCTGGTTGACCTTGTGTATTCCATTGTTGGTTAGGTATGCTAAGCGGTTGACTTTCATGCTATTGTGGCGGAAAACATCTATTGTTACAAAAAAAATGCGTTTGCAGTTAATTTTACACATACTGATGATTACGATTTTATCCGTTATTAAAATTACGCTGGTTCTGGAGTGCCTACTGAAAATTGTCACATTCGGTAAAAGATTTGTCGTATCCGGTTTTCTTTAGTCACGTTTCTTAATTATAGGTAGAGCAATAGTTAAAGAGCAGTTTTGATAGATATAAAGGATAGTAGAAGAGAAGGCAGCAGTGCAGAAAACTAAAGATGAAACAGCACTACTACAGCTCGGGGCCCTATGCTCGCTACGGCACATATTCATTAAAGCGTAATGAATCCCCTGAGGTCTATTACGCACTGCAAATAATCTTTAGCTTTTGTGTTATAGGCAATGGCGGTACAAATTCAGAAATAAATTGCTGTCTGCATGCTAATTCCAGTTTCTGCATAATACGTAATGCTGTTGTAAATACAAAAATAAATTGTCGCATCTGGTTCAAAGCTAGTTTCTCCATTACAGATAATAGCGGTGAATGTACAAAGATAAATTGTCGTATACAGTGCAAATCGTGTATCTGTGCTCTGTCATTATTAAATTCTTTACATTTTCTTACAAATACAAATTGCTTATTATCAACGCTCTCGTCACTGAATTTGAGAACACGTTCAGGTTTGTGTGAAAGTCTGTTCGTCTGTGTAATTACGGATTTCAAGTTGCGTAGCTTTTCATATTTTAAGTCGCGTGGCCTTTCGGATTTTAAGTCGCGTAGTCTCTGTAAATTGTTCACATTATACACGCTGCGTGAGACAGGCAAATGCTCGAAACGTGGCGGATTCTGTGACGTATTGGTGACTGAAATAATTGTTAATTCTGTTACTTTAATACTTTCGTCAATCTGGTTGTTGTGTCGTTCACTTTTCTCGTCAGCCTCCGTATTCGGAGTGTGTGAAACTTCCACTGACTCCAAATCATCGCGAATCTGTACTGTGTTTTTAGGGCATTGTTCGGTGACTGCATTAATTTCGTGTATCTGTGTTTCGTTCGCCAAACATTGTTCAGTGATTGCATCAATCTTGTCTTTATGTGATTCTGTTGTGTCTACACGTGTGCTACTTAATTCCTGTGCAACAGTGCCAATTTCTTTATTACTGTTTTTAGCACAAGCCTCAGTATCCTCACGTAAATGTACTGTATTGTCCCGACATTGCACGGTAACAACTGTAATCTGCTCACTAACTTGTTTGTTCTGTTCTTTAAGATCGTCTTGTTTTTCGTTTGTGAGTCCGAAACTTTTATTAATTGTTTCGCTAAGTTGTTTGTAATGGTTGTCGACACTTTCATTTCGTTGTTTGAACTGTTCAATAAGTTTGTCAAATCTTTCATTAAGCTGTTTGAAATTTTCCCGCAAAAATGCCATATATTGATCCCAATTAACATTACCTACTCCATGATCTGTGCTGTTTGACTGTATACCTGCAATTGTCGCGTTAAATGAATCCGTCGAATTTTCAGTACACTGACCATTTTCATTCGAAAAATTTGTCTGTACGTTATTTGAATTTTCCAGATCGGGTGTGTTAAGCTCGGCAGCGCTCATTGCAATAGATCGTCCCGCGTCATCAATTGTCGTCAAATTAACAGACGAGGCAATTGGGTTCGTTTGTTCATCATTAAGGTAAAAGTCATCATTAATGGTTGGAATGCACTGATTGTTAGTGAACGCAGGATTGTCATCATCACACTGCGTGTCATAATTACTATCGGTCACGCTGTTTGAGTCGGTAATTTCATTCAAAATACCTCGCGATACACTATTCACAGTCTTTCGCGGCATTTTTACTATAGTCAAAATTTTTCACAAAACAAATCAACACAGTGCAAAAGCAACACACAAATACAACAAAGCAACAAACTGCCGTTGACCTGTAGAGAGAAAGTCACAATATTATTAAAAGCGTTGCGCTAAATCCTAATTATATCTAAGCAAACAAGAGCAGATATCTGACTGTTGTTCAAAAGACTCTCAACGAAATACGATCCTGGACTGGGTGTCGCCAAGTGTAACCTCCCCACCGTAATTTTAAAAGAAATGTAAGTGACAATCCTCAATACAAATGGGAGCCAAGTGTAACCTCCCTACAATAATTTTAAAAGAAAAGGACGATACTAATTAGAAATGCTGATGGACATGGCTCTAAGCGTAACCTGCCCACAATCAAATGTACTGACAATGGCAACCAAAAATCTGAAATTCGCAATCTGACTCAAATATAAATTCCTCATGAAAAATTAAAGTCCATTCAGTGATCAGGAAATTCAATTAAACCGAAATATCGGTCTTTGGCCCTGTGTAAAACAGTCAGAATTAAAGTCTTACCTCAGAATAAATGGATGTCACATATCTGCTCTTGTTGTTGCGCACCGCTTGGAGGAACTGCATTGCAAATAATAATATTTCCTTTTTTTTTGTGATTTTAGTGGAGTTTTTCTTTAAAAGAAGTGGAATGAAATGGGAAGTGCAACGAAATCTTGAGTTCAATAAAAAATTGAATTTTTGAGAAAATGCTTTTGAAATAAAAAAATTATTATTGGGAGACTTGTTGGAGAATAATTACAATAAATAAAATTTTTCATTATCTAATGATTATATTAATTAACAGTATACCTTATTCCTCATCTTGACCAGTGTTGCCGACCGCCTACATCACACAACCGCACTGGGCTGCTACTACTGACCGACCGCTCTGCATGACGACTACAGACTGAGTACTGCTCTCAACTAGACAGAGCTACAGACTCGCAACGACTGACTGACTGCTACTGACTGACTGAGAACCGCTCGCAACACTCGCGCGGTCAAGCGCATACTCTCTGGTCACAGATGCTACAATGCCTCGCCATCGCTGCTGCGTTACATACGTGTTTCAAATTGTCCAGTGGTACTGGTCCAAAAAACAAAGCACGTCATCCGCGTATCTGAACCGGCACTTAATTCTGCAATTCAGTGGTTCTTTCTATAAGAAAATTTCTTCGAAATCCCCATGAAAATTTGAAGTAATAGAGGTCTAACGTTAAGTGGTGAACCCACAGCTAGGCCACCAGACTGTCTATAATACTAGTTCTGAAAATGGAAATAATTCTGTTTTACACATATTTCAGTAGCAACCATTACGTCATGAAATTATACAGGATTTATTTTGGATTTGTGCAAAAGATCTGTTAATATCTTTACATATTCATCATTGGAATAATTTGGAAATAAGCTAGTGCCATCAAACTATACTAGTTTAGAAGCGTGTGGGATTTGTATATCTTTATCAACAGTAGCAGCAGAATTTTTGATAACTACCTTTTTTTAAAATTGCTTCTCTTTTTAATGGTATAATCTAGGTCTTTGAGACTTCCGGGCACTCTGGAAAGCCATTTAATCTAGGACGACCTGGATTTATTTTGACAAGCATACGACTGCTAGTTTCATTCATTTTGGCAAGAATACGACTGCAAGTTTCGGGTACAATACTTTCACACGATTTGATGGTGGTTTTTACTTTTTCATTGAAAGCTATAGTCGGATCATTTTTTAGATGTTGGAATTCGGAAGGGGGCAAGGAACTGGTTCGCATTGAAAAAGCAATCACTTTTTTTTTTCAAAAGAACTAAACTGTTTGGTTTGTCTGCTTTGTTGGCGATGATATGATTGGAGATTATTTTCTTCTTAAAGTTGATTACTTATTTCACTTCGTGAGAGTTCGTAGCTAACATTAGCAGTGGTTTTTAGATGTTAGGCTACCAAATGCTTCATAGAAACATCATTAACTAACGCATGCTCGAGATCTACTTTTAGCACATCCAGCTGTTTACCAGAGATTGCGCATGGTGGAGCTTATTTAGTACCTTTATTGAACACTTTGAGCTCGTTCACAGCAATTCGTATATTTAATGAGTTCGTAATCCGGTCAGAAAACTGTTGATAGTGAACGGATGGGGTCGACAACCTGTGTTTTGTTAACGGCAACAGTTTTTCTTTTGGCGTTTATGCATCTTGTGAGTAACTTTCGTAACCAAAGGAGATATATTTATGTAACTTCCCCTGACGTGTCATACACCCAGTTGTTTCAAACATAATGGATACGTCGAAATTAAAATGTTTCATTTACGAAAGAGTTCGTTGCTCGTGGTCTCGCGGTAGCGTTCTCGTTTCCCAAGAACGGGTTCTCAGGCTCGATTCCCGGCGGGGTCAGGGATTTTCACCTTCCCCAAGATGACTGGGTGTTGTTGTGTCGTCTTCGTCTCCATCATTCATCTCCCATTACGGTCGGAGGAAGGCAATGCAAACCACCTCCATTAGGACCTTGCGTAGTACGGCGGTGCGGGTCTCCCGCATCGTTCCCCTACGTTCTGTCAAGAACCATTTCCATTCCATTTACGAAAAACGTCATTTATTTCATGCTGTCTGCATGCCTGCCCATTAACGTGTGATTCGTAGCGTAAACAGGACAGGGAGAAATAGCGCTTTTTGTCTTTTTTGCCGTCGGCGTAATTCTCTGTTTACTTGCGATTTCTCGGCACCTGGTCGTACGTCCGCCCACCAAAGCGGCTCCGCTTTAAGCCTGTCTCCTTACGTCACAGTGCCTCACAACAAGTCCATCATACCGCGGTCGGAAAAGCTTCACACGGGTCCTGAAACTGTACGGGTTAAGCTATGTTTGTAGCCATACGTCGAGCAAGTACACACACATAAAGGGCGAGCTCTTGTACGCCGACACCGAGTGTTTACGACACACACACACACACACACACACACACACAGACACACACACACACACACACACACACACACACACACACACACGTAATTAAGTTCCGTGTGCGTCACATGTTGATACAGCTCAGGCAGCAGTGCTTCCCTTTCTAAAAAAAGAACTCTTGTTTCGCAACGCTCGGATGAAGTCGGCAGCGTCGTCTGCACTGCCTCGCGTGCCATTGTGATGCTGGTGTAACTGCCTTTGCCCCAAGGCGGTTGACACGCGCTGGTACTTTGGGCAACTGCATAACAGATGACAGAGACGAAAGTAAAAAAGAGCCACAGTCGTGAATTTGTAATTTTCACCTAGAAAAAATTAATTTTCTTACATTGGTGAGCAAAGCTTAAAGACGAGAGTGACTTTCGGGTGAGGTGTCTCTGCCAAGCAACATAGTTCGATGAAACTGCTACAACGTAGCGCACAAAGTAAGTGGAAGAAATAAGCAACGAAACAAACAGAAATGACACTTTTATTCAAAGACAACAATCACACTGAAGTCACCACGATTTGTGATGGTACCCGGTACATTAGAAAAGGCGGGACATAGTTCTTTCATGGACTGTGTGATCACTACAGACGGCTACGTATGCTATGGAACGTGCTTCAATGCTGACCACGAAGTTGATAAAGAGTTTCTGAGATAGTGCGTTCCCTTCTTTCACCAGAGTGAGCCGGCCGATGTGGCCGAGCAGTTCTAGGCGCTTCAGTCCGGAACCGCGCTGCTGCTGCGGTCGCAGGTTCGAATCCTGCCTCGGGCAGGGATGTGTGTGATATCCTTAGGTTAGTTAGGTTTAAGTAGTTCTGAGTCTAGGGGACTAATGACCTCTGATGTTAAGTCCCATAGTGCTCAGAGCCATTTGAAATTTGCACCAGGGAGGCTGACAACTTCTGGATATCTTTGGAGCACGTAGGCGTGCTGCGGTACGTTTCGCCAGCGCATTCTACACGGGATCGATGGGATTTAAGTCGAGTGAACGGACAGTCCAGTCCATTTACCAAATATCCTCTCACTTCAAGAGCTCCTCCACCTATGTTGTTCAATGCTGTCGCGCACAGTCATTCATAAAGATCCCGACTAGTGCGAGTGATATTCGCGCACTGAGCGTCCTGTGAAAACTGAAACTATATAGTTTTAAACATGGCTGTTATTCAGCAACCGTATGCTAGTTTCAACATAGGATGATACAGCCAAGCGGTTGCACATACCTGGTAGGTACAATGACCTAGGTTTCGAAACATACTAAGGGTGTCTTCGTCAGAATGAAATTTTGATAAATCGTCAAATTACATTGCAAAAAAGCAATGGTCAGAATTTAGAGCAGCTATGCTCAAGTCAGAAGTGACGGAAACCATTCTAGCTCTTTCGATGTGTGCCTAGCTGGGAACAACGTCAGACTCAAGTCGAAACCTAGGTCAATGTATCTACCAGTTATGTGCAACCGGTTGGCAGTATAATCCCATGTTGAAACTTAAATTATGTGTATAGGTAGCTCACCAATCCCTGGAATCGATAATTTCGACTATTTATGCCTGTTATCGATATCCATACTGTAAAGATATCAAAATATGTGACACAAATGGCCTTCTCTTTTGATTTCACTGACGTGTAAGCTTCAATTTCTTCACACCGCTAGGGGACAGTAGGCTTCAATATGTGACATAAATTTCAACTTGATATGTCTACAGTTCTTGCGAAGAAGTTTCTTAACGGGCGGACGGGCAGACAGACGACAAAGAGGTCCTATAAGGGTTCCGTTTCATCGACTGAGGTACAGAAAACATTAAGTCAGGGTCGAATGCACCCTTGGAAGGAGAACACTTCACAGTAACACTGACCGGTGAGTGTACCATCTTCACAGATCAGTCAATATGCTCTTGCAACGTGATGCATACCCACATTGCAACACCTGCACCACAAAAACGATCATATTCGACAACGCCCTCATATGATTGTCGAGTTTCCAATGCCTTGTACGGCGGTTTACATATGACAACTGTCGCAGCTCGCTGGTTTCCGCGACTGCTCACACCCGTTATAAAAACCCACCAAACCGACACAGCAGCGGGAACGTTGCACTTGTGTCAGCTCTATCCAGCTTACTTATTTAATAATTCGATCACCAAGTGCAAGAGCTGCATGTATCACTGTGTGGCCAGTGACAAAGGAGTTAAGCAAGTAGTGGACAGACGTGGATTCACTACTGCCAACCAACATCGGGGGAGGTGAAGGTGTTTTCTGGGGTTGCCATGTTGTGGTGCTCTTAGGTGATACTTATACCACACCCCCATATTCTTCTGACATAGCACCCCGTGACATCTTCCTGTTTGCTTGGATGAAGAAACCGTTGCGTTTGGATGAAGAAACCGTTGTGTGGCAGGCAATTCGAGGATGACGACGAGGTGTTTTTTCCAGGTGTAACGTTTTATGAAAAACCAAAATACAGACCCCTACAACCACGGTCTCTGGTAAGTCACCCATCGTTGGCAAAAGTGTGTCGCTTTGAAGGGTGAAAAGGCCGGAAATGGCTAACACCAAGTCTGATGGTGGCAGTTTGACTTTTCGAGGTGATAACTGAAACTTTATGACTTCGTTTCGTACAATGCTTTCATCAGATAGAATCGTATGTTGCGTTTAAGTATTTATTTCGTGAGATAGCAAGTGAGGACCCACAGGCTTATAGATAACTGACGATTGGAAATGAACATTTAGAAACTTCCTAGGGAGCTAGAATTTTATATTACCAACAAGAAGCACAAATACGATTCGTAGACCTGAAGAAATCTGGAGTTGGAACGCATGTACGGAATGACGTTTCTACGAAGTGACACTTCTACAAAGGTAGCATAAGACGCTTTTCATAGGTACAGGCATGCTAAGAAGTCTGGCAGCGTAACCCAGCGAGCTGTTTTCTACGACACGTCTTGGGACGCAGTGAGAATGAATGGATACAGAATCATGTCATTTGCCTGCGTTTCCGCTGCAAAGATTTTGTATTTGAAGTCCACCCACACAGGTTAATAATCAAATAATCTCTTAGAGGGAATGCCATGATGATTGCTTATAAGAGGCATTGCCTTTGAGATAGTCTTGACCGTCTTCAATAGCAATACAAACTGCAAGCTTTCTCTCGTTTCCAAGGGAAAATACGAGAAGGTACTCGCATTTCGTACCTCATTAAACATTTTTGCAAAGTTGCCTCTGCGCATGACGTACATTAAATTACTTTTCAATATATAGATCATTTTCAGTGGTTGTCTCGTTTTCTTCTTCACTGTAATTTGTGTATGTAGGTCACACAACTCAGAGACGATTTGAAGTTGCCGCCAATTTTGAGTCTTTTTAATTCTTTTCAGTAATCTCCTTAGTCATAATTGCTTACGTCTTTCTTTTCTTTTAGTTAAGTCCCATAAGATTTCACAGAAATTTGAACATTTTTTTTCTTTTTTCCCACAGAATTAAAATTAAACGGTCAACTGGTGGCAGTCTCTTCGGAAATTTTTTTACTGATGACAGAATTTCGATGAACTTTGATATTAAGGTACTTATTCTTAGGTTCCATCCTTCAAAGATGAAGTTAGTGCGGTGGCGCTTTTCGCTTCCACACACCTCTTGGCACATGTACGTTTTCGAATCACTGTACAGAAACTGTTGTGTAAGTGCTGAACCTTTTGATTATAAGACAGCCAATCATTACCCAACATTTTCAGGGGAAGGTATGCTAGAGTTGAGCTGCTCCTTATATAACAGTGTGTTTCTTTGTTTTCCTTATAGACAGGAACAAAACCCGCAGCACTGAACTTATATCCACAAACATTGATTAAAATGAAAATTGTAACCATTAATCTTGTAGCTGATTGGACGACAGCAGTTTCCAAGTCCATCATGAGAGAAGCAGGGTTCCATCCAAACACGCTGAATTACAGTTAACTAAACGGGTAATACGTTTCTCGACTTTTTTCCGATAGCAAAACGTAAACAGCTGGCTTTGATCATTAACTCACAAGAAACTGTACGATCGGTGTGAAATATATACTACTTGCTTGAATTTTTGAATGTTCCACCCATTACGGATGATTCACAGCTTGATGAAGATAATTTTCCCTACTGGTTTATGTAGGAGCACTCACTACACTAAATATACACACTAGGCAGAGATCAGAACCAACCAAGACACAGAAGAAACCCACAAAACCAGCATGGCAACACAGGCTACAGATCAGAATAGAAAAACTGAGAAAAGACATCGGACAGCTAACACAATTTATAAGAAATGAAATATCAGACAAAAAACGAAAAAGGTTAGGTAAAATCTCACAACAAGAAGCAATAGAGCAATTAGATGAAAAGAAGCAGAAATTACAAGCATTGGCCAAACGACTTAGAAGATACAAAAAAGTGAAAATAGAAGGAAACAAAACCAAACATTCAACACAAACCAAAAGAAATTTTACCAAACAATAGATAACACACACATTAAAATAGACAATCCACCAAACATAACAGACATGGAACACTTCTGGAGCAACATATGGTCAGACCCGGTACAGTGTAACAGGCATTCACGGTGGATACAAGCAGAAACAGACACATACAAGATGATACCACAAATGCCTGAAGTGATAATTTTGCAACATGAAGTCACCCGAGCAATTAATTCTACTCACAATTGGAAAGCCCCTGGAAAAGGTAAATTAGCAAATTTCTGGCTAAAGAAGTTCACCTCAACACATTCACATCTAACTAAATAGTTTAACAATTACATTGCAGACCCATACACATTCCCTGATACACTTACACAGGGAATAACTTATATGAAACCTAAAGATCAAGCAGACACAACAAACCCAACTAAATATCGCCCTAAACATGCCTACCAACAATATACAAAATATTAACTTCAGTCATTACACAGAAATTAATGACACATACAACACACAACAAAATTATAAATGAAGAACAAAAAGGCTGCTGCAAAGGAGCACGAGGATGTAAAGAGCAACTGATAATAGATGCAGCGGTGACATACCAAGCTAAAACTAAACAAAGGTCGCTACACTAAGCATACATTGATTACCAAAAAGCTTTTGATGGTGTACCCCACTCATGGTTACTACAAATACTGGAAATATACAAAGTAGATCCTAAATTGATACAGTTCCTAAACATAGTAATGAAAAATTGGAAAACCACACTTAATATCCAAGCAAATTCGAATAATATCACATCACAGCCAATGCAGATTAAGCGTGGAATATACCAAGGAGACTCATTAAGTCCATTCTGGTTCTGCCTTGCTCTAGATCCACTATCCAACATGCTAAATAATACAAGTTATGGATACAATATTACTGGAACATACCAACACAAATTCACACATTTGCTATACATGGATGATTTAAAACCACTGGCAGCAACAAATCAACAACTCAACCAATTTCTAAAGATAACAGAAGTATTCAGCAATGATATGAATGTGGCTTTTGGAACAGACAAATGTAAGAAAAATAGCATAGTCAAGGGAAAACACACTAAAGAAAAGATTACATATTGGATAACCACAGCGACTGCATAGAAGCGATGGAAAAAACAGATGCCTATAAATATCTAGGATACAGACAAAAAATAGGAATAGATAAAACAAATATTAAAGAAGAACTAAAAGAAAAATATAGACAAAGACTAACAAAAACACTGAAAACAGAATTGTAGCAAGAAACAAGACAAAAGCTATAAATACTTATGCTATACCAATACTGACCTACTCATTTGGAGTAGTGAAATGGAGTAACACAGACCTAGAAACACTCAAACTTACACGATCACAATGCCACAAATATAGAATACATCACATACATTCAGAAAGAGAAAGATTCACGTTAAGCAGAAAGGAAGGGGATCTATCGACACAAAAAACTTACATTATGGACAGGTAGACAATTTAAGAAAATTCTTTATAGAACGAGCAGAAACTAGCAAAATACACAAAGCAATCACTCATATAAATACATCGGCTACACCACTACAATTTCATAACCACCTCTACAACCCTTTAGATCACATAACATCAACAGATACGAAGAAAGTAAATTGGAAAAAGAAAACACTACATGGCAAGTACCCATATCATCTAACACAGCTACACATAGATAAAGACGCATTCCGGTGGCCGTGCGGTTCTAGGCGCTCCAGTCCGGAGCCGCGCTGCTGCTACGGTCACAGGTTCGAATCCTGCCTCGGGCATGGGTGTGTGTAATGTCCTTAGGTTAGTTAGGTTTAAGTAGTTCTAGGTTCTAGGGGACTGATGACCACAGCAGTTGAGTCCCATAGTGCTCAGAGCCATTTGAACCATTTTTTCAAGACGCATCCAACACATGGCTAAGAAAAGGCAATATATACAGTGAGACGGAAGGATTCATGATTGCAATACAGGATCATACAATAAACACCAGATATTACAGCAAGCACATTATTAAAGATCCCAATACCACAACAGATAAATGCAGACTTTGCAAACAACAAATAGAAACAGTAAATCACATCACAAGCGGATGTACAATACTAGCAAATACAGAATACCCCAGAAGACATGACAATGTAGCAAAAATAATACATCAACAACTTGCCATACAACATAAACTAATAAAACAACACGTTCCCACATACAAGTATGCACCACAAAATGTACTGGAGAATGATGAATACAAATTGTACTGGACAGAACCATTATAACAAATAAAACAACACCACATAACAAACCTGACATCACACTCACCAATAAAAAGAAGAAATTAACACAACTAATCGAAATTTCCATACCCAATACAACAAATATACAGAAGAAAACAGGAGAAAAAATTGAAAAATACATCCAACTGGCTGAGGAAGTCAAGGACTTGTGGCATCAGGATAAGATTGACATTATACCGATTGTACTATCAACTACAGGAGTCATACCACACAATATCCACCAGTACATCAACGCAATACAGCTACATCCAAACTTTTATATACAACTACAGAAATCTGTAATTATTGATACTTGTTCAATTACCCGAAAGTTCCTAAATGCAATGTAACGTATACCGTACAGTTAAAAGGAAGTCACGCTTGATCAAGGTCCGCGTCACTTCCCATTTTTAACCAGACATAACGTCTGAGAAAAGGATAAAAATAATAACAATAACAGACATTGACTGGTCAACAACATTAAAAATACTGAAAGTAGTTTAGACGAAGAGTACTGGACAAAGTAACAAAAGCAGGGACAATGCCAAGATTAGAAGGGAAGTGATGAGAAGAGAGGCACTAACAAGCGATATCTTGTATGTAACAAATTGAACCGGCTGATGATCGAAAACTGAGAAAGACCTAACAGAGTCATACCATGGTCCACTGAAAGGTTTGAGAACACTTGAAAGTGTGCTTGGACTTGATAATACCTGATAGAATAGGGAAGAGACGAAAATAAAGAGTACAGAAGAAGCAATGAGAACTGCTGGAGAAGCAGCACCAATTTAAGACAATGAAAAGCAATGCACGGTGTATGTTCCTAAGGCCGATCAACTACAACAAAGAGCCGAACGACTGAACACCGTGATTCTTTCCTGATACGCGCGTTCCAAGACGTCTCTAACGCCAGCGCTGCCCCTGACGCTGGTCCGCTTATGCATATCCGCACACAGAAGTGCTATACGTGTTGCCTGCACGACAGTATTCACATCGCCAGTGTCATATTGAAGGAAATTAATTGTACAAAAATCCGTTTCAAGTTTAGCAGTGCCTTTTGTTCGGTGTGCTGTAGCTTCCACATCAATCAGACACTGAAAATGTATGCTATATGAATTTCTGTATGAATTCTAAAGACAAACTGATACGAAAATTGAAGATGTTATGCAGTAGGAGTGAACATCCTGGGTGCTGGATCTTCATACGATAGAGGTGAAAGTAAGTTTCAAAACCGAAATAAACGTCCGTTGGTGGAAATGTGTGCAGTGAAAGTATTATGTTATGCTTAATTGTGTAGCATCATTCACATGTATATATCTTGATGTAGTAGCATCGCCCTGGTTTCTTATGCCTTTACATGCATCTAGTTTGTTCGAACGGTAATGAATTAATTATTTTCGTCCTATGCTTCGATTTGTGTGTGTCTTCCCCCGGCCCCTTCCATAGTCGCTAAGTGTATTTCTTCCTTATTGAGTACTATAGTAGTACCAATTGATTTTGTAGCTGCAAACTTTGAAAAAATATTGAAGGTCAAAATTGTCTAACAGTAAGGCGTATCCTAAATGTCTAATAACGACAGATTATGTATCACACCTCTTAAATACATGCAAGTGTGCAGAGGCACATGTTGTAATAGGCGACATGGCCTATCGAACTTAGACCATGCAGATGGTGTTCTTATGTAACATATACTGGAGTGTACTTCTGTATTTCAGATGTTAGCACTCGATAATGATCTCGTATATCGCAATAATTCCCACCTGTGTGGAGAATTATGGATATAATATGGCTGCCGCTGCTAATGATGGAGTTGGAGGACTAAAGAAAGATAATCATAAAATTCTATGCTCTAATGGTTCAACATTACTCGAAATAGTTCTCGCATTTGCTATACACCTAGAATCTGTAGTAAAGAGTTCTTATTCATTACAGAATTCTCACACACTTCTAGAGGTGATGTCCCACCATTTCGCTAAATCTCTCGTTTTGCCAACTCTTGTACTGCGTGACCTATCCGATCACAGTGAGACAGGCCTATAGGTTTAGCAGTTTCTGCACAATTTACGTTTGTTTATTGGTTTTAAATACAAAACCAGTCTGTCTATAATACATACATAGCGGATGGCCGTAAACCCCATGGTAACCTAAATTATTATTATTTTTATTTTTTTATTTTTTTATTTTTTATTTTATTTTATTTTATTTTATTTTATTTTTGCGGCACCTATAGCAAAAATTAGGTCTTGCAACATGATACACCACAAAAATGACCCCTCATTTACACAAAAAAACCGGCGATTACAGAGTTTTGACCTCGCCAGTCCCAGCCCTCTCCCACCACCCGCAGATAAATTAATGCAGCCCCCCCCCCCCTCATCCCAATAATCGAAAAACAAAATTGGATGCGAGAAGGTATTTCTCCAAGTCAATCAGCACTTACCAATTACGCTACGACACCTCGGTGCTGGCAATTCTTTTGAAGACTCGATATTTACAAGTCAAGTTTTACCTCAGAGTATTTGAGACATAGTGTAAGTAGGCTGTTTAGGTTTTTATGTTGGTAACGCCACGCAGCGCTCTATATGAAAATCAATGACTGTGCTGTGTGCAGTCTATGGCTGGTTGGCATTGTTGGAATATTCACTATTGTAGTGTTGGGCAGTGGGATGTGAACAGCGCGTAGCGTTGCGCAGTTGGAGGTCAGCCGCCAGCAGTGGTGGATGTGAGGAGAGAGATGGCAGAGTTTTGAGAGCGGATGAACTGGACGTGTGTCCACCAGAAAAAGGAAACTTGTAAAGATGGATGTCATGAAGACTTTTGAACATTATTAAGGTAAATACACTGTTTGTTCCCTATGAGAATCTTTCATTTGTTAACTATGCCTATCAGTAGTTAGTGGCTTCAGTAGTTAGAACCTATTACTTAGCTGGCAGTATTGACGCTCGCTGTATTGCAGTAGTTCGAGTAACGAAGATTTTTGTGAGGCGAGTGATTCATGAAAGGTACAGGTTATTGTTAGTCAGGGCAATTCTTTTGTAGGTATTATTGAAAGTCAGATGGCGTTGCGCTAAAAATATTGTGTGTCAGTTTAGTGATGATCAGAATAAGTAAAGAGAGAAATGTCTGAGTACGTTCAGTTCTGCTCAGCTGTCTCTATATCAAATAACTTAGAAGTTTACCAGCACAGTCATTCATAATTTTTCTAAGGGGACGTTTCATATGTCGACTTTTAGCTGAGGATACCTCACCGGAATCTTCTGAATCTTTCTTGAGGTTTGTGTATTTAGTGCAGTTACTGTTTATTGCTAGCGCGTAATTGTAGAGAGAATCTCTTTTGTAGTTGTAGTTTTTCATTGCTGTACAGTAAAACAGTTGTGGCATGCATGTAGATTTGCACCAAATATTTCGCAGCTGTGCTTGCAATTAATTAAATATTATTTTCCGTGCTATTTTAATGTGTTTTCTTATTTTACTCTTCAAATTCTGCTTTTCTGTGTTATCGTGTGAAATATTGCGACAATTGTGGCGTGTGAAAAACGTAATACTAGGCTCCAAAGTAAACTGAGAAATGACACTGAAGACGAGAGTAGTGTGTTAGCGCCACCGTGTAATGAATTAACTACTGTTCAACATAGTAATTTGGTAATTGTGCATAGGGGAATGGACCAGGCAATAAATAATCGTGTAGACAGTGAAACAGCTAGTGAACAGGGTAGTATTATCGATCGATCAGTCGGCAACAGCTCATATCAGGAACCCGAAATGACAGGACACAATCTTGCAAATACCGTAGATAAACGTTTTGCGTCCTCACCTTTTTCTCAATTAAGTAAAGACACATTTTCTGCTTTTCAAAATGCGAATTTTTCCGGTGCAAATGCACTGCCAGAAAGCATAGAGGAACAGATTCCAGACACCAATACATTATTATTGCAATTAATGCAACACATGAAACAAAATCAAAAACAAATAGAACAAAATCAGAGACAAACACAGCAACAGCTTCAAAAGTTAGACACAATGGAACGCAATCAAAAACAGTCATATCAATAAATGGAACAAAATCAGAAACAAATAGAAGCACTTCAACAAACACGTGAAGATTTAACTACTGAGATACATAACATGGAATCGAAATGTCAAAAAGTCTGTAATGACGTAAAAACACAAATTTGTTAGCATTTTCAACCAATTTTTTCGCGGCATGAAGATGCATTAGAGAATCAGAAAGCAGCCATAAAAGAACTGCAAACCATTGTTCATGAAAATCACGATACCTTGCGGGTTAAAATTGCATCTACCGATTCGATTACGCAACATGCAAAAACTCAGGAAAACTTAAAGGACACAGTAGATACTCTGAAATTTGGTTCAGAAAGACATATGGATGAAATAAAGTTCATTATCAGAGAAAGTAGTCGAAGTTTCAGAACAGGTAAATAATTTATCTAGGAAGGTAGATGATAATCTGAATGACGCAAGACCGGTAGTCTTTAATGACACAGAAGAGTACGAACAAATTAGGAAATTCAAACAAAATCAGAATCAAATTAATACGCAACACAAAAGAGAAATCCGGGAAGTACAAGATCAGTTGGCACAAGTAATACAAGAATTACATACTTCAGAGGAGACTCGCGCTCCAACACGGGAAGAAGGACATAGAAATACGGAAAAGCCACAAAATAATAACACAGAGCATTTTGGAAATTTTGAAAGAAATTGGCAAGGTGTACCGAATTTTGAGATGGAACCGCAGACACGACGTAACAATGACCGATATGCGACTCGCCGTCACGATGACTTTGACTATAAGCTGTTCATTACTACACGTAAGTTCAAAACATTTAAAAATGCCGGCAACGACATTCATCCACAAGCATGGCTCCATCAATTCTCTCATTGTTTTCCTCCCAACTGGTTATTAGAGCACAGATTAGAATGTGTGTGGGGCTCATCGGAGAATGAACCAGCTGTAAGAATTCGATGGGTCATTCACGATCGTCAGAGTGAAGGAGAATTTTAGCATGCCTTCCTCTCTCCATATTGGTCTCAAGCTACTCAAGACCGAGTAAAACATAGCATCACAACGATGAAACACTTTGAACAATCTGAATTTTCCAGTCTTGTCAAATATTTTGAATATACACTCCTGGAAATTGAAATAAGAACACCGTGAATTCATTGTCCCAGGAAGGGGAAACTTTATTGACACATTCCTGGGGTCAGATACATCACATGATCACACTGACAGAACCACAGGCACATAGACACAGGCAACAGAGCATGCACAATGTCGGCACTAGTACAGTGTATATCCACCTTTCGCAGCAATGCAGGCTGCTATTCTCCCATGGAGACGATCGTAGAGATGCAGGATGTAGTCCTGTGGAACGGCTTGCCATGCCATTTCCACCTGGCGCCTCAGTTGGACCAGCGTTCGAGCTGGACGTGCAGACCGCGTGAGACGACGCTTCGTCCAGTCCCAAACATGCTCAATGGGGGACAGATCCGGAGATCTTGCTGGCCAGGGTAGTTGACTTACACCTTCTAGAGCACGTTGGGTGGCACGGGATACATGCGGACGTGCATTGTCCTGTTGGAACAGCAAGTTCCCTTGCCAGTCTAGGAATGGTAGAACGATGGGTTCGATGACGGTTTGGATGTACCGTGCACTATTCAGTGTCCCCTCGACGATCACCAGTGGTGTACGGCCAGTGTAGGAGATCGCTCCCCACACCATGATGCCGGGTGTTGGCCCTGTGTGCCTCGGTCGTATGCAGTCCTGATTGTGGCGCTCACCTGCACGGCGCCAAACACGCATACGACCATCATTGGCACCAAGGCAGAAGCGACTCTCATCGCTGAAGACGACACGTCTCCATTCGTCCCTCCATTCACGCCTGTCGCGACACCACTGGAGGCGGGCTGCACGATGTTGGGGCGTGAGCGGAAGACGGCCTAACGGTGTGCGGGACCGTAGCCCAGCTTCATGGAGACGGTTGCGAATGGTCCTCGCCGATACCCCAGGAGCAACAGTGTCCCTAATTTGCTGGGAAGTGGCGGTGCGGTCCCCTACGGCACTGCGTAGGATCCTACGGTCTTGGCGTGTATCCGTGCGTCGCTGCGGTCCGGTCCCAGGTCGACGGGCACGTGCACCTTCCGCCGACCACTGGCGACAACATCGATGTACTGTGGAGACCTCACGCCCCACGTGTTGAGCAATTCGGCGGTATGTCCACCCGGCCTCCCGCATGCCCACTATACGCCCTCGCTCAAAGTCCGTCAACTGCACATGCGGTTCACGTCCACGCTGTCGCGTCATGCTACCAGTGTTAAAGACAGCGATGGAGCTCCGTATGCCACGGCAAACTGGCTGACACTGACGGCGGCGGTGCACAAATGCTGCGCTGCTAGCGCCATTCGACGGCCAACACCGCGGCTCCTGGTGTGTCCGCTGTACCGTGCGTGTGATCATTGCTTGTACAGCCCTCTCGCAGTGTCCGGAGCAAGTATGGTGGGTCTGACACACCGGTGTCAATGTGTTCTTTTTTCCATTTCCAGGAGTGTATGTTGCACAAGAATCAGTACCTGTCAAACCCATACAGCCCCTTAGAACTCATCCGCATTTGCTTAATCAAATTGCCTGCACACTTACGACATATTATTTTGTCAGTACTTCCCACCGAGAAAGTGTTTTCAAGTAGCACAATACATTCCAAAAGTATTGTATGTGCTCAGCGTTACTTGTGCAGCCGGTCACTCTCCTACAAGCTCAATATCATTATGCATCCAGTAGAGGTCACTTGAAGATACGACTAGCTTTATATTACTTTTCGCGTTCCTTTTATGGCGTATAAAATATAAATGGAAGCTGATCATTCTGCTATGTTCAGCGTGAAATAATTTAATATCTTTCTTTCTTTCTTTCTTTCACTACCGCCTTTATCCCGCATTGTGCGCACGGTCGGCAGGCTTAAGTATGGAATTGGCATGGTTAATTTTAAGGGGTGGCCAGATGCCCTTCCTGCTGCCCTCCCATACCCCCCAGGAGGGAAGTAGTGTACCCCATCTGTCTGCGTCTAGCGTAAATCGGAAATAGTGTGAATCTGTTGCAAATGTCTGCGAGTCGTGTAACGGAGGCATGACGTGGGGACCAGCCCGGTATTCATCTAGTAGGATGTGGAAAACCACCTAAAAACACATCCAGTCTGGCCAGCACACCGGCCGTCGTCGGTAATCCGCCGGGCGGATTCGATCCGGGGTCGGCGCGCCTACCCGAGTCCAGGAAGCAGCGCGTTAGCGCTCTCGGGCTACCCTGGCAGCTAATGTAATATCAGTCTGGAAACTGTGTAAAATTGTACATAGCTTGTGTCCGAAATACCTAAAGATTGTAAAATATATAAGCGTAAGGATGATGGTGTACTTCCAAGAATGCTCACTTAAGTACAGTGGTCTGCAACCTGACGAAGTCTTTAAATAAGTGAGCAGATGTGTGTGTGCCAAAATCCTCTACATTCCAGACGCTACATTCTTTTTATTGCCAAGGACAATTATGTTCCCCATCAATTATAGCGAACTGGAAAGCTACATTATAATTTTTTTTGTTTCAAAACACTTATTTTGTTGCCAATAATTACATTAGAATATTTTGAGTAAAGATTCGATCGGTGATAGTCAACCTGGACCTCACTGCCCACTAGTGAGCGTTCTAGCTTTCATAGCAGGCGGCAGGCGATGATTACTTTAAAAACATTTTCATTTTCATTGGATTTTCGTAAAATTTTAACATAGTATTTGGTAAGCAGTTATTTATTTTAACCTGCTGTGACTCTGCTTTATAAACGTTGTATAGTTACTTCCCTTCTTTTCATGTCACTATTACTGTGGAACCGGTGGGAGGTTCGAAAATTTTATTACTTTGTGGATGTTAGGTAAAAAAAGAATGACTATCCCTATTTTTGTTATTACAAAATGACATCTTGCCAATAATATTCCACTCATTAGCGAAGTAGGTAGCAAATTTTTCTCTAATGTCCTTTGCTGCAGTACTCACATTCAGAATTCGTCTCCCAATTGCGAAAGATGTCTGTGCTCACTCCATCTCTACCTGTTGTGATACTGCCAGTTGTAATGTTTCAGTGTCTGCCAATTCTTGCGGGTAATTTGCGGATTATCGTGGATAATGTAGTTGCGCAGAAGACAAGCCGTTGTGAAAATGTTCTCCTTACGTGGTTACAACATGTCTTTATGGACTATTCCAAATTTACAAACTAGGATACCAAACACATTCTCTACTACTCTGAATGCCCTTGCCAGTCGATGATTAAAAACAAGTTTCGTGTTGTCCAGTCCATCCATACCGTAGTGCTCCATGAAATTTGTCTGCAATGGAAATGCACCGTCGCTTACAAAAACGAACTTCTCTGCACCTTGTGGTGTGAAATCGGTCAGGAATATTTGTTTTCATTCTGAAACAGATCCTCAACCTCGCTGTGGTGAACGACACCACGACTTGAAATTCTGCTATTGATCCCAGAATCAACAGACAAACCTGTAATGAGCATCAACTACAGCCCTTAATACTCCATTGAAGCAATCCTTGTAACTGCGGTAAACGGAACCTGCGTTCATTGGTTTTCTGATTCTTTTATATTTACCATATACAACAACGATTAAGTTGTGAAAATTCCATCCGATGCCCAACTCATAAGCAACATCCCTCCGTTGGTCATCTGTTTTTGGTTCCTGAAACAAAATTAATAGTTACTAATGCAACACACCTGTATATTAGTGAAATTCCTTTCTTATCTCTTTCTACAGGTATTTGAATTAGGCGAAGATTTGGTAAAAATTCCATCACCATCACCAGGCTGCAGGAGCCATGCCATTACATGGTAAACCAATGAAGAGACCAGGAAGCAACAAAACTCTTTGATAACATTAACGAGGTCTACGAGTTCCTACGGGAAACACAGGAGGCAATGTATTTTGTGTGGAGCTTAAAACTAAAGTATTGTGAAGACTATGCACAAAATCATGTATCAGATATACTACATTCATGGAAATTGAAATAAGAACACCGTGAATTCATTGTCCCAGGAAGGGGAAACTTTATTGACACATTCCTGGGGTCAGATACATCACATGATCACACTGACAGAACCACAGGCACATAGACACAGGCAACAGAGCATGCACAATGTCGGCACTAGTACAGTGTATATCCACCTTTCGCAGCAATGCAGGCAGCTATTCTCCCATGGAGACGATCGTAGAGATGCTGGGTGTAGTCCTGTGGAACGGCTTGCCATGCCATTTCCACCTGGCGCCTCAGTTGGACCAGCGTTCGTGCTGGACGTGCAGACCGCGTGAGACGACGCTTCATCCAGTCCCAAACATGCTCAATGGGGGACAGATCCGGAGATCTTGCTGGCCAGGGTAGTTGACTTACACCTTCTAGAGCACGTTGGGTGGCACAGGATACATGCGGACGTGCACTGTCCTGTTGGAACAGCAAGTTCCCTTGCCGGTCTAGGAATGGTAGAACGATGGGTTCGATGACGGTTTGGATGTACCGTGCACTATTCAGTGTCCCCTCGACGATCACCAGTGGTGTACGGCCAGTGTAGGAGATCTCTCCCCACACCATGATGCCGGGTGTTGGCCCTGTGTGCCTCGGTCGCATGTAGTCCTGATTGTGGCGCTCACCTGCACGGCGCCAAACACGCATACGACCATCATTGGCACCAAGGCAGAAGCGACTCTCATCGCTGAAGACGACACGTCTCCATTCGTCCCTCCATTCACGCCTGTCGCGACACCACTGGAGGCGGGCTGCACGATGTTGGGGCGTGAGCGGAAGACGGCCTAACGGTGTGCGGGACCGTAGCCCAGCTTCATGGAGACGGTTGCGAATGGTCCTCGCCGATACCCCAGGAGCAACAGTGTCCCTAATTTGCTGGGAAGTGGCGGTGCGGTCCCCTACGGCACTGCGTAGGATCCTACGGTCTTGGCGTGCATCCGTGCGTAGCTGCGGTCCGGTCCCAGGTCGACGGGCACGTGCACCTTCCGCCGACCACTGGCGACAACATCGATGTACTGTGGAGACCTCACGCCCCTCGTGTTGAGCAATTCGGCGGTACGTCCACCCGGCCTCCCGCATGCCCACTATACGCCCTCGCTCAAAGTCCGTCAACTGCACATACGGTTCATGTCCACGCTGTCGCGGCATGCTACCAGTGTTAAAGACTGCGAGGGAGCTCCGTATGCCACGGCAAACTGGCTGACACTGACGGCGGCGGTGCACAAATGCTGCACAGCTAGCGCCATGCGACGGCCAACACCGCGGTTCCTGGTGTGTCCGCTGTGCCGTGCGTGTGATCATTGCTTGTACAGCCCTCTCGCAGTGTCCGGAGCAAGTTTGGTGGGTCTGACACACCGGTGTCAATGTGTTCTTTTTTCCATTTCCAGGAGTGTAGTAGCAGGGCAAATTTCCACTCTGCGGAGGATTTACACTTCCCCAGAACGGACGAGCTCAGGACATAAAATGATGTTCAGTATTCTATGTTACGTAGTTGTTCAACGTCCAGAACATGTTCAGTATCTCAATATGTGCCAGTCATAGTTGTCTACGCATTCTGGCGCATACTGCAACACAAATTTCTTACATTCTTTTGTTTGTGTCACCAGTTTAGCGAGTGGTTTGAGGCCACAAATTCCTCTCTATTGCCAAACATCATCTCAGAGTAGCACTTGCAACCTACGTTCTCAACTATTTGCTGGATGTATTCCAATCCTTGTCTACCTCTATATTTTTAACCTTCTACAGCCCCCTGTAATACCATGGAAGTCGTTCCCTTATGTTTTGACGGATGCACTACCACCATGTCCCTTTTCCTGTGTTTTCCACATATTCCTTTCTACCCCGATTCTGTGCAGAACATCCTCATTCCTTACCTTATCAGTCCATCTGATTTTCAACATTCGTCCGTAGCGCCTCATCTCAAATGCTTCGATCCTCTGGTGTCCCGGTTTCCCCGCAGTCCATGGTTCACTACCACACAATGCTGTGTTCCAAACGTACATACTCAGCAATTTCTTACTCAAATGAAGCTTATGTTTGATACCACTAGACTTCTCTTGGCCAGGAATGCCCTTTTTTCCAAGTACTACTGTACTTTTAATGTTCTCCTTGCTCCATCCATCATTGGTTATTTTGCTGCCTAGGTAGAAGAATAGTACCAGAATTCCTCAACTTCGTCTACCTCGTCGCCATCAGTCGTAAGTTTATCGTTAATCTCATTTCTGCTGTTTCTCTTTACTTTCGCCTTTCTTCGATTTACTCTCAGCCCATACTCTGTACACATTCGACTGTTCATTCCACTCAGCAGATCACGTAATTCTTTTCACTTTCACTCTGGATAACGTCATCAGCGAATCTTGTCACACTGGCCTTCTTTCACCTTGAATTTTAGTTTCAATCGTGATCATTTCTTTTCATCATTGCTTCTTCGATGTGTAGGTTGAACAGTAGAGGAGAAGTACAATACCCCTGTCATACACCATTTATAATCCGAGCCCTTCATTCTTTGTCTTCCACTCCTATTATCCCCTCTTGGTTCTTGTACATGTTTTATATCCATCTCTCCCTACAACTTAGCACGATTTTCCACAGAATTTCGAACGTCTTGCACCATTTCAGATTGTCGAACGCTTTTCCAGATCGACAAATCCTATGAAAGTTCCTCGATTTTTTTTTAGTCTTGCTTCCATTATTAACCGCAACGTCAGAATTGCCTCTCTCGTGCCTTTACTTTTCCTAAAGCCAAACTGAACATCATCAAGCGCATCCTCAATTTTCTTTTCCATTCTTCCGTGTATTATTCTTGTAAGCAACTTGGTTGCATGAGCTGTTAAGCTGATTGTGCGATAATTATTGCGCTCTTCAGCTCTTCCAGTCTTCCGAACTGCATGGATGATATTTTTCCGGAATGTCTCCAGACGCATACCCTCTTCATACCTACGGGAATAGTAGTTTTGTTACCACTTCTCCCTATAACTGTAGAAATTCTGATGGAACGTTCTCTATCCTTTCTGCCTTATTTGATATCAAGTTTTCCAAGGCTCTTTTAAATTCTGATTCTAATACTACATCCCGTATGTCTTCCATATCGACTCCTGTTTTGCCAGCCGCGGTGGTCTAGCGGTTCTAGGCGCTCAGTCCGGAACCGCGCGACTGCTACGGTCGCAGGTTCGAATCCTGCCTCGGGCATGGATGTGTGTGATGTCCTTAGGTTAGTTAGGTTTAAGTAGTTCTAAGTTCTAGGGGACTGATGACCCCAAATGTTAAGTCCCATAGTGCTCAGAGCCATTTTTTTGACTCCTGTTTGATCTATCACATCAGACAAATATATGCCCTCATATAGGTCTTCGGTGTACTCTTTCTACTGCTGTCCGCTCTATCTCTTCTGCATTTAACCGTGGAATTCCGTTTGCACTATTAATGTTGCTACCCTTACGTTTAATTTCACCCAAGAGAGCTTTGAATTTCCCCTATGCTGAGTCAGTCCTTCCAATAATCATTCCTTTTCGAATTATTCGCATTTTTCATGCAGGCATTTCATCTTAGCTTCCCTGCTCTTGCTATTTATTTCATTCCAAAGCATCTTGTAATTCTCTATTTCTGAATTTCTCTGAACATTCACGTACTTCTTGCATCGGTCGTTTGAAGTATTTCTTCTGTTACCCATGGTTTCTTCGCAGTTACTTTCTTTGTAACAATGTTTTTCTTTCTAACTTCTGTTATTGCGCATTTTAGAGAGGTACTTTCCTCTTCAACTGTACTGCCTACAGCGCTATTCCTTATTGCTCTATCTATAGCCCTAGAGAGCTTCAAGCGTACCTCGTAATTCCTTAGCGCTTCCGTATCCCATGTCTTTGCGTACTTACTCTTCCTCACTAATCGCTTAAACTTCAGCCTAATCTTCATCATTACTAGATTGTGATCTGTCTATATCTGCTACTGGGTACGCCTTACAATCCAGTATCTGATTTCGGAATCTGTCTGACCATGGTATAATCTAACTGAAATCTTCCCGTATTACCCGGCCTTTTCTAAGTGTACCTCCTCCACTTCTGATTCTTCAGCAGAGTATTCGTTATTAATAGCTGAAATTTATTACAGAACTCAATTAGTCTTTCTCCTCTCTCACTCCTCCTCCTAAGCCCATATTCTCCTGTAGCTTTTTCTTCTACTCCTTCCCCTACAACTGCATTCTAGTCCCCCATAACTATTAGATTTTTTATCCCACTTTATTTACTGTATTATCCTATCTCTTCATCTGCAGCTTGCGACGTTGGCATGTACACATGAACTATCGTTATCGGTGTTGGTTTGTTGTTGATTCTGATAAGAATAACCCAATAACTGAACTGTTCATAGTAACACACACTCTGCCCCGCCTTCCTATTTGTAAAGAATCCTATGGCCTTTATACTATTTTCTGTCGATGTTATCCTATACTCTTCTAACCAGAAACCTTGTCTTCCCATTTCACTTCATTGACACCCACTAAACCTACACTGAGACTTTGCATTTACGTTTTCAGATTTTTTGACCTCCCTACCACGTTCAAACTTAAACATTTCACGCCCCACGCATAGAACATTATCTTTTCGTTGGTTATTCAATCTTTTTCTCATGGTCACTTCTCCTTTGGCAGTCTCCTCCAGGAGATCCGAATGGCGTACTATTTCAGTACCTTTCGTCAATTGAGCGATCATCCTGACACTTTCAATTACAGCCCCCAAATCCTGTAAATATAGGTTGTGTGTCTTTAATGCAGTGGTTTCCAGAGCCTTCTGTATCCTCATGCCGTTGATCATTGTTTATTCTTCAGTCTTTTGCGACAGGTTCCCACCCCAATGGGCAAGAGTGTACCCTGAACCTCTGTCCGCTGCTTCGTCCTTTTTGACAATGCGTTTGGCCGAATGACTTCTTAGGCCGAACGTCTTCTGCCGCCAATGTTGATTATCAATCAAAATTTAAGCGGTGACAAGTTCGAACCCTGAACCGAGGGTGTTTTCATTACTATTCAAAGCCGCTACTCCTACACCACGGGTACCTTAATAGAGAACAAACTGCCACGCTTAGGAATATTTTCTATTCATAGCACCTGAAGACCCACGATGTATTTTGTGTTGTATAAACTCAGTTCATGAAGTGTGCTATGACATCCAAGATTCGTGTACAGTGTGTCCCACGGGGAATGGTCAGTGTTCAAGAATATGACAGAAACGATCATTCGAAGCAATGAAGTGTAATGAACATGGGCTCTAAAATTCATACCTTAAAAGTTGTGAGTAGTTGTTCAGTAAGAGAGATGTTTCACAGTAGCGACGATGAAGGCATGTATTTTAAAACCTTCATTTACCTGACTGTTTTGCTTCGAATGATCATCACTCTTATCTCCCTGATTATTGACCATTCCTTCTGGAACAGCCTGCGGTTAGTACTAGTTTTCACCGTTGAAAGGAATATGATTTTTTTCTAAAAATTTTAGTTAGTTCCATCCTATTGTGTCGTCGTGCCTTCATAACGAAAGGAAAATTCAGCAGAGAAGTTGTTTATGAGAAGATGTGTTTCTCAATGTACCGTAGAATACAAGTGACATAACTTTTAATTAACGTTGTTAAATATAAACAGCACCCTGCTGTTTGAGAGTGAGAGTCAGCTTGCAGCAGAGTACTATGTTACATTTAGAGGGTTTACATCTTTGAAAAACTCTGCAGAAGCAGAAACCTGACTGGACTGCATTACCGCCAGCGACAGGTTCATTACCATTAATACTACAACTATGAGATCACTGCGTCCAAGCAGAAGATGAAAGAGTCGGGGAGGAGGCGCCTTTAGGGGGGAAGGGTAAGCGTTGGGGCATACACAACTTTTGCTGCCGGTGAGGGAGAACAGCCGGAGCCGGAGTTGGAGGAGGTGACGGCAGTGAGCTGCAGTGGGAGCACCCAGACTGTGGATTGGTTGGTTGGTTTGGGGCATAAAGGGACCGAAATACAGGGTCATCAGTCTCTTTTTCCTGACGCAAGCAAGGCTCAAGGTACAAAACCACGTAACACCACACCTAAACAGAAAACGAATGGAACTAACGAATACGGGAAAAACATACAAGGAAAAGTAGAAGACGGTATTAAAAACATAGAGCGTTTGGTCTGGGCTGGCTGATCACAATAATAAGAGGAAGAGTCACTCTGCAACAGATTAAAATCTCCATCCCAAAAAGACGAGGAGGGATGAACACATGCAGGGAAAAGACGACCACCAAGACAAACAAATGTAAAGAAAGTGCGACAGAGTTAAAATGGAGGGACGGTGGCGACCTCAGAGAGAAGGCTAAATGCCCACCCTAGATTGTACGATGAAATCCCCCTCACGAATAACATGTAAAACTGAATCTGCTGTTGAGGCATTGTCCCCCAACACCGAAGGTAAGGTGCTGGGAAGGTTAAAAGTCCGCCGCAAAAGCGGTTAAAAGTGGGCAGTCCAGCAAGATATGGACGACAGTCATATGCGAGCCACAGTGACAGAGGTGTGGGTCCTCGCGACGGAGGAGGTAGCCACGTGTTAGCCACGTGTGGCCAATGTGGAGTCGGCAGAGAATCACAGGCTCCCTGCGAGAGGCCCCTATGGAGGTCTTCCACACATTCTTAGTCTCCAGAAGGGCTCGCAATTTGTTGTTCGTACTGAGATTAAGCCATTCCGTCTCCCAAAGCTGAAAAACCTTGCGGCGTAATAATGACAGGGATGCCGATCTCCAGAAGCGTTTTCCGTGTAGCCTGTTTGGCCTGCCTGTCGGCAAGTTCACTTCTTGGGATACCGACGTGGCCTGGGGTCCACACAAACACCACGGAACGACTGGACCGTTCCAGGGCATATATGGACTCCTGGATGGTCGCTACCAAAGGATGGCGGCGATAGCACTGATCGATAGCTTGTAGGCTGTTCAAGGAGTCAGTACAGAGAAGAGACGACTCGCCAGGGCATGAGCAGATGCGCTCAAGAACATGAGAAATAGCCGCCAGCTCTGCAGTGAAAACACTGCAGCCATCTGGCAAGTAGTGCTGTTCAATATGTCCTCCATGAACATACGAGACGATCAGCCATCGAGCCGTCAGTGTAAACCACTTCATGGTCCCGGTACATGTAAAGAATCGAGAGGATGTGACAGCAGATAACTGTGGGGTTAACTGAGTCCTTAGGACCATGTGAAAGGTCGAGGCGAAGCTTCGGCCTAAGTCTACACCTTGGAGATGTACGTGAATGGACCTCGAGTATAGGTGGTAAACGCAAGTACGCCACTTCAGACAGAAGAAATTGTACGCGAACCCCTATCTCAAGCCCTCAGCTGGCCGTCCAATGCGGGATATGAACCGCCGTGGACGAGGAAAAGGAGACGGTAATTCAGATGCTCGGGAGAACTATGTACGTATGCAACGTAACTGGCGAGCCGTTGTGCACGCCTAACGTTCAATGGATGGACTCCGACATCCACCAGGACGCTGGTCACCAGACTCGTCCTAAAAGCTCCTGTAGCCAGTCGAACGCCACAGTGGTGCACTGGATCGAGTAAACGCAACGCTAAGGGCGCCGCCGAACCATAAATCAGACTCCCATATCCAAGGCGGGATTGAACAAGGACTATGTAGAGCTGCAGCAGCGTAGAGCTCCAGTTGGTGTTGCTCAGGCAGCCGAGGGCATTGACGTGCTGCCAGCACTTACGCTTCAGCTGACGAAGATGAGAAAGCCATATCAATTGGGCGTCGAAAACCAATCCTAAGACTCGATATGTCTCCACTAATTAGTGGATAGTCATTAAGTTCTGGTTCCTGGTGAACGGTACGATGCAGACAGAAATACGTGGCACACGACCTCGCGGCTGAAAACTGGAAGCCGTGGGCTAGAGCCCGTGACTGTGCCTTGTGGATGGCTCCCTGTAGGTGCCGCTCGACAACACCAGTACTGGAGGAGCGGTACGAAATGCAGAAGTCGTCTGCATACAGAGAAGGTGAAACTGACGGCCCGACAGCTGCTACTAGAACGTTAATGGCCACTAAAAATAGAGATACAATCAACATAGAGCCCTATGGGACCCCATTCTACTGGATATGGGGAACTATGGGAAGAACCAACTTGGACACGACACTACCCTGCGATAGGAAATTTTCGATAAATATCGGGAGCGGGCCCCAGAGACCCCGCTCATATAATTTGTCAAGTATGTGATGTCGTCAGGTCGTGTTGTAAGCTATTCGAAAGTCAAAAAAGATGGCCACCAGGTGTTGGCGTCTGGAAAAGTCTGTTCAGATGGTACAATCGAGGGTAACTAGATTATCAATGGTGGATCGACCCTGGTGAAAACCGCCCTGGTATGGAGCCAGTAGGCCACATGACTCCAGGACCCAACACAACCGCTGACTTACCATACATTCTAACCGCTTACAAAGAACGTTGGTGAGGCTGATGGGCCAATAGCTATCTACATCAACCGGATTTTTACTCGGGACACTGGAATGATGGTGCCCTCCCACCACTGCGATGGAAAGACGCCATCGCACCAGATCCAGTTGAAGATGACGAGGAGATGTCGCTTGTAGGCGGACGAGTGATGTTTAATTATCTGACTGTGGATCCGATCTGGCCCAGGAGCTGTGTCGGACGCTGAGGAGCTCCCACTCTGTAAGTGGAGCATTGTAGGGTTCATTGCAACGTTCAGTGAACGAGAGTGCTTTCCTTTCCATCTGCCATTTGAGGGTGCGAAATGCTGGGGAATAGTTCTCTGATGCCGAGGCCCGAGCACAGTGCTCAGCAAAGTGCTCAGCAAAGTGCTCAGCAAAGTGCTCGTCAATTGCGTTTCCGTCGGTAGATACCACGCCATTGATGTAAATGCAAGTAACGCCAGTCAGGGTCTGGCACCCACAAACACGTCTGATCTTCGTCCTTCTTGGGAAAGTGACGTATGACACCCAATGGTCGAGATGTACCTCTATCAACACGCCTGTTTCCGTCTTTTTATAAGCTGGCGAACGTAGGCAAGGAGCCGTTAAAAAGTCATTAGATGCTCTAGGAAAGGGTGCCGCTTATGTCGCTGTAGAGCTCGCCGACGCTCTTTAACGGCCTCAGCGATATCCGGCGACCACCAAGGTACTTTCGCTGGGGGCACCCTAAAGAACAATGGATCCTGCTTTCCGCCGCAGAAACGATTGTTCTATTGACCTGCTCAACCACCACATTGATGGTACCATGTGGGGGAGATTCGACACTAACAGCACGGGTGAAAGCTTCAAGTGTGCCTTGTTTAAAGCCCATCTTGGTAGTCGTCTAGGGGAATGACGCTGGGGAGTGACAGGAAGAAGGGTGGGTGGGTTGGTTGGTTGGAGAAGGGACCAAACTATACGGTCATCAATCCCTCCGACCTGAGATGAACTAAAACTGATAAAATCCCACATTAAGAGTGGGAATTGTCACTACTGGGTGCATTATTCTCTTTGATAACACTGGTATGAAAATAAAGTTCTCAGGGTCTCATATTATCGATATTATTCTGGGTTCGAATCTGTCAATCTGACAGTTATACATATATATCTATAATAGAAAAGATTGTACCAAGAAATATTTCAAGTTTGACACATATAGAATATTATGCAGTACACAAACTAATCACTACTAAAATGTTCCTCCTGACTGAACTCCGTCACAATTTAACACTACAAATAATTGTACTAATCAGGTTATCTGTCCAGACATTTAGAGCATGTTTAAGCTAACACTAATTAAAAGAAGACATAACACAAATATTCATAAACAAAAGAGAAAGTCAATCATATTCTTATAACTAAATACTTCTACACTAGTACATTATCTCTACAGATCACACATCATTAATGTTCATTCATTTTCAAGAGAATGGTGTCCCGTTTTTTACACATAACACTTAGGACTATTAGTCATTTACTGTAGGAATATTTTCACATCCTTACGCGGATACAATCCCCCTACTCTCCCTGAATGGGATCTGCTAAGAGATAGCTACACTCATGTGGCACACTTACTAATCGAAAAGGTCCATTGTACACCAATTGCCACTTGCTATTCTGTTTCAAGGATGCCAAGGACTTAGGATGATTGCGTAAGAGCACCAAGTCCCCAACACTAAGTTTTTGATTATTCGTCACGTGTCGATTATATTTTTCTTTCCTTTTCTGAGCGCAACTGGTAAGGTTGCACCCTGCTTTCCTTATCTTCTCTTCCTTAGGCTCAGGAATGACTGGGACCTTAGGCAAAGGTGCCAGCCACTCATTCAGAACTCTATTATTATTCATTATAATCTCGTTTGGTGGATACCCCGTAGAAGCATGCGGGGTTGCGTTGTGAATTTCCAAAAACTTAGGTATCAGATCTGGCCATCTTATGTGCTTACATGCAATGTATAACCTGAAAAATTTATTTAACTCTCCAAATGTTCTCTCTACTAAACTTGCTTGTGGGTGGAAACGGGATATTAGTATGTGCTTTATATCTTTTTCATGTAAATAGTTCTTCCAGGTATGACCTGTAAAATAGGAAGCATTATCCGACATTATCGCTTCAGGCTTACCCACCTGTGTAAAATATTCTTTCCCTAACCATTTAACTATTCCACGAGCGGTGGCTGATTTAAGGCAGCATATTTTTAAGTATTTAGAGAAAAGGTCATATACCGCTAAAATGTACTTTAATCCACCCCTGGCTCGAGGGCAGGGTCCTGCTATGTCTATAGATACTAACTGAAGTGGCCGATGAGGCACTATAGGATGCAGTTCAAACCTTGTGGACTTATTTTGAAACTTAGCTTTTTGGCACAGAGGACAAGTCCTGATAATGGGGCGAGTCTGCTGGCTTATACCTTTAAAGTAACAGTATCTGGATAAAATCCTTATTGTTTTGCCTATCCCAGCGTGACCCAATGCTAAATGCGTGTGCCACACTACAGCTGGGATAGCCTGTTGCGGTATACACACGACTCCATGGTCATTTGACACACCTGTTTTATAATACAGAATATTATCTACTATTTTGAAATTCTGAACACTTTTAAGATTGGTTCCTTCTTTAATTTTGCTAATGACATCTCGCCAAATCGGATCAGTTTCCTGCAATATAGACATATTCTTACACATATGTAAAAAGTCCCTCCTATGTACCTTATCTTGTACTAAGAGTATTCGATATTCCTCCGATTGTTCCAAAATCTTTGACACTGAGGATTGCCCTAGTGGGAACCTCGACAAGGCGTCAGCTACAACATTATCTTGTCCTTTTAGGTACATAATCTTAATTTTATATTCCTGCAATGCTAACCTCCATCTTAGCAAGCGGGTATGGTATAATTTGCAAGACATTAAATAGCTCTGAGCCTGGTGGTCACTGAATACTTTGATTTCTTTGCCATAAATGTAATAATTGAATTTCTTTACCGCCCAAACCACTGCAAGAGCCTCTAACTCGGTAGCGGAATATGCTCTCTCACAGCTGTTTAGTGTGCGGCTGGCAAATCCGATTACATTGATTGTTGTGGGGTCGTTTCTCCTGTCCCACTGAAACAAACAAGCGCCCAGACCGTATGAACACGAATCTGTCGCTATGCAAAAATCTTCTGTCATGTCTGGGTGTCGCAGTATGTTTGCATTCACCAAGGCGTTTTTGATAGCGTCAAATGCGCGTTGACATTCTTCTGTCTACACCCAGTGCGCATTGTTACGCAACAGGCTCAAAGTTCTCGGGCTAGGAAACCCACGAATTGCGTCAAGTTTTTTGCTGTCAGGTTTGATGCCTTGTGGTGTTGTTATGTGACCTAGAAATTTAATCTGATTACGTCCAAATTTGGATTTGTCAAGATTCGCTGTTACTCCCGCTTGCTTAAACCTTTCTAAGACTCTACCCAGTAGTTCTACGTGCTCCTCACAGGTAGCAGTAGCAATCACCAGATCGTCTACATACACTGTTACCCTTTGCAGCAAATCCGGACCTAAAACCGCGTCGAGGGCTGTTATGAAAACTCCTGCACTTACATTTAGGCCAAAAGGTAGTATCCTAAATTGGTAGCTCCTTCCCCTAAATATTAATGCAGTATATTTCCTCGATTCGGGTGTGATCAGGATTTGCCAGAATGAACTTTTCATATCAACAGATGTCAAATATTGCACTCCATGGAATTTTTGAATTTGCTCATCTAAGTTTTCCGGATGAGTCCTGACAGGTACAATAATTTCGTTTATGTCTCTCGCATCTAATACTAACCGTATCTGTCCATCTGCTTTTGCTACCGCCACCAAGGGACTACTTTAAGGGGACAAAGACGGTTCTATTATTCCCCACTCGATCAGTTTTCTAATTTCTTTAGCTACTATTTCCTTCTTGGACCAAGGAATGGAGTATGAGGCTCGGCAGTAGGTTTTGTGAGGCTTCACCTCGATATTGTATTGGTATCCCTTAACAATTCCTGGTCGTTCTGAAAATACATCTGCATAGTTAGATAATAACTGTACCAAATCCTGCCGTTGCGTTGAGTTCAAATTTTCGGACTGTGATACTTTGTTCACAAGTGCGTCCACATTTGCTTTTAATTGATCACTTTGTACGTCTGGATAATAGAGACTTTGTACTAGAGAATGATTGTCTAAATGTAGTATCCACTGATTCCTACATTGTATGTTAATAGCATTACAATTAGGCACAAGTACCTCTTCAGATCTGAGCATGGACAATTCTATCCTCCTACCCGCGTTCATCAAACTTAATTTTCCCCGAGAAAGGTCGATTACTGCGTCCCTTTCTCTCAAAAAATCTACCCCCAAAATGCAGGCTACCTTTAAACCCTTTACTACCAGGAATGAGCACGCTATGGCTTCTCCCCCTATATACATCTCTACCTCTATTCCCGTTTTGTACATAATCTTGTCTCCTATTGTTACCTCCGCCGTTTCCATTATTTGGGGGAGGCGTGTTATTTCGACCATTTCTGTAACCGTTTCCGTTACTTCTAGCCTGTTCAGAGGCTGCCTTAACATCCTCCTGAATCAGGTCAATTGAGTCCAGAACAGACAAGAAATGTTCCAGGTCGTTCTCCGGTACGTGTATAAGTTTTTCCCTTACGTGTATCGGCAAGTGTGATTTCAAAAGTCTGATCAAATCCCGGGATGAAATCTACTCGTCCCAGTAACGAGTCTTATTAATGTATTTCTCAAAATATTTTCGCAAATTGCCTAATCGTGGAGAATACGGCTCTGGATTATATACCTCTTTCCGTAATCTCTCCTGAATACATGTTGACCAATATTTGGCCAAGAACGCCTTTTCAAATTGCTCATATGTGTCGCAACTGTCAGCTGCTTCGGTTGCCCATAATGCAGCATCTCCTTGTATGTAAGACATAACGAACTGTATTTTCTGTGTATGACTCCAAACGCTAGGCAAAATGTTTCTAAATCCCTTGATAAACACTACAGGATGAACAGATTTCTTCTCCGTTGTAAAGATCTGAAACTGTCGGTTTCTAATCAGGCTTTCTTCAATCACTATTTTGGAGTGACATTTGTTTGTTTCGCTAACATTGCTTGCCTGTTCTGTCTCGCAGTCGCAATTTTTCACTGCTGTACTTATATGTCTATCATTGTTGGACCTGGCTGGCGTGACACACGCCTGTGCATCGCTGTGCAGCAAGCTGCTTTCCAGCTCCGCAAGACGACGGTTGACATTCCGGAATGTCAGTGTGCACCGCCTTTTTTAGGTCGTACATTTCCGCATTGGAGTCCACGTCTTGGGCCTCAATCGCGACGTGCACCTTCTCGTCTAATTTTTTTATACATGCGTTTTCAATTTTGTGCACTTATTCGGACATTTTCTGATCAATTACTTGACTTGTGTCAATTTCTAATTGTTCTTTCCTGTTAGCCAGTACACTAATTTCATCTAAGATACTGGCGTTAGCCACTTGGATACTATCTACTCATTCGCTCAGTTCTTGCACCGCTTTGGGTATGGTTTCATAGTTTTGTCTCAAACTAACAATCTCACTTTGCATAGCTTCCAAAGATTGCATTAACTGCAAGTCTCTCTCATGCAGGCGTCGATCACGCTCTACTTGTTTAGCATCACGTTCTCTATCGCGTTCTGCTTGCATACGTGCAAATTCAGCTTGGAAATTGAGCATGCGCTCGAACATAACCCTTAATGACTGCATTTCTGACACCTCACCACTCTCTGGTCCGTGTCTAGTGCTTGTGGGTGGCACAGTATTTCTACTATCAACTGAATCACTGACTGGCAGTGGCAACATTTCTTGCCCTTTTGCCCCCAGATTCTCACATTGTACTTCCTGAACTACGCCACTAACATTACTTTGTGCCTCACTTTCTACCTCGGTATCACTACTTGCTAACTGTTGTTCATTATCCATGTTTATATCTTTCTGACTACGCAATCTAACCACAGTCAACAAAAGAAACAAAATCTGAACTAAATATCCTAACACTCAGGTTTCACTGACATAATCACACAAGAAATGGTCATTTATTGAAACACACTTATTATATACTACAATGACTAACTACTCAAATGTCCTGTTATTTTAAAAAAAAGAACACTAACAACAAGCACACCACTAATGATCCGAGAACACTGCACTGAGGCTATTTTACTACCCACAGGACAACTACACTGTAGCTTTACCTTATGGTGATCTATCTTGGGTGCAGCTGCCCCCTGGTATTGTGGTAGGTAATTAATTTTTCGATATAATGAGCTCTCTTCTTCAGCTTGCCTCTGGGTATATAGTGTTCTCATGCAAAAAATCATATACAGGTATTATCACACAATATTGGTTAGGCAATACATACAATACATGAAAAAAATATTAGTTGTTCTCCAACAAAGTTCGACTACAATAATTCCCTAGTTATCTCATGGGTATTTTGTGGCCACTGCATATTCGTGCCCCACATTGGGCGCCAATTTAATGAAATTTCATTAAAGAAGAAAAATAAAATAATCATAATCATAATCAACAGTTACCTTTTCTTTAAATATTTGTTTTTTAGTTAATTTAGTTAATTTGCCTTTCTTTCCTTCTGTACGTACGAACTTTGTTGTAGGACCTCTTATTTACGTGTGGTAATAAAAATTCATTTACACTGAATTAAGTACATTTAAAATTACGTGAATTCATATTAACTGATTAAGAATAGTTGAGAATTAAATCCTTTATATAATTCGGCCTTGGCACACATTTTCTAAATGCAGTGGTTTTTTTTAAAATATTTACTGAATTCTTTCCCGGCGTTAGCTATGGAACACAAGACTGTCTCTATTAGCAGAAAATGGTTAAATATTGCCAAGCCGACGTTTAATTATCACTGATAAAACACACTTCTCTATACATTTAAGTTATTTGAAAGAACCAAAATTGTTAAATTTCAACGTTAACTATCCGCCTATGAAAGCCCAAATGTGAAACTAGTAATAAATTCAATCAGTCTCAGGATCGCTGTAAAATAAAAACATTTTCTTAATTCACTGCTAATTTTTATCTGCTCCCGATTTACGGGTTTGGTTAATTTTTCTTAGCGGAACAATTTTTTAAATGTGCCGCCGCTGCAAATCGTTCGGTCGCGGCACAGCCCAGCAACACCGCTAAAAATGCTGAAAATTCTTTAAAGAAATTTTATAGATGACATGGGCAAGCTAATTTACATTAATAATACACACTTTTGATAAATTATAAAGGATTTAGACCACAACAATAATTCAACTTACATTAGTTTGTAATTTCTCCTCTAATGGCGGCTAAACCTAGATACAGACAAAAGAAGTCTACCCATTCATAAAATGTTACGTCACAGGTTCCTCTCACTCTCAGCTCTACAGGGAGACGACAAAGAATACACACTACGTGGTGGTTTTTATACTACTGCTGACCATTAACATCTCTTTGTAATCTTACAACATTATTTTCCTCTGTGGCTGAATTTTACTTTTTGTCATCGCAGATATTGACCCATTTCGCAATTACATTATGAGTATAGAAATATTACCATTCTAAATACATCGAGAATATTACTACAGAAAATATTACAATAATAACGAATGTCCTTTACACAAAATTAAATAATTTTTTATTAAATAATTACAGTATATATAAATTGCTTCATAGCGGCGTATGTGGTACAATTAAATTTTAGTTTATTAATAATGTGAGTTTGCCAGGAAACGTTACAGTTAGTTGGTTGGTTGGTTGGTTGGTTGGTTCGTTCGTTGGAGAAGGGACCAAAGTATACGCTCATCAATCCCTCTGACCTGAGATGAACTAAAACTGAAAATCCCACATTAAGAGTGGGAATTACAACTTCCCTCCACACACCAGTAAGGTGGAAGACCCTTCCCTTACATAAAGCGATAAAAACCCCTATCTTGAATAAAACGTAAAACGAGATGTGCTGCTGACGCATCATCAGCCAACACCAGGGGTAGAGATTCTGGAAAGCTAAAAGTCCGTCGTAAAGTGGTTAAGTGAGGGCAATCCAATAAGATGTGAGCCACAGTCAACATTGATCCACAGTAACAGAGACGGGGGGTCCTCACGATGGAGGTGATAAACCTGAGTCAAAAAAGTATGGCCAATGCGGAGCCAGCAGACGACGACAGAGGCCCTATGTGAGGCCCATAAGGAGGACCGCCATGGAGTTCATTAGTAGAATCATTAATTGCCCTGAGCTTGTTCGGCGAAGGAAGAGTGCTCCATTCTGCATCCCACAGGTCCAAAACCTGACGATGTAATGTCTAGCGAAGGTCTATTTCTGGAATTCCAATAGCAAGAGATGGCCTGATAGTACCTAATTTAGCCAGTCAATCGGCAAGTTCATTGCTAGGAATCCCAACATGGCCTGGGGTCCAAATGAAAACCACTGAGCATCCACATTGAGCGAGGAGAGAAAGAGAATCCTGGATAGTGATGACCAATGGGTGGTAAGGAAAGCACTGGCCGATAGCGTGCAAACTGCTCAATGAGTCACTACAGATAGTGAAGTATAGTCCTGAGCAGGAGCAGATATGGTCCAGTGCATGCAAGATGGCTACCAATTCTGCAGCCATCTGGCAAGAAGTGAAGTTCCATGCATCGCGCACAGGTGTAAGCAAAACCAGTGCAGCCGGCGACCACGGAGCCATCAGTATAGATCACTTCTGATCCTTGAAAGGAACTGAGGAGACAGGAGAACTGGTGGCAAAGAGCCATCGGAGGGACAGAATCCTTTGACTCGATTGAGAGAGTTGGGGCCAAGAGACACACCATGGAGGGGTATGTGCATGAGAGGAGGAGAGAGAAGGTAAAGGTAAGTGCTGGAGCTCAGAAAAGAGCGACTGAATGTGGACAGGCATGGTAAGCCCACATCATGTCCGCCGCTGTGGCAGGGTGATCTCCGTGGCTGGATATAGACCACAATTAGGGTGCTTTGGGGTGCAGCGAATGTGGAGTGCATAAGGTATCAGCTGCTGCTAGTGCAAAACTCGCAGTGGCAGAATCCCCGTCTCTGCAAGAAGGCTAAGTACGGGTGTAGACCGGAAGGCACCAGTCGCAAGTTGAACCACACAGTGGTGGATTTTATGTTTTGGTTTTATTTTGGTTTTAGGGCGCAAAACTGCTATGGTCATTAGCGCCCGGTCCGTGACTTAGGAAACAGTAAAAAACCGAAAATGGAAACCAGCAGCAATGGGAACGAAAGTCATAAAATTGGAGAAGCTAAAAGCAGAAGGAAGGCTTAAAAATCCACTACAGAAAGGGGTTGGTTGTCCCCAAAAAAAGCTTCAAATGACTGACGTCATTTCACTGGCACTAATAAACTTGAGAACGCGGTCGGCTGAGCGCGTGTCACCTGCTAAAAGTGACGATATATCAGGCGATAGCTGTACACGGGAGCGTAACGGATTAATATAGGGGCACTCAATTAAAAGGTGTCTTACCGTCCACAGCTGAGAGCAGTGGGGACAGAGTGGGGGAGGATCGCCGCTTAAAAGATGTCGATGGCTAAAAAGACAGTGCCCTATCCGGAGTCTAGTTAAAATTACCTCCTCCCGACGACGCGTTAGGGAGGAAGAGGTCCAGGCACAAGGAAGAGCTTTCACGTCCCGCAATTTATTATGGGGAAGTGTCGACCAATGCGCATGCCACAAATGAACAACACGACGACATAAAACGCTCCGTAGATCGGTGAAGGGAATCGATTGAATAGCTGGCCGAAGAAGAGAGACTGCAGCCTTGGCTGCAATATCGGCCGCCTCATTTCCACAGATACCAACCTGTCCCGGGAGCCAGAGGAACGCCACCGAGACGCCCCCCAGGTGGAGCAAGCGCAGACAGTCCTGAATCCGGAGGACCAGAGGGTGCACAGGATAAAGAGCTTGGAGACTGAGGAGAGAGCTGAGAGAATCTGAGCAGATAACGTATTGTATCCGCTGATGGCGGCGGATGTAGTGGACAGCCTGGAGAACAGCGTAAAGCTCCGCAGTATAAACCGAACACTGGTCGGGAAGCCGAAAGTGATTTGGGGTGTCGCCAACGATATAGGCACTCCCCACACGTAACGATGTTTTCGAGCCGTCGGTGTAAATAAATGTGGCGTCCGTCATTTGTGCACATAGAGCAGCAAATGCCCGACGATAAACAAGTGAAGGGGTACCACCCTTGGGAAATCGACAAAGGTCACGGAGCAGGCAGATCCGGGGACGGAGCCAAGGCGGTGCTGTACCCCAAGTTGTCAAGGAGGTTTTAGGAAAGCGGAAGGAAAGAGAATGGAGCAGTTGACGGAAGCGGACTCCCAGTGGTAGTAGGGAGGAGGGGCGGCCTGCATACCCTACATCAAAGGAGGCGTCGAAAAAAATGTCATGGGCTGGATTAGCAGGCATGGAAGACAGATGGCTAGCATAACGACTCAGAAGGACTGCTCGCCGATTGGACAGCGGAGGTTCAGCAGTCTCAGCATAAAGGCTTTCCACAGGGCTGGTGTAAAAAGCTCCAGACACTAAACATAATCCACGGTGGTGGATAGAGTCGAGACGCCGAAGAATAGACGGCCGAGCAGAGGAGTACACTATGCTTCCATAGTCCAATTTCGAGCGCACTAAGGCGCGATAGAGGCGGAGAAGGACCACTCGGTCCGCTCCCCAAGAGGTACCATTCAGGACACGGAGGGTGTTGAGGGATCGCAAACAGCGAGCCGAAAGATAGGTAACGTGGGAGGACCAGCACAGTTTTCTGTCAAACATAAGATCCAAGAATTTAGCGACGTCTGAAAACGGAAGGTTGACAGGACCTAGATGTAAGGAGGGCGGAAGAAACTCCTTACGTCGCCAAAAATTAACACAAACGGTCTTACTGGGAGAAAAACGGAAGCCGGTTTCGATGCTCCAAGAGTGGAGGCGATCGAGACATCCTTGAAGACGTCGTTCAAGAAGTCTGGTCCGTTGAGAGCTGTAGTAGATCGTAAAATCGTCCACAAAGAGAGAGCCCGAGACATCAGGAAGGAGACAATCCATAATTGGATTTATGGCAATGGCAAACAGTACAACACTCAGCACGGAGCCCTGAGGTACTCCGTTTTCTTGGGAGAAAGTACGGGAGAGAGTAGTGTTCACCCGCACCCTAAATGTGCGCTCTGCCATAAATTCGCGAAGAAAAAGGAGCAGCCGACCTCGAAAGCCCCAAGAGAACAGTGTGCGGAGGATGCCTGTCCTCCAACAGGTATCGTATGCTCTCTCCAGATCAAAAAATATTGCTACTGTTTGGCTTTTCCGGAGAAAATTGTCCATGATATAAGTGGAGAGAGCAACAAGATGGTCAACTGCAGAACGATGCTTTCGGAATCCGCATTGGGCAGGTGTTAAAAGACTGCGGGATTCCAGCCACCACGCTAAACGGTAATTCTCCATACGCTCCACAACCTTACAGACACTACTCGTGAGAGAAATGGGGCGATTGCTAGAGGGGAGATGTTTGTCCTTTCCAGGTTTCGGAACAGGAACGACGATAGCTTCCCGCTATCGTCTGGGAAAAGTACTGTCGGCCCAAATTCGATTATAAAGGCGAAGGAGGTAACGCACACTATGGGTTGATAAATGCAGCAACATTTGGACGTGGATACCATCCGGTCCTGGGGCGGAGGAGCGAGAAGAACAGAGTGCATGTTGTAGTTCCCGCATGGAGAAAACAGTACTGTAGCTTTCGCGATTTTGAGAGGAGAAAGCAAGAGGTCGCACTTCCGCTGCACGTTTCTTCGGGAGAAACGCTGGCGAGTAATTTGAAGAGCTCGAAATCTCAGCAAATTGCGACGGGGTCCACTAATGTATCATGCGCGACAGTGAGCCCAGAGACCGGGGAGAAACTAGGCGCGCCTGAGAACCGTCGAAGCCGACACCGAACTTCTGAGGAGGGAGTAAAGGTGTTACATGAGCTGATAAAGAATTTCCAGCTTGCCTTCTTGCTATCGCGGATGACACGACGGCATCGCGCACGGAACTGCTTATAGCGGATACAGTTGGCCAAAGTAGGATGGTGGCGGAAAACGCGGAGAGCACGTCGCCGCTCACGTATTGGATCACGGCATGCCTCGTTCCACCATGGAACTGGGGGGCGCCGGGGCAATTCGGGGGTGCGTGGTATTGAACGTTCCGCAGCTGTAAGAATAACCGCGGTAATATGTGTGACCTCATCGTCGACGCTGGGAACGTGACGGTCATCGAATGTCGCTAGAGACGAAAAAAGTGTCCAATCAGCTTGGGCAAACTTCCAGCGTCGCGGGCGCATATATGGCAGTTGAGGCTGCAGTCTAAGGACACATGGAAAGTGGTCACTCGAGTGTGTATCATCAAGGGCGAACCATTCGAAGCGCCGAGCTAGCGGAACAGTACCGACTGCAAGGTCCAAATGAGATAAATTTGTCGTGGAGGCAGACAAAAATGTAGGGACCCCAGTGTTGAGGAAACTAGATCCACTTGGTGGAAGACGTCTAGCAATAGTGAGCCACGTGGACAAGGATGTGGAGATCCCCAAAGCGGGTGGTGGGCATTGAAGTCCCCAACCAGCAAATAGGGGGGTGGAAGGTGACCAAGAAGATGAAGGAGATCAGCTCGTGCAATTGGTGTGGACGATGGAATGTATACAGTACAAAGAGAGAACGTGTATCCGGAAAGGGAAAGACGGATGGCGACAGCTTGGAAGGAAGTGTTTAAGTGGATTGGGTGATAATGGAGAGTATCATGGAGAAGAATCATGAGTCCTCCATGTGCTGGAGTGCCTTCAACAGAGGGGAGATCATATCGGACGGACTGAAAATGAGGGAGAACAAAGCGATCATGGGGACGCAGCTTTGTTTCCTGAAGACAGAAGATGACTGGCGAGTAGGATCGTAAGATGATCGACAATTCATCCCGATTGGCTCGAATACCGCGGATATTCCAGTGGATAATGGACATAGGGTGAACAGAAAATGGAGGAATGTGACCAAGGTTGCTGTCAACTCAACGACTGCTCAGAGCTTGTGACCGACAGCATGGAATGGGATTCAGCCGAAGGCAGAAGATCCTGATCCATAGGTTGTTCAGGAGCAGCTCCTGCCACCAGCGATCGGCCGGTTGATCGGCCGCCAGCAGTGCACCTCGGCGACACAGAAGACAGCCGAGGGCGATTTCCGCCAGGTGGTGTCGTAAATGGGACACGCCTTGGTGGAGAAGGAGAGGAACTGGGTTTCTTTGTAGCCTTCTTGGAAGTATGTTTAGATGAAGGAGGAACCGATGGTTGGGAGGTTGCGGTGCGTAAAAACTCTTCACGAGTATGCTCTTTTTTCGAAGTCTTGGTGTCTGACTTTTGGGCTCGAGATTTAGCAGAAACCGACGAAGGGTGAGCCAGAGAGTGGGCAGATGTAAGTGGTGAGGTTGAACGGGCGATCTTTGCGCTGGCCGATCTGACGACCGTGGCACTAAAGGTGAGGTCGCAAGTCTGCGTGGCCGCCTCCTTTGTTGGCCGAGGAGAAGCAAGGACAGTGCTGTATTTTCCTGTCTGGGGCACGGTGGGCTGTCGACTGGCGAATAATTTTCGAGCAGCAAAGGTCGACACCTTTTCCTTCACTCTGATTTCCTGGATGAGCTTTTCGTCCTTAAAAACGGGGCAATCTCGAGAGGAAGCAGCGTGGTCACCCATACAGTTGATGCAGCGAGGGGACAGAGGTGGACAAGCACTCTCATGGGCATCCTTGCCACACGCAACACATTTGGCCAGATAGGAACAGGACTGGTTGGTGTGATTGAACCGCTGACACCGATAGCAACACGTAGGGTTTGGGACGTAAAGGCGAACGGAAATTATCTCATAGCCTGCTTTGATTTTCGATGGGAGTTGAACTTTGTCAAATGTCAAGAAGACAGTGCGGGTTGGAATGATGTTCGTGTCAACCCTTTTCATAACTCTACGAACAGCCGTTACGCCCTGGTCAGACAGGTAGTGCTGAATTTCTTCGTCAGACAATCCATCGAGGGAGCGTGTATAAACGACTCCACGCGAGGAATTTAAAGTACGGTGCGGTTCCACCCGGACAGGGAAGGTGTGTAGTAGTGAGGTACGCAGCAATTTTTGTGCCTGGAGGGCACTGACTGTTTCTAACAACAGGGTGCCATTCCGTAATCTGGAACAAGACTTTACAGGACCTGCAATTGCGTCGACACCTTTCTGAATAATGAAAGGGTTGACCGTGGAGAAGTCGTGACCTTTGTCAGACCGAGAAACAACAAGGAACTGTGGCAACGATGGAAGAACTGTCTGTGGCTGAGAGTGAACTTACGCTTGTGAGCAGACATAGTGGAAGGTGAGGAAACCATTGCTGAAGAATCCCCCATGATTACTGGCGTCTCCGATGGCGCGCTCCTCCCTTGTGGGGGCCCTTTCTGAGGGCACTCCCACCTTAGGTGATTGTTCACACCTCAGGTCACACCTCCTGACAAACGGATGGAGGGACCAATCGGCACTTTCGGAAGGTATCAGCTCGGGTAATCACCCCTCCCTGGGCCTGGCCGTTACCAGGGGGTACGTACATGTCCTACCTGTCTACCCGGAGCGGGGAATTAAGCGTTACCCCGTCACCGGCTACGCATGGAAGTGCGTGGGTCGGCCTGCAGACATGCACAGGGAGGAAAAAAGAGAAAGGGAAAGGAAAGAAGAGGGGTCTCAAACGCCGCAGCGGAGCAAAGGGCAAAGAGAAGAGGGAAGGAAAAGAGAAGGACAGAGGAAGGACGAAGACTTGCAAGTGTAGAAAGCAAGGAATTTGTAACAGTTTCGAGTGTCTGTCTCCGGACGTAGGCACAAACCATACTCCCAGAGGGGGAGAAAGGGAAGGAAAGAGCCAGAGGTGAGGGGAGGCGGGCGAAGATGGGGGACGGGGAAGGATGCAGAAAGGGAGGGTATGCAGCCCGGAAAGGAAGGAGGGCCACAGTAGCTCGAGGTCCCGTGCTCGCTACGCACGTATCCACAAAAGAGTTGTGGACCCCCTGGGGGGGCAGTGGTGGATAGGGTCTAGGATCTGCAGTGTCAAGGCGATGCAGAACCATAGACAGGACTTCCATAGTCCAAACGAGACTGGACCAACGCTTGATACAGTCACAGGAGAACAGAGCAGTCTGCACCCCAGGTGGTACTGCACAGACACCTAAGAACATTGAGATGGGACCAGCATGTCCTCTTCAGCTGGCAAAGGTGAGGGAGCCATGTCAACTGGGCATCAAAGACCAGACCCAAGAAGTGGTGGGTGTCCATCACCGGCGAGGGGCTGGTCATCGAGGGACAGTTCCAAATGGGGATGGACTGTACGGCGACGGCAGAAATACAAGTCTTGGCCAGCGAAAACTGAAAGCTATGGGGGAGAGCCCATGAGTGGGCCCAACAGATTTCCCCCTGTAGGCGGCGTTCGGCAGCGCCCATTATGGAGGAGCCAAGGTAGATACAAAAATCATCAGCGTACAAAGAGGGGGGAACATTGTCGGCCCAACAGCTGTCACGAGACCGTTAATGGCTATGAGAAAGAGAGGGATGCTCAGCAAGGAACCCTGTGGAACCCCATTTTCTTGGGGCTGGGGAGAGCTGTAGGAGGAGCCAACCTGGATCTGGAAAGAGTGATAAGAAAGAAAATGACGGATAAAAACAGGCAGAGCGCCACGAAGTCCCCATTCGTGAAGGGTGGTGAGGATGTGGTGGGGCCAAGTGGTGTCATAGGCTTTATGCAGACCAAAGAAGACTGCATGGAGGTGTTGCCAGTGCGCAAAAGCTGACCGGATAACAGACTGTAGGTGCAAGTTATCCATCATGGAGCGGCCACAGCGAAAAACACTGAGTTGATGACAAAAGGTCGCGGGATTCAAGGATCCAAAACAGCTGCATTCAGGAAGCTTGCAGAGGGTGTTCGTGAGGCTATTTGGGTGGTAGTTATAAACTAAAAAGGCAGCTTCCCTGGCTTCAACACTGGAACAACAATACTTTCATGCCACTGGGTAGGAGATACTCCCTCACTCCACAGACAGTTGAAGAGGGTCAATATATGATGGTGGCCAGTCACCGATAAGTGTTGCAGCATTTGGTTACGTATCCAATGTGGTCCAGGAGCTGTGTCAGGACAAAGGGCGAGGGCAGTGGCAAATTCCCACTCGCTAAATGGGGCATTATATGGATCTGAGCAGTGAGTAACAAAAGACAAAGGCAGTCGTTCTAAACGCTCTTTCAGGAGAGGTAACGTGAGTGGATACTGAGCTGACGCCGAAGTTTGAGCAAAGTGTTCAGTGAAATTTTCTGCCACAAAGTCCGGATTGCTAACGAAAACACTTCAGAAATTCCCGCAACCCCAGTGGGAGGACAATGGCCAGAAATTGGTCAGAGCTTCGCCCAGACTTGTGAAGAGGGAGTGTGGGGTCCAATGGCAGCTACATATCGTTCCCAGCAAATCTGTTTCTGAAATCTGATTAGGTAGCAGGCCCGGGCGCGGAATCGTTGAAAGACCAGAAGTAGAGCATTAGAAGGGTGCCGCTTGAAGTGTTGAAGAGCACGGCGACGGTCTTTTATGGCTGCAGCAATTTCCAAAGTCCACCATGGGACCTGAAGAAAAAGGGATTGCTGAAACAGCTGCTGAAAGGATGGAGGCAGTCAAGGTCTGAGTAGATTCATCAACACTGTCGTGTGACAATACAAGGGGGATGGGAGCAGAGGAGAAGGCACCCTAATCAGCCTTAGATAGGGCCCACCTGGGAGGGTGACAGAGCGAGAGACATTGAAGGAAGGTCAAGACAATTGGGTAATAGTCGCTGTCACATCATCGATGCCCCACTCAATGGACGGAAGAAGGCTGGGACTGCAAATGGAGAGGTCAATGGTTGAGAAACTGCTGTGTGCCACACTAAAATGTATGGGAGCATTTGTGTTTAGTAAACAGAGGTCAAGCCCTGCCAGAACAGCTTCAACTGTCCTGCCCAGGGCAGTAGTCATATGATTACCCCAAAGAGGGTTGTGGGCATTAAAGTCCCCTAATAACAGGAAAGGAGAAGGGAGTTGTTGAAGAAGGGTGGTGAAGGCATGGGATGTGGGCAACTTGTCAGGTGGGAGGTAAAGATTACAGATTGTGATCGGAGTGGCCAGATGGACCCTGACAGCGATGGCTTCCAAAGTGGTATGGAGGAGAACCCATTCACTAACAATGTCCTTGCGGACTAAGGGACAGACATCACCAGAAGCCCGCAAGGGGCCAATTCGGTTCCGACAGAAAGCATGGGATCCACAAAGGGTCGGTGAGTTAAAAATTGACAAAATGGGTCTCCTGGAGTGCAGTACAAGCAGCAGAGAAGAAGGAAAGAAGGGGCGGCAACTCGGGAAGGTGATGCAAATATCCATTACAATTCCACTGGAGGATTCTCAAGCCGGAGTCCAAAGTGGAAGTGATTGGACCGCGGTCGCTCGCGCCACTGAGTCGCTATCTGTAACTGATAAGGATGGGGTAATATCCATATAGATGTGGTCAGACTGTTGGTTCATTGGCGGTAGGAGGGGAAGGCAGCACCTCAGGGGGTACCAGAGGGGCCTTGCCCTTGTTCCTGCGTTTCTGCTTCTTCTCTTGGGAAGGAAGAGAAGGGCTGGCTTCAGTGAGGGCAGGCACAGAATGACACCGGGCAGTCTTGGCGCCCACCGGTCACGCTGCCATTGTGGAGAAGTAGATCGCCTTTCAGGGAGGTGCCGAGAAGAGGAGTCCTGGGAGGGAGCTCCAGTACCAGCGGCCACCAAAGGAGGGGAGCACTTCTCCAGTGGGGGAGAGGGAGCAGCACCCAAAGAGGTGGGTATGGGTACCGAGGGAGAGTGGGGGAGGGGGAGTGGGGGGAGTGGGGTGAGTGGAAGGAGGGGGAAGGGGAGGGGGAGGGGGGGAGGAGTAGTAGTAGTTTGAAGGTATGGGGTGAATGGGGTGGGGCTGGGAAGAGGAGGGGGTAGAAGGGGGAATGGACGTAATTGAAGCAAAAGTAGGACACGGGATGGAGCTGGTCATACCTATGATGAGCCTCAGTGTAGGTGAGGCGGTCTAAGGCCTTGTACTCTTGAATCCTTCTTCCTTTCACAAACACCGGGCAAGTAAGCGCGTGTGGAGAATGCTGTCCATTACAATTTACACAAATTGGCAGAGGAGCCCACAGTCACCACAGAGGGGATAAGTGGAGCAGTGGGAAGACGTGTCTAGACCTTAAGCACTTGAAACATCTCATTGGTGGTGGAATATAAGGTCTGACATTGCACCAATACACCATTACCTCGACCTTCTCTGGGAGGACATCTCTCTCAAAGGCCAGGATAAAAGTGCCCATAGCTATGCAATTGTTTGAAGGGTCTCGCTGCACACCGTGGATAAAACGAACCCCTCGCCGCTCGAGGTTAGCATGGAGCTCCTCGTCAGTCTGCAGAAGAAGATCTCTGTGGAAAATAATGCCCTGTAATGAGTTGAAAGATTGGTGGGTCGTGACACAGACTGGGACATCACCGAGATGGTCACAAGCGAGCAGGGCGTCAGATTGCGCAGCAGAACATGTCTTGATGAGCAAAGCACCGGACCACATTTTACTCATCATTCAACTTCACCATACTTGTCTTCAATCGTCTCCATGAAAAACAAAGGCTTGTTCGTGGCAAAACTACCGCCATCCATCCTGGGACAAACCAGGTACCGAGGGAAAGGTTTCAACCCAAGCTGGCGAGCTTGCCTCTCCTCCCAGGGGGTGGCCAGGGCGGGTAAGGCTGAAGAATCATAGGAAGGAGTGTCACGTGTGCTACCACTCTTAGAGACGGCCACATAATAGCCAGGATGGTGAAGCTTTTGTCACTTCATGCGCAAGGCGTCCACCCTAGTACCACGCACTCCGATCAGGGGCTCGCCCCGTGGGTGCCACGCAGCCACAGCAAGGGCCGTCTGGCACGGTGGCCATTGCCAAGAGTTCTGGTGCCTGAAAGTGATGAGCATCGACTCCTGGGCATACACGAGGCGTTAGCAGCTCAGGTACTAGCAGTGTGATCCCAGTGGTTTTTGGGGACACAGCCAAGTGGGTACTTAACAGCCCCACCACACGGACTGGCTACTGTGCTGATGACCTAGCAGGAGGGGGGGGCAGGGTGCAAAGAGAAAGGGGAGGGGAGGGGGAAGGGGAGATGAACATGCACCATGGAAGCTAGGTAGGGAGTTCATCCCCAAATGGCACACACAGAACGGAAAATTTTTGGAAATGGAGGTCGAACCCCAAAGGGGACCAAAAACGCCGAAAAGGAGATGGAAACAGCAAACTAAATAATAGCACAGACCAAAAGAAAGCCAGGAGGATAGCCAGGTCGACATAAAGAAGTCTGCTAAGAGGGAAAAGAGGGGCAGGGACCAAGTATCAGGGAGGAAGAGGAACAGGGATGGTAATGCAGCCTTCAAAGGACGGAAAGGAGGCTGCAATAGCTCAGGGCCCAGTGCACGCCACACATGTACCCACAAAAGAACTGTGGGCCCCCTCAGGCGAGGAAGATGGGAAAGTGTTCACTACCACACAAGTTATTGTGGGTTCTCCAGTGGACAGATGGGAGAAGTCCTGGACTGCAGAGGGATGAATGAATGGCCGAGTAAGTACCGTGAGCCACACTGAAATGCATGGGGCCCCAGTATGTAAGAGGGAGAGGTCGAGTTGAGACAGGAAAGGTTCAACATCTCTACCTCAGCCAGTAAGCACAGCGCAACCCCACAAGGGGTTATGAGCATTAAAATATCCCAAATGTAGGAAAGGTTTAGGAAGTTGATGAATCAGTGCAGCCAATGCGTTCAGGGGTACTGCACCATCTGGAGGAGGTTATACATTTCAGACAGTTGTTTCCTGTGTTGTCCTTATCCTGACCGCCACAGCATCAAGAGGGGTTTGAAGGGGCACAGGTTCACTGCATAGTGAGTTCAGGACAGACACAAACCCCAACTGACACTATTATAGTCACTATAGTTCTTGTAATATACTCTATAGTCGCAGAGGGCAGGGGTTCACATTGCCAGGAACCAGGTTTCCTGGAGGGTAATGCAGAAAGCAAGTGAAAGCTTAATGGCTGCCATAGTTCAGCCAGGTGGTGGAAAAAACCGCAGCAATTTCACTGGAGGATGACATTATCATGAGGCTGGGAAAGCATGAAGCATACAATGAGGCAGGTTACGCCTTAGGGTCACCTGCTGCCACAGATTGAGTATTTGTATCCATTCCTATTGTGGATGGGGCATCAGCGAGTTCTAGGTCCTTAGGTGATGCTGAGATCTCCACCTCATCCACAGTTGCATAACTGTAGGGAGTGGTGGTGTTGAGGACACCAGTGTGTCCTTTTTCTCAGCAGAATTTTTTGTTGGCTTGCCTTCTCTTTAGGGGCTTGCTGGGATGACTTCCCTAAAGTAGCTTGATGCACAGAGGAAGACCATGAAGCTGTTCGTTCACCATCTGTTGGCTCCTTCAGCTAAGGACACCGGCAAGTGTCTGCGGTGACATTAGCGAAAACCTTGGGAGAGAGGATCTCAAGGGACCCCTTCCACTTGAGAGGAGCCAGAGGAGGCCTTTGCATCTCTGACTGGGGGCGGGTTTGATGTCCCCTGCATTTGGGGGGCCTTGCTCCTGAAGTAGGTACTTCGGGAGCAATGGGAGGAGTTTTTCCCCCTACCGCCAAGGGGGCAGATGTATTCTGGAGGACCCACTGTTCGTGGTGCAGAGCATGGTACGACTGGTACTTGTGATGGCGATGGTAATGTTGCTGCACAGTATGTGAACCTCAACTGAACGGGGTGTAACCGTTCAAATTTATGTTTAGCCTCTTTGTAAGTCAACCGGTCCAGGGTCTTTTACTCCACGATTTCCCGCTACTTTTGGAGTACTGTGCAATCTGGCGAGCAGGGGAAGTGCTGCTCTCTGCAGTTGATACGAGTGAGAGGAGGCGCACAGGGAGTATCTGGATCAGTGGACGTCTTCAGTCTCGACATGTGGCCTTGGAAGTGCAGCATGAAGACATGTTCCCGAATTTCCAGTACTTAAAGCACCGCATAATGGGATGGACATATGGTTTAACCTCACAGCGGTAAACCATCACCTTGACCTTTTCAGGCAATGAATCACCCTCAAAGGCCAAGATGAAGGCACCAGTAGCAACGCTTTTGTCTTTGGGTTCACTGTAAATGTGCCACAAGAAATGAGCACCCCGCCATTCTTGATTGGCGCGGAGCTCATCGTCAGACTGCAAGAGGAGTTGGGGATGGAGAATAATCCCCTGGACCATGTGGAGCTTTTATGGGGAGTGACTGAAACACGAATATCATCCAGCCAGTCACAAGTGAGTAACGCCAAGGACTGGGCTGGGGATGCTGTCTGAATCAAGGCTGCACCACTTCTCATCTTGGACAGTGCTGTCACTTCCCCAAACGTATCCTCAATATGCTCAACAACAAAAAACTGAGGCTTCATAGGTAGAAAGGGAGTCCCCTTCCATTTTGCTACAAGCTAAATACCAGGGTGAATATGTCTTTCTTCTTTCTGTAGCCCTACATTCCTCTCATGGTGTAGCAAGGGAGGAAAACGATTTAGGGTCGTATCTGCTAGCATTGTACTCGATCTTGCCCTCCTTAGAGACTGCTGGCGCCGTACAGTCACCAGCAAGAGATGACAGTCCGCTTCATTGTGGCTCATCCAGATGCCACCCACTCCAACCAGGGGCTCTCCCCATGGGCGCCATCTAGCCACAGCAAAGGCCAACTGGCATGATGGCCGTTGCCAGGAGTTCTGAAGCCCCAGGAAGAAGGCATCTACTCCTTGGCATACATGGGGAGCTTACAGCTCAGGCATCAGTAGTGCGATCCCTATGTTGTCAATGGGCTGCCACCAAATGGGTACATGACGGCCCTGCCACAACCAACTGGCTACTGCGCTGGATATTGGGCTCAGAGAAATCCAATACTATCATAGGGGCGAAAGAGGACAGGAGACAACGGAGGAAGGTGAGATACCCTGGAAAGTATCCTCGCCCAAATAGTTGAATTGCAGGTGGAGATGCAAAACCATGACAAGAGGTTCAGGAGATTAATGTAAGGGCACTATGAATAACTCATGGACCACGTAAGGTATCCTTCCTGATGTGGCTCGCACTTCTGCGGGGTTTGGAATGTGGCAGGTCAAACCATAAAATGGAACTTGAACTTTTAGAGCCAAAAAGTGAGACTGCTTTTAGTCGCCTCTTACGACAGGCAGGGATACCTCGGCCCTCTTCTAACCCCCGGACCCGCAGGGGGGACCAGGCTGTGGAGAGGGTGCTCGTTGATGTTGCTGCATGTTGGTGCGTCTACCATCCCCAGCCTGGGGCTTGGCAGATCGCCAGAGGGTATGCGATGGTGTAGGGCCTGGTACTTCAACAGATGCAGCTGCTTCCACCACCTCTTGGGCGTTAACAAGCTGTGCTTTGCATGATGGTGCATGTTGCTTGGGTGCGTGTTTGGTACTTGCCCCCACAACCAGCACTGTAGGTGCACAAGCCACAGCAATCCGATGTGGGGCATTGTTGGTGGCACCTCTGTAACAAACGAACAGTGGAAAAATTGAGTACAATGCACAAGATTTTTTTGTATATATGCTGTTAAACAACAACAATTAAGTACTTCAGTTTTCCAGAATAATAATTATATGCTGTACTGATGTTGGTGGCGTAATAGTCACTTTTTATCTTCTCATCCCCAGGATTGAGCATTTCATTCTTTCTCCTAGTTCTGCCACCCAATCAAATGTTTCCTCCTCCTCATCATCATCCAAAAACGCGAGACGACACTTCCTTTCAGCAGCCACCATCTCATGCACCCACTCAAGTACTTCACCCTCGCCGGAATTATTGTTATGCAGCCTCAAATCATCTCATGGAAGTAATCTACAAGATATTGATTATAAGAAACAATAAACCTGTACTGAATTTACTTAATGAGGTACTAACTATACATAGCTACGAAAAAAATAAGTTCATACCGGATGGAAGTGGCAAGTACTGGTTGTTATTCTTGGTTCATACCCATGCTAGAGTCTCATCCTCCACTTGCTCCATAGCAACATCTACAACATTGAAGAATATATGCCTCACAACTGAAAACCGTCTAACAGCTATATATTAGGAATGTAGTTATGTTATTGCTGCATGTATGCCTCCAGCAGCCATTCAGTGTCGTTTAGATGCTCTAATGCTGCAAAAGCAAGATAAAAAATTTTCTTCTTGATATTTGAATTCATCAGGAGCTGTTTTCTGAACATGCAAAATATGATTCAGAATTTGGAGAAGTACTTACATGATGATAGAACAACCTCTTCGACTTGCTGGCGACTTTCAGCTTGTAGCTAATATTCTAATTCAGCCAACATTTCGGGAATGAACGCTGCAATATCAAGGAAAAAAACTTATTACCACTTATTACGAGAAAGTATCTCAATCTCGAAAAAATTTGAATAGTTCGCCAGGAAATTTTATAACTGTAGCAATTTGAGCTCCATTTAGTTTTATAAACCCTTACATGGCAATTGCCCCTAGTTTGGCTATTTCCCATCAGCATTGGCACTAGCATAGTTACTGAGTGGCCATTTCATATTGTAAGAATCACACGGACACATACAATCACTGTAAAAGACTGATAATGCTTGTAATGAGGGGTTGCGCTTTATATACTTTCAGACCCCACCCTTTATTTGGGAGGGGATCAATAGGAACTCAGAATCCCATTCCAGCAGGTTATAACTTTCCTTCGTTTTCTTCAGGCAGGCTGAAGTAGGCTTTCTGCATACTTTTGAGGAACACAACGCTGCTATGGAGGAGGAAAAGGAATTGAGGCAAACAGATAGCGGAACCTTCTGAAAAGATATTTTCCTTGCTGCTCAGTGGCTGCACGTGGCTGGAAAACTGGATGCATCTGCTATCTTTAGAAAAACACCCTTTGTTCATTCTGCATTCTCAGTGACAGCTGCATCCCTTGAATTATACATTATTCGTTAGGGCACAGCTGTGGGAAGAAGACGCCAACCTTCGAAACGAACCTATTGTTCGTGGTAGAAGACCATCGTCACATGTCGGGAATTATGGCTTACGTTACTATTCTCTGCCGAGTTCTTTGCATGCTGGCTGCTCTCCAGCACCCTCTGAGGTCCAGCCTGGTGGGAAGGGAAGGCAGGCAGGCTGCTAATATGGGCAAGGGAGGTGAGTCAGTGTGTGTGATCGCCCTAGGCAGATGTTCAACATACCTCACTAGAGAGTTACGAGGGCGCAGTGCATCATGTGCAGCAGCCGACACTGTGTGAAGCAGAGGGCGAGAAGGGATGGAACCCCAAGCACACCACTATGAGAAACGGGGAAGAGTGACATGCAGCTAGTGGCGACTGCACCATGACAAGGCCTATTGACTCTCGAACACTAGTGCTGTGCAGTTACAGTCAGTGAGCTGCTTTCTCGGTACACTCCTGCCTGGCAGCACACCGCTGAACATCTTAATGTGTTTGTGATCACAGTATATGACCTGATCGGAAGTTTAAACAAGAGTATCCCTGTCCTACGAAATGTAAATTATGTCCTCTGCATTGCGTAATTCCCCGATTTCCCGCCCTCTGACTTTTTTTCGGTTTATGCCGCCAACCCCCATTTTATCAATAATTTCCGTTAATATTACGTCCGCGAAATTGACAATTGAAATTCCCGACAAAATCCAAAATTTCCCGCCAATACGGTAGTTGGGGGAGTGTGAGGGTGAGGTGGGGTTGGGTGGGGGAGGGGAGGAAGTGGGGACCCACTTGTTCGCTGGCGAACACACGTCATCAAGGCGTAGGGATAATTAATTGATCAATTTAATTAATTTGCATTTCGATATCGAAATTGGGCTCAGAACCCCCTTACCCTGCTCCTCATGAAGTTATGCGTGGAGCACAGTTGCATGTTTAAGGGCGTGGAATAAGTGCAAGAGGCGTAGCAGCATGTTCATGATTCAAGAGTGATCAGTAGGTATCTGTGAAGCGATTAAGTACGAAACTCTTTTACATTATAAGTTTTCTGACGCAAATTATGTGGAAATCGAAGAACATTGTACACTGTGGCACTGCAGTTATTTGCTCTGACCAGACTTGCTGATTTAGTCTACCGCGGTTTTCCTAAATAATTTCAGGAAAATTGCGGAATGGTTACTTCAAGAGCGCAGTAGACCACGTGCCCTATCCTCGCAAAAGCGTACTTACATATTCTGTATGAGTGTATATTTTCGTTGTATTACGATGTACCCTGTATCATTATGAAATGTTTTATAAATGTAAGGACAATGAAGCTGTAACGCATGAAGTTAAGGGACTTTCATTTGAGTGTGTAGATCACGTAAAAGTGTCTGTGATATACAAAATCACATTCTTTCATATTGTAACACTTGCGTATTGTGAAATACTTGTCTCCTGACTAGGCATTTCCTCGAAACTAGCTACGGAAGAATGGTTCATACAAGAAAAGTGTGGCTGGTTGCAATTGTCGAGTTTATGTTACCTATGTATTACTACTAGCCCGCTCTGCCACTAGCTCGTTCGTCACTAATTTTACTTATCGTGACGTTCAATGGGTGAGGGGGGGGGGGACACTTTCAACGTCCTCGAGGGACGGTGAAATCATTATCTGGTTCCAGATGTTATTTACACATTATCTCCCACTATGTAGTGGAACGAGTCTTTATGTCACGCTAAGGCTGAATAATAGTGTACCGTTTCTCCTTTAGTACTATATTTACGACAGTTTTCGAATAGATAATTGGCGTTTTCATTTACATCGGACTAACACCCCGAATGCCACGTTAAACATGGAGAAGTACTGACAGCTGTCAGTCGTCTGCTTGACAGTGCGTAGGATCGCCTAGAGTTCAACATTTTAGTCTGAGAATTCATCTGGGTATAGTATCCTGCACACACTATCAGGGGAAGAGAGGAGTAATCTACGCTTTTGTCTCGGATTCCAAAGGAGTGAGAAATAATGATGCTAGTGAAAATGGCGAGGCATCAGTCCGAGGTTTTCATATTCGTTTGAATCTTGAGATATTTCTGTAGCACCTTCATTCCCTAACAAATATTTTTTATATCTAAGCGAGAAGTGAAATAATTTTCACAAATTTAGCTTTAAAATACATTAACGTAACGAAATATTTTCATGCCCTATTGCACTCATGTACGAGTTGAATTTCCAGAAACACTGAAACATTTTTATTCTAACCGAGAAATTCAATACCAAATTTCATAGATGTAGACTCATAAATCCTTTAATAATTCTTTAGTGATTATTTTCAAAAGACTTTCACTCACTTTTTTACCCTCTTAGTGGTTGAATTTCCGAAAATGGTGAACCACACAATTTTCACTATGTGACAAACCCAGTACCAGTTTGTGTAGTTCTACCTTCAGAATTCCCTTAATAGCGACGTACTTCCAAAAAGCCTTTCATCACCTATTTCACCCATTTAGGAGTGGCATTTTGACGATCCCTTCTGGAACGTTGCCTACAGCAGAAGACCCACATCTTTTCCCAATTTCCAATTTCTATCAACTGTTTGTGCTGGACGATGAGTCAGTCAGAGCGTTACCTTTCATATACAGAGATTATTCACAAACAAATCTGGAATATGCATGCAACTAAAGGCAACACAAATTGGATAAAGGGGAACATTCGATGACAGCCGTCGCTTTGAGTCGTGACATAAAAAACTTGCAACGAACGTCTCGAAGAGTATATCGGCTTACGTCATGTCGCTATCGACGTGGTGAATGTAATAAAGAGAAAGTTTAGTGTAAAAAAATTTACCACATAACGAAATAAGCGCTTTGAATTATGAATATTGTAATGAATGAAATAAGAACACTATTACAAGGAAATAGGAGTCGAGTACCGCAAAAACACACTATCGTTATACTGTAATGGACGTCGCAACACCCAGCATGTACTGGACAATGTTTCTCGTAAAAACGGAACCTATTCGGAAAATATACTTCAATTACACATACATAAAAGGAATTTACAAATACTGTAGGCATTCTGAGACGTTAGCTAAAATCATAACCGACAGCTATCACTAATTGTTTCAAACTACAAGCACTACCAAATTAAGGACCACACTATCTTTAAGAAATGACAAATTTCGTAAAAAAACTCCAAGTAATTAAACAGTGATGCTCAACGAAAAGTGTCAGGACGGCCATAAAAATAAACTAGAAGCGCACTTTCTGAGTCTAGAACTTCCAGTCTGCTATTGTCAATGACGGCGCCCGCTTTGAGTGATGGGAAGTTAACGAATCACAGATTTTTTGCTTTCCCTTTAAAACTATATTGCATTATATTCATAGCGAAGTATGTCAGAACTGAAACCTCACAAATCCAAAAGTATTCGGAACTAATAACCAAATAAGCGTCACAACCAGCTAACTGAATATCATCAATCGTCAGGGCGCTGTCCTTAACCAATGACAATACTCGTTCGTAAATAACGTGACCTTTTATTTTGTTGTAAGTTTGAACTGAATCACACTGTCCAAACTTCCGATCAAAATCTGAAATAAAAATAGGTTATTACAAAGACGAACATATATCTCGGCGTACGCTATAGGTCGACCAGAGAAATACACTCCTGGAAATGGAAAAAAGAACACATTGACACCGGTGTGTCAGACCCACCATACTTGCTGCGGACACTGCGAGAGGGCTGTACAAGCAATGATCACACGCACGGCACAGCGGGCACACCAGGAACCGCGGTGTTGGCCGTCGAATGGCGCTAGCTGCGCAGCATTTGTGCACCGCCGCCGTCAGTGTCAGCCAGTTTGCCGTGGCATACGGAGCTCCATCGCAGTCTTTAACACTGGTAGCATGCCGCGACAGCGTGGACGTGAGCCGTATGTGCAGTTGACGGACTTTGAGCGAGGGCGTATAGTGGGCATGCGGGAGGCCGGGTGGACGTACCGCCGAATTGCTCAACACGTGGGGCGTGAGGTCTCCACAGTACATCGATGTTGTCGCCAGTGGTCGGCGGAAGGTGCACGTGCCCGTCGACCTGGGACCGGACCGCAGCGACGCACGGATGCACGCCAAGACCGTAGGATCCTACGCAGTGCCGTAGGGGACCGCACCGCCACTTCCCAGCAAATTAGGGACACTGTTGCTCCTGGGGTATCGGCGAGGACCATTCGCAACCGTCTCCATGAAGCTGGGCTACGGTCCCGCACACCGTTAGGCCGTCTTCCGCTCACGCCCCAACATCGTGCAGCCCGCCTCCAGTGGTGTCGCGACAGGCGTGAATGGAGGGACGAATGGAGACGTGTCGTCTTCAGCGATGAGACTCGCTTCTGCCTTGGTGCCAATGATGGTCGTCTGCGTGTTTGGCGCCGTGCAGGTGAGCGCCACAATCAGGACTGCATACGACCGAGGCACACAGGGCCAACACCCAGCATCATGGTGTGGGGAGCGATCTCCTACACTGGCCGTACACCACTGGTGATCGTCGAGGGGACACTGAATAGTGCACGGTACATCCAAACCGTCATCGAACCCATCGTTCTACCATTCCTAGACCGGTAAGGGAACTTGCTGTTCCAACAGGACACTGCACGTCCGCATGTATCCCGTGCCACCCAACGTGCTCTAGAAGGTGTAAGTCAACTACCCTGGCCAGCAAGATCTTCGGATCTGTCTCCCATTGAGCATGTTTGGGACTGGATGAAGCGTCGTCTCACGCGGTCTGCACGTCCAGCACGAACGCTGGTCCAACTGAGGCGCCAGGTGGAAATGGCATGGCAAGCCGTTCCACAGGACTACATCCAGCATCTCTACGATCGTCTCCATGGGAGAATAGCAGCCTGCATTGCTGCGAAAGGTGGATATACACTGTACTAGTGCCGACATTGTGCATGCTCTGTTGCCTGTGTCTATGTGCCTGTGGTTCTGTCAGTGTGATCATGTGATGTATCTGACCCCAGGAATGTGTCAATAAAGTTTCCCCTTCCTGGGACAATGAATTCGCGGTGTTCTTATTTCAATTTCCAGGAGTGTATATTCCGGAAAACGCACTTTCGTGTTGACATTTGTTTCCTTCAACTCACATGTAGATTTTCTCGCATCGTCGAACAAACCTCTAGGTATGCTACAGATGAGTCTCGGTAAATGTTTTATTGGCTTTCACGAATCAACTATTAAATTCCAGCTTAACCTATATCTCGGGCTACGCCACAGTTCAGTGCCTCCACAGACAGCTTATTAGCAGTGGGATTCGTTGGCTTCGCCAACGCAAAACCAGGTAGTCACATTCGAACCGAACCTACATCTGAGGCTAAAGTAGTTCATTATCACATTGTCAAGATGTTCTATTCAGTCACAAGGTAATCACACCTCGGAAAAATACATCTGTAAAGGAAACATTAACAGATTATCAAATACTGCTCTAATTATGTACAAACTGGAACAAATCTTTCTGAATATAAATTTCGGGACTTCTTCCTCAATTTCAAAAAATACATCTTTTCACGCCACCTTTTCAAAACGTACTACAAATTCAAACATCAACCAACAGCAGCACGCAATACAAGAACCACCATACGCCTAGTCCCGTTTAGATGTAACTAGTATGTAAATAAAAAGTACAGCAACAGAATATTTGCCAGTAGTTACAAATAGCAGCTGAATATTCAATAGACTGACAACCAAGAAATCAAAGCTCTGTGAAACCATTGAAAAACTTAACTCTTTAGAACCGAATATGGAACAAAATTAACGAAAGGAAACCGAAACGTTAACCCCAAAAAGCCCCCACCACTTCAAAACATTCAATTAACTTTCTTTGGTACATGTCGGTTGGCTATAATTCTAATATAGTTATTAACATAGGTCCAGTGTGTGCTGTAATTATCTTACGATAGCGGAACTTGGTATATAGGCTTAATTTGGAACACATTCATGCAGGAAAAAGCAGTTCCAGTTTCGACAGCCAGGTGCAAATCTGGAATTGCACAGGATCTCATCGACGTCTCCGGTGCTGATACTGAACAAATTGAGTAAGCGGTGGTTAATAATAAAATGAATATTATGCTTTTCTCACTTGATTGATCTTTTATGCTTATCCATAACATAGGGAAACAGTTCTGTGAGCCTTTCTTGCATTCACAGCGCAGGATTGGCACCTGATGATCAAAATCAGCACTATTTTTTCCAGCGTAAATCTGTTCCACATTTCAATGCATTAAAATGTTTACAAAGTTGCTCTACGATACTATAATTACAGCCCACACGACTCCTTGAGTACCTGTACTTCAGTACTAACTACATGGTGCATTCTTCCCACATCCTCGAGAAAAAAATCAAACACCGATTTTCTGGCTTCATATTCCTCAAAACATACTGACTGGAGCTACGAATTGCTCCTTTTACCCACCCAATAATACTTCAGCCCCCAATACCTTTTGTATCTGTACATGCCGATGTTTTTCTCTAAATTTAACAATGGTTCACAACTAAATGCTTACACCCAAATTCATCTCCTTTTAACTAGCCCACCAGTCTGATATCGACCCATCCGCTGAGGTGTTTTCATTGATTATAACTAAGTGCAGCTCGTCTGGACCTGAAACGACTGCACCCCATGCCGATGTCTCTCTCACTTTTTATTTTGCAAGTTTTGATCATCAATTCCTATAAACCCCCGGCCCACAAATTTTGCCTCTTTTCATCTTAAAATCGGAACAAATTTCCCGGCGAGATGAAACCCGATCGATAACTGTTTTGCGGTCTCACTTTCGTGGATAGAAAGCCAAATATGAGACCTTCAAGTCAGCAAGTAACAGAATTGATTTCATGAATAGCCTTGATTTCTCGAACCAACTTCCAAAAGGAACGGACCGGCAAACACGATGTTTCGAACACCGCCACATACATAAAGCACTGACAACTTTCTTGGAAATCGTTGACAATTTCATATCACAAAGAATACATGAACAATAGTTACGAGGCTGCACTTTCTGCCAAAAGTAATATTCATCGGATCATTCAGTTCATCGAATTTCAAAATAGTCAAGCAAACGTGAGAAACTTTCGGTTCACCGCCTCCGCTTTTTTCACTACAATCAAAATCATGAGCAGAACTAGGCTCAACAACTGCCTCCCTATTTCGCGATGCTACTAATAAATGAAAAACTCTTAAAAATGTCACTTGTAAATAAAGGGCTTCCGTTACTGATAAAGACTAAAAAGTTACTTTCTATGTAAACCAGAGATATAACTATCGAGAGAATTAACGCTACACAAATTTTATTCAAAGTACACACCACAATGTGACGTCACAACAATATTCCTCCAGCACCACGCAAACTAGCCTATACGGTTGCTATCGGTTACTGAAATGTAGTGTAAATGTCAGGCAACGAAACAGGTTTATCACAGAAAGTCATTACCAATTTACAACAGATTGTAAAAAAAAAAAAGGTTTAACATACCGGTTTGATTAATGTTAAGCCGAAATGTATTATATAAAAGTACAGCGACGCATGCTGTTTTGTTAGAAGTTCCCATTCACTAACTATAACGAGCTTTAAAATATTCGTTAGAGTAACAAAACCTTTCCGCCCTGTAATTTATTTTTTTGGCAGTGTCCTGTCTTCGTGTTGCAGATTTTATGACTGATTAGGTCCGGATACACTAAGCACAAAAACAATCACAATAAAGGTGCTAAGATAATAAAAATTTCGAAATAGCTGCTTTCAATGAAGACATGATCGTATTTTTAAGAAGGAAGATTTTTTACATTTTCGTAAATTATGTAACGTAAAATTTACGAACGTAGTATGACTTAGGCTTACGTGACATTCGAAGTTACCACTCAGACATTACTATTACTTTCTGCTTAGCAGCCACGGACGTACTTCTAAAGTAAAAAATTATTTTGCAATATTACCACTTCTAGTACAGTAATTGACAACTTTCCGTTGACGTTCTTGACTAATAGCATACAAATTAATGGTGTTTGAAATCAATTATCAAATCTAAAACTTTTCCTGGTGTAAAGAATTATTATCCCTTTATTCAAACGTGGAACTCGTTAACAGTGGCTTATGATGTCAGACTTACACCTTTCCTTTCCACTGCGTTCCGCGTCGCCGGTAACAGTGAGCCAGATTACGTGACAGTAGCGCCCTCTTTCCTGGCGGCCATTTCGCTTAAGGCCCCTAAACACGCACCAATTTATCGGCCAACCGACCAATTTCTTGGCAGCCTATACACTTCCCAACCGACTGCACTCAGTAATTACAGCGCCGCTGTTTTGTTGTGATTTGTATTACGTTCGTTGAGTTCATATTATACGAGATACCAATTAGGTTTAGCAGAAGCAAAAATTGGGTTTTGCCTTGGTTTTTACAGGTAACATGGCTAAAAAAAGCCGAGAGAAAGCTGAGGGTAAAGCAAAGAAAGAAATTCACCCACATCCTATTACTCAAGGAACTGGGAGCTTACGATTTTCTTAATTATCTAAGAATGAATAAGACATGCATTTTGGAACTGCTGAACATCATGAAAACGTTTGTGATGAAAAAGAATACAGTCATGAGATAGGCTATTAGTTACGTTACGGTTTCTAGCCATTGGCAAAAGTTAAGAAAAACCTCAAATTCAGTGCTGTTATATCCCCATAACTGTATTCTACAATGATTCCTGAAACCTGCATCTTGATTCATAGTTGCCTGAGGAAATACATCATGGTAAAGCAAAATAATTAAAAATAAAATAAGTTCGTGTAAACCTTAGTAATCAGTTTACGAGATCTGTTCAAAAAATTCGGAACTTTGTCCACAAAATTTTTCGGCGCTTGTCTTTTACTTATTGTGTGTGGCCTCTACGCCACAATTGATACACCGCTCTCAACACCGTTTACAATTCCGGAAGCAGTCTTGGTGACACCTCTTCCCGGATCGCGCGAAGAGCCGTCCGCGGATTTTCTTCCATCTCGTCTACCGTTGCAAATCTTCGTCCTTTCAACGGGGTTTTCAACTTCGGAAATAAAAAAAAGTCCGCAGGGGCCAGGTCTGGGGAGTACAGAGGATGAGCCAGCAGAATGATTTCGTTTTTTGTGCAATAGTCACGCACCAACAGGGTACGTGCAAGTACGTTATCGTGATACAAGAGTCATGAATTGTCTCGCCACATTTCAGACTGTTCCCTTCTCACATTTTCACGCACGCGATAGTACCATCGATAAACAATTTGTGTTTGTCCCTGTGGCACGAGTTAATGATGAATTAATCCTTCGTTAAAGAATACATGAGCATCGCTTTGAAATTTGAGCTGACATGACGAGCTTTCTTTGTCCTCGGAAAACCTTTCCTGACCCACTGTGGAGATTGAATCTTGATATCAAAATCATATCCGTAGACCCACGTCTTATCACCATTGATGATTCTCTGAAGAAAAATCCCGTTCTCATTTCCACCATCTGAAAGCTCTTCACAGGTTGCGAGGCGAAGGTCTTCCTGGTCTTGGCTCATGAGCCGTGGGACGAACTTATGGCAACAAGATGCATTTCAGGATGCTGGGCCAGGATTTCATGACACATGATGATGATGATGATGTCCCATACTCCGAGGAGCGTAGGGGACAATATTCGATTGGCACGCACAATTTCGTTGACGTTCCTGTCACGATCGTCGTCGGTAGGCGTCGAAGGGTGTCCGGTCATCCTTAACTTGCGTCCGGCCAATTTTAAACAGCGTGAACCATTCGTAACACAGAGCATGGCTTTAGCACTCGTCACCGTAGGCTTCCTGTATCATTTAGTGCGTCTCTATAAAGGTTTTCTTGAGTTCCACGCAAACGTTAGTGCAGACGCGTTGCTCCTGTAACTCTGCCATCTCGAAATTCGCGACCTATGCGACACAACGTTCTACTCAGTACAGTTCCGAATAATAACTGACAGACATACTCGTACAACAGTGAAACTTCCCGCTACTGCACATTAAACACTGGCGTGTTCAGGGATACGAACCGCATTTCACTCCAAGGGACCATTGGCGCGAAATTATAAATATTCTGGAATTTTTTGAACAGATCTCGTATGTATGTGGGTGAAAAGATGCCCCTGTAAGTTTAAGAAACTCATTTCATATTAGAAGAAGAAAGACTGCAAATGGTAGTTGTGCACATAATCTAGTAAACACAGCAACAGGTTCAAAGGAAATGAAGTGTTTAGAAATTGCTAACTGTTACAAAAAAAGAAAAGAAAAAAGCCAATCTTTGCTTCTTCATAGCAGCAGGCTTAGATATAGCCCAGACTTTCTTTTAAAACTTACAAGAATGAAGAAAATGTATTTCGTCAATAAACCCACTAACTGTCTATAGCCGGCCGGGGTGGCCGAGCGATTGTAGGCGCTACAGTCTGGAACCGCGAGACCGCTACGGTCGCAGGTTCGAATCCTGCCTCGGGCATGGATATGTGTGATGTCCTTAGGTTAGTTAGGTTTAAGTAGTTCTAAGTTCTAGGGGACTGATGACCTGAGAAGTTAAGTCCCATAGTGCTCAGAGCCATTTTGAACTGTCTATATTTCGGGTTTTAGGTTTAACAACCAATATGTATCAGAAATCAAATTTAAGATATAATCTGTCTGTAGTCTATTTCAGAAACCACTATGGATTCGTTAAAAATTTAGAATAGCACTTAATCACGCGCACAGTAACAAAAGACGAACTTTTTTTTTGCGCTCACACGGCACACAGTTCGTTCGGTGGAGTGGTGTGAGGTGCGGGGAGAATGGTCTGTGGGGTGGTCTTATCCGACTGCCATCCGTACAAGAAATGTTAAGCGGTCGGTTGGCTAAATCGCCTACACACGTCCAGTTAGTCGGTCGCTCGGTCGGTTGGTGCGTGTGTAGGGACCTCTATCATTACGCTGGCTTTTGGTATTACAAGATATTATTATTGCTTACGTGCGGACGTTCAGTACTTTGTTACTATGAAATAGCATTACCTGCAGCAAACAGTTTTTAAACGGGACATTTAGGATACTTCTTACACCACATAGTACGCACTGCGCGACAGCAGCGCACCCTGGTGTTCACATCATGCTCTACAGCCTTCGCTGTCTATAAGCTTGAAGGTAAACAAGATTTTCTTTGTAGTCTTGTCGTGGAACGTGACCAATTAAGTCAGTTTATTTAAGCAGTGATTCAACGCTGTAGGTGGTTTACTGTTTCAGTCGTTGTGCATCTTTATTTTTGTGTATTGATATAAATTAAAGTGGAGAAGTGATTTGTGCAATATTATTTATTTGCAGTTAGTCCAAAATGAGTAAAACAAGCTTAGTTGAGCCTGCAGCTGTGGAAGAGAAACTTAATCCTGCTGTCAGCCCAGAGGCATCTGACACTCAAGAGGAATTAGTCCAAAATGTCGTTCCGCAAGACGTGGTAGGCGAGTCCTTCAAAACTTTACAGTTACTGAAGGGATGGCCTCTTGTATTGTTCATTTTGAACAAGGGAGAAGAAACTTATAAATCTGTGAAGCATAGCAGTAAAGTAACTGAAATTGGCCTAAATATTTCCGAGAAAGTGGCGACAGCTGTCACAAATTGCACTGGCAATATAATTCAAAAAATCAAGCCAGTGTTGAAGCTGGTAGATAATCCAGCGAGCGAAGGTCTGGAGCGATTGGAGAAATTCTTTCCTGTTGTCAAAGAATCACCCGAGAAGGTAAGTGTGCGACCAGACACAAGTAAGCATTAAACCTGACAGAAATTCACGTTTAATTCTGTTTCAGATCTACAATAGCGTTGTTGGACGCTTAGTGAGTTTCATTAGCCCAGCAGTAAATACAGCGGTCATAGTAACTGAGGTCGGACGGAAGCAAGTGAAAAGAACTACAAAAACTGTAGTTAAATCCTCTCGCAAGGTGATTGCGCTGGTGGAAAACCGGTTGGCGAGATTTGAGCAATACATGGCTGGAACGAGGCTGGAGATCGGTAAGGTTCAAAAATTCCTGTCATATAACCCACAGTCTTCACGAAGTTTGTGCCTTTAATTCTAGAACTAAAATTTTTAACTTCACCAAATATTACACATTTCATCTCTTGAGAATATTAGGCTTGTATTTTCATTTAACACTTCTTAAATAGTGTGTTCCGGTAGCATAGTAACTTGTTGCTGCGTCGCTTTACACTCCTGCGAATGACAGTGTTAACGCACTGTCATATGATCAAGATTGCATTCAAACAGTGCCAGATCTTACATTGATTGAATGCTTTTTGAGAATGACTAAGTCCGTCAAATTAGTGAGCTTAACGCATTCCAATAGTCCACTTACAGTGGATATCACTATTAGATAAGAATTTTGTTTCGGTAGGAGTCAAATTCTATGTATTTCTTGGTAGGGAAACTCTTTCCAGATAACCGGATGCCAGAGTCATGTGCAGCCTTCATTACAGGCTCGTGGTATGCCATTTTCATCTGTGCTGTATCTAAGCGCGCTCTCTCTCTCTCTCTCTCTCTCTCTCTCTCTCTCTCTTCCCCCCCCCCCCTCCCCTCGCCCCAATTAGGATTCCGATGTGTGCTTTCCTTAAACACTTCTTAAATCTTCAAGAATATAAGTAATTGGGCATTTCACAGCAAAGGATTATTGAAAGTTTGATACGTTCTTTGAACTTCAATTAACACACAAATCAGGGTATTACGGTGGAACAGTAAGCAAGTAGTAGAATTAAGTTTGAATCTGTTCTTACGGCTTGCGCCGTTTTCCGACGGATAGCGGCCGCGAATTCGTGGGTGGTAGCGATGCAAACTTTTCCTCTTCAACGTAGGAGAGTCAGTAACGCCGCTACGTTTTTTTAGTATCTCTAAAAGTTCTGAATTGCTCGCTTGGTAAAGTTAGCCTCCCGTTCTGTCTCACTTTCTTCTAAAATCGCTTCACGGAAAATGACTGATAAAAGGCAAACAGTGCTTTCGCTTTCCGTTTTTTAAATGTGTCGACTCAGTACGTGGTGAGGAGCAAGTGCTCCTATGTCTGAAATTCTTTGGGGCCTCGTTTGTTACTTGGAATTTCAGCCGAAGCGCCTCGAGCAGACTAATGAATCTGAATAGCAGAAACGTTAAGTTGTGCCTCTATGCTGCAGTTATCGCCTTACATTCCATGGCGGAATAGTCGCGCGAGTAAAACAGATACTGTAGTACGTTATGAGTATATACGTTTAAAAGGGGGTCGTTGTAAACAAAGACTAAACCAATGAACTTAAATCCTACAGTGAAATCATTCGGTATGTGGGTGACCATCTATGGGTAGGGCAGTCACCCAAATTCTGGGGACTCTAACCATCTGGGTTCAAACGGCGAATAGAGGGGTTTCTTAGATCAAATGTTGCATACTGTGAACTAAACGTAAACAAACTCTTGACGTATTACAAAAATGAAATGCCTGTTAGGGCTCTACATGTTGAAAGGTAGATTGCTTTTGGGGTTTAGACTATGGACTACCGTCATGCCCCCGTGCAATAAGTGATTAGAATACTGCAAACTGATAGACCCATAGAATCGATTTGGTAGCGCCGCAGGGAGTAACATTAGAACGTTAATTCAATTTTTTTCGTTAGCCTGTTCAATTACAAACAAAGCAGCTATGAAGCAATTTTCACAACTCTGAAGGTTAACATTTCAATCGCATTCTAACGCAGTGAGCGTACGTCATTAGAGGAATGATTTAAATAAACATGGCTTACTAACGTGGCGCCTTCGAATACTAAGCATATCAATGTTAGTAATACTTACTGAGTCAGTTCATGTGCGATCTGCTCAATCCGCATCTAAACAGATTTCACTAAGATGAGTTACAAAACCCATAGCAGTATTACGCGTTTTTTCGCTTTGTATTGCGATAGCGATCTAACGAAATCGCTGCTATTTACCAGTAGTTACGACGGTAGAAACTGGCAAGCGTAATCGAAGATTCCAGTGTACTTGCACTTCACTAACTCTGAGACAAAGCAATTGTAATGTCTCAGCACAAGGTCTCTAACTAAGACCTTCCTGTGTCTGCACCGCATAAGCAGACTGTTGTAGTTTGCACACAATTCACCTGTTTCAAGAAAACTCAATCACGTCATTAAATCTCCAGAAACGGTTAATTTGGCAAGTAAACTGGTTTCCAGTTTCTGTGGGATCGAAGATTCCTTTCGGACTTCGTAGTAAACTATCAAAACGTGTACATAGCTTGAGAATTAAGTGTACTTAAACTTCTGAACGCACCTGTGATAACCCGAAAAATGATTCAGTAATAAGTTTGCCAACCGTAACCTCGTATGTACTGCATAACTAGGCCGGTATCTGCGGAAAAGTAAAGAAAACGCCAGTGCCGGGTCATGGAAGGCCCGCGTCCACAGATTTTTCTCCTCCTGCTGCCCTCTACCCCGCCCTCTTCCTCATTTGTACCTCTCTCTCTCTCTCTCTCTCTCTCTCTCTCTCTCTCTCTCTCTCTCTCTCTGTGTCGCCCCCTCCTCCCTCCCCCTCACCCCCCCTGCGGGTCCGGGGATTAGAATAGGCCCGAGGTATTCCTGCCTGTCGTAAGAGGCGAGTAAAAGGAGTCCCTCCCCCTCAGGGGGGTAGTTGGCGCCTGCGTCCGGAGACGGACGGTTCCACGACCTCTATTTGCAGTCATTTTTGATTTTTCACTTCCCGTTTCTTCCTTCCTTTGGTTGGTTCCTTTCTTTGCTCTTCTCCACCTCACTGTCTTCCTTACTCTTTCCCTTGCCTTCTCCCTCCTTGCCTTCTCCCTCCTTGCCTTCTCCCTCCTTGCCTTCTCCCTCCTTGCCTTCTCCCTCCTTGCCTTCTCCCTCCTTGCCTTCTCCCTCCTTGCCTTCTCCCTCCTTGCCTTCTCCCTCCTTGCCTTCTCCCTCCTTGCCTTCTCCCTCCTTGCCTTCTCCCTCCTTGCCTTCTCCCTCCTTGCCTTCTCCCTCCTTGCCTTCTCCCTCCTTGCCTTCTCCCTCCTTGCCTTCTCCCTCCTTGCCTTCTCCCTCCTTGCCTTCTCCCTCCTTGCCTTCTCCCTCCTTGCCTTCTCCCTCCTTGCCTTCTCCCTCCTTGCCTTCTCCCTCCTTGCCTTCTCCCTCCTTGCCTTCTCCCTCCTTGCCTTCTCCCTCCTTGCCTTCTCCCTCCTTGCCTTCTCCCTCCTTGCCTTCTCCCTCCTTGCCTTCTCCCTCCTTGCCTTCTCCCTCCTTGCCTTCTCCCTCCTTGCCTTCTCCCTCCTTGCCTTCTCCCTCCTTGCCTTCTCCCTCCTTGCCTTCTCCCTCCTTGCCTTCTCCCTCCTTGCCTTCTCCCTCCTTGCCTTCTCCCTCCTTGCCTTCTCCCTCCTTGCCTTCTCCCTCCTTGCCTTCTCCCTCCTTGCCTTCTCCCTCCTTGCCTTCTCCCTCCTTGCCTTCTCCCTCCTTGCCTTCTCCCTCCTTGCCTTCTCCCTCCTTGCCTTCTCCCTCCTTGCCTTCTCCCTCCTTGCCTTCTCCCTCCTTGCCTTCTCCCTCCTTGCCTTCTCCCTCCTTGCCTTCTCCCTCCTTGCCTTCTCCCTCCTTGCCTTCTCCCTCCTTGCCTTCTCCCTCCTTGCCTTCTCCCTCCTTGCCTTCTCCCTCCTTGCCTTCTCCCTCCTTGCCTTCTCCCTCCTTGCCTTCTCCCTCCTTGCCTTCTCCCTCCTTGCCTTCTCCCTCCTTGCCTTCTCCCTCCTTGCCTTCTCCCTCCTTGCCTTCTCCCTCCTTGCCTTCTCCCTCCTTGCCTCGGCGTTCGAGACAGTCTGTCCTCTCTCTCCCTCTCTCTTCTTTTTCCTCTTCTTCCTTCCTCCCTGTGCGCGCCTGAAGGCTGACCCACGCGTTCGCACGCATAGCCGGTGACGGGGTAACGCGTAATTCCCCACCCTGGGTAGACATGTAGGGCACGCACGTACCCCCTGGTAAAGGCCAGGCCCAGGGAGGGGTTGCGTAATGGTACCTTATTACTAGAAACTGAGAGCGCCTTTCAGGCACAAAAACTGCTTCGGGCCACACTCCTGTACACGTTCCTTGTCCGGGTGGAGGCTCACCGAACTTTGAATTCGTCCCGTGGTGTGGTCTATACTAGATCCCTCGACGGATTGACTGACGAGGAGATTCAATCTTTCCTCGCTGAGCAGAGCGTGACGGCTGTCCATAGGGTCATGAAAAAGGTCAACAATGACCTTGTACCGACCCGGACACTTCTTTTGACCTTCGATAGTGTTAAGCTGCCATCGCGCATCAAGGCGGGCTAAGAGGTTTTCTGTTCGCCCCTATGTCCCGACACCTGCGCGCTGCTACCAATGTCAGCGTTTCAATCACACTCGACAGTCTTGTTCCAATGCGGCTAAATGTCACTTGTGGCAGGGATGCCCATGAGGGTGACTGTCCACTTCCGTCTCCTTGTTGTGTGAACTGTCAGGGTGACCCTGCCGCATCCTCCCGCGACTGTCCTGTCTATAAGGAAGAACGCTGTATCCAAGAAATTCGGGTCAAAGAGAAACTGTCCACCTCGGCTGCTCGCAAGCTATTGGCTAGTAGGAAGCCCACGCTGCTTCCAGCGGGGAAATACAGTACTGCCCTCGCCTCTCCTAGGACTACCAGGGAGGTGGCAACCCAGACATGCGATGTGACCTTCAGCACCACGGTCGTCGGTTCGGCCAGTGCTAAGATCGCACGGTCGACGTCTCCTCTTCCTCCCATCACCCCACAGACACCAGCCCATTCATCAGCTTCTGCTAAGACAAAGACCCCGAAGTCAGATGCACGGGCCTTCAAGAAGGAACCGTCCCGTGCAGACTTCTTACGTACCTCTACCTCCCAGCCTTCGACCGGTACTTCCACCAAACGACCTTCCAAGAAGGCTCATAGTAAGCACAGATCTCCTTCTCCGCCACGGCGCATTTCTTCTCCTGCGCCACCCAGCGGTTGCCGCCCCAGGCCGTCATCCGTTTCGCCTGGCCGCACCGCTGGTAGCCGAACATCTGGCCGTTCACCGGCGGAGGAAGCTCCCCCTCCCGGCCATCTTCCCAAGATGGCCGATGAACCTATAGACCCAATGGACGATGACTGTCCGCCTACTGATAGCGGCGGCAGTGCTCGCTGGAAGCCAGGCCCTCAGCGGCCTTCGAGGTGACCCCTTCTTTCGTCTTCCTTTTCTTCTTACGATGGCACTTATTCACTGGAATATTCGTAGCATTCGCTCCAACCGAGAGGACTTGAAGTTGCTGCTCCGCTTGCACCGTCCGCTCGTCGTAGCCCTCCAGGAAACGAAGCTACGCCCATGCGATCAAATTGCCATGGCACACTACACCTCTGTGCGTTTTGACCTACCCCCTGTGGTAGGTATCCCGGCTCATGGAGGGGTTATGTTGCTGGTCTGGGATGATATTTACTACGATCCCATCACGTTGCACACCGGCCTGCAGGCAGTTGCCATCCGCATTACTCCCCCCACTTTCACATTTTCCATCTGTACCTTTCACACTCCGTCGTCTGCCGTTACCAGGGCAGACATGATGCAACTTACTGCTCAGCTACCTGCACCATTTTTGTTAACTGGAGACTTCAATGCCGACCATCCCCTTTGGGGCTCTCCAGCATCCTGCCCGAGGGGCTCCCTGTTAGCAGACCTTTTCAACCAGCTCAATCTTGTCTGCCTCAATACTGGCGCCCCTACTTTTCTTTCGGACACATCTCACACCTATTCCCATTTAGACCTCTCTATATGTACTCCCCAACTTGCATGCCAGTTTGAGTGGTATGCACTTTCTAATACATATTCGAGCGACCACTTCCCGTGTCTTATCCATCTCCTGCAGCATACCCCCTCTCCGTGCTCATCTAGTTGGACAATCTCCAAAGCAGACTGGGGGCTCTTCTCTTCCAGGGCGACCTTTCAGGATCAAACGTTCACAAGCTGCGATCGTCAGGTCGCACACCTCACGGAAGTCATTCTCACTGCTGCTGAATATTCCATCCCTCACCCTACTTCTTCTCCACGTTGTGTACCGGTCCCATGGTGGACCGCAGCATGTAGAGACGCTTTACGTGCTCGTCGACGTGCTTTACGCACCTTTAAACGCCACCCTACAGTGGCGAATTGTATCAATTATAAAAAATTACGTGCACAGGGTCGTATTATTAAAGAAAGCAAGAAAGCCAGCTGGGCTGCTTTCACAAGCACCTTCAACAGTTTTACTCCTTCTGTTGTCTGGGGTAGCTTGCGCCGGCTATCTGGCACTAAGGTCCACTCACCAGTTTCTGGCTTGACGGTCGCGAATGACGTCCTTGTGGCCCCTGAGGCTGTCTCCAATGCCTTCGGCCGCTTTTTCGCAGAGGTTTCGAGCTCCGCTCATTACCACCCTGCCTTCCTCCCCCGCAAACAGGCAGAGGAGGCTAGGCCACCTAACTTCCGCTCCTCGAATCGTGAAAGTTATAATGCCCCATTCACCATGCGGGAACTCGAAAACGCACTTGCCCGGTCACGGTCCTCCGCTCCAGGGCCTGATTCTATTCACATTCAGATGCTGAAGAACCTTTCTCCTGCAGGTAAAGGTTTTCTTCTTCGTACTTACAATCGCATCTGGATTGAGGGACATGTTCCCGCATGCTGGCGCGAGTCTATTGTTGTCCCGATTCCTAAGCCGGGGAAGGACAAGCACTTGCCCTCCAGTTATCGACCCATCTCGCTTACCAGCTGTGTCTGTAAAGTGATGGAGCGAATGGTTAACTCTAGATTGGTTTGGCTGCTCGAGTCTCGACGCCTACTTACCAATGTACAATGTGGATTTCGTAGGCGCCGCTCTGCTGTTGACCATCTAGTTACCTTGTCGACCTTCATTATGAATAACTTCTTGCGGAAGCGCCCGACCGCGGCTGTGTTCTTTGATTTGGAGAAGGCTTACGACACCTGTTGGAGGGCGGGCATTCTCCGCACCATGCTTACATGGGGCCTTCGCGGTCGCCTCCCTCTTTTTATTCGTTCCTTTTTAATGGATCGACAGTTCAGGGTACGTGTGGGTTCTGTCCTGTCAGACACCTTTCGCCAGGAGAATGGGGTGCCACAGGGCTCAGTTTTGAGCGTCGCTCTCTTCGCCATAGCGATCAATCCAATAATGGATTGCCTCCCAGCTGATGTATCAGGCTCCCTTTTCGTGGACGATTTTACCATCTATTGCAGCGCGCAGCGTACGTGTTTCCTGGAGCGCCGTCTTCAGCGTTCTCTTCGCCGTCTTTACTCCTGGAGTGTCGCCAATGGCTTCCGTTTTTCTGCTGAGAAGACGGTCTGTATTAACTTCTGGCGCTACAAAGAGTTTCTCCCACCGTCCTTACGACTCGGTCCCGTTGCTCTCCCATTCGTGGAGACAACAAAATGTTTAGGTCTTACATTTGACAGGAAACTTAGTTGGTCTCCACATGTCATATTTGGCTGCCCGTTGTACGCGTTCTCTAAATGTCCTCCGTGTTCTCAGTGGCATGTCGTGGGGAGCGGATCGAACCGTCCTACTTCGCCTATATCGGTCGATCGTCCGCTCCAAGCTGGATTATGGGAGCTTCGTATACTCCTCTGCACGGCCATCCATCTTACGCCGCCTCAACTCCATACAACATCGGGGTTTACGACTTGCGATCGGAGCGTTTTATACTAGTCCCGTCGAGAGTCTTCATGCTGACGCTGGTGAGTTGCCACTCACCTACCGGCGCGATATATTGCTTTGTCGGTATGCCTGTCGGCTACTGGCAATGCCCGACCACCCGTCTTATCGTTCCTTATTTGATGACTCGCTCGACCGTCAGTACGGGTTGTATGTCTCTCCCCTGCTACCCCCTGGAGTTCGCTTTCGTCGCCTCCTTCAACACCTTAATTTTTCACTCCCTGCAACCTTTCGAGTGGGCGAGAGCCTCACGCCACCTTGGCTCCAGGCTCAGGTTCGCGTCCACCTTGACCTCTGCTCGCTCCCGAAGGAGGTTACCCCCGGTTCAGTCTACCACTCCCGTTTTGTCGAACTTCGTTCGAAGTTCATTAATATGACATTCATTTATACAGATGGCTCTAAGACCAAAGACGGGGTCGGGTGTTCTTTTATTGTCGGGGCACAAAGTTTCAAATACCGGCTCCTTGGCCATTGTTCGGTCTTCACAGCTGAGCTCTTTGCCATCTACCAGGCTGTTCTTTACATCTGCCGCCACCGACATTCTGCATATGTCATCTGCTCCGATTCCCTGAGCGCTATCCAGAGCCTCAGTGATCCATACCCGGTTCACCCTTTCGTGCACCGGATCCAACGCTCTCTTCAGCAGCTGGTGGACGTCGGTCCTCCGGTTAGCTTTATGTGGGTTCCTGGCCATGTTGGTATCCCTGGGAACGAAGCTGCAGATGTCGCGGCCAAGGCTGCGGTCCTCCAGCCTCGGACAGCTTCTTGTTGTGTCCCTTCGTCAGATTGTAGCAGGGTCATTTGTCGGCGCATTTTATCGCTGTGGCATGCCGATTGGGCTGCACTTAGACAACAAGCTTCGGGCCTTGAAACCTCTTCCCGTGGCTCGGACGTCCTCCTCACGCCCTTCTCGGCGGGAGGAGGTAGTTTTGGCCCGGTTACGTATTGGACACTGCCGGTTCAGCCATAGCCATCTGCTGACGGCTGCGCCGGCGCCGTTCTGCCCATGTGGGCAATTGCTGACGGTCCGCCACATTTTAACGTCCTGTCCGGATTTTAACACACTGCGTCTCGATCTTGGCCTGCCATGTACTCTAGAAGCCATTTTAGCGGATGACCCACGAGCAGCTGCTCGCGTTCTTCATTTTATCAATTTGACAACCCTCTCTAAGGACATTTGATTATGCTGTTTCTTTTTTTAATCCTATACCTGTCAGTCTGTCTTTTATCGTGTTTTCCGTTTCGTTGCTGTTTTAAACTTGACTCGCGGTGCATTCCTAACGTAGTCTGGGCGCTAATGACCGTTGAAGTTGTGCGCCCTAAAACCACAAAAAAAAAAATCCCTCCCCCCTCGCCACAATTTCATTACTTCCAGTACCGGCATTTAATTTCTCATTCGAACAAGCAAGCTTTTCCTGCTACAGCTACAACTGTTGCCACTAGTTTCCTAATTCTTCTATTCATGTGATACAATGGAAAGTAACTTGGTGGAGAATGAACTTCCCTCAGTTCACTTGCCTCCGCAACAGATTAGTTGCCTGAAGCAAAAAGATATGCTTACCCTACAAACATTAAGCAAGAAAGGCGTTGACTCAGAGCCCTGTTACTGCTGCTTCCTACTTGGAGGTGGTTGAGGAAATCTAACATAAATTTTCTACTGGAAGTGGTAGGTAAAAAGCTTTGTGCGTAGACACAAGGGTACTGGTTTTAGACAAAAATGTTTACACTTCTACGTGTTTAGATAGGCAGTCGGCTTGCCTGTTAAATGAGTTAAATGTAGAGTTTGTAGACAATATGAGCTTACTATCTATCTAGAGAATTGTAAGAACGTGGCATTGTTACAGAAATATTTCACTGTCCCATTATCTTCATTAATATCACGATCTTCAAAGTCACAGTATAATCGAATTACGGGTGCAGAATTTGTAGTAATTGGTTCTGAATTTCCGGACTTCACCGTGTATAACGATCAATTGTTGGTTCAGCTGGTTCTCCCGTGATAGCGTCTTACACGCACAACGCTTACTTTATCTGTATCTTAACTTAAACGTGCTGAGACATGACTTCAGCTGTTGGTCACGTCTACTTCAATGTATCTTAATTTCGCTGTAAGTCAGTATATGTTTACATGTCACATATTTTTCGTACATAATTCGGTATTCCTCGATCTGCCTTTCAGTGTTCGCGATCTCGCCTTCTAACGCTTGTACACACAGTGGTATTTAAATGGTTTCACTTCTAGAGTGTCCGATGAGCTCATTCCTGTACTACACCTGTGTCTGTTTACGTGCTGTATTCAGCTCGCTTTAAAAGATCCTAACATGATTGTTTGATTCCACTCTTACGCATAAAAGCATCTTCCGCTATACGTCTATCATACCAAAATGAAGAGGTGTATTGAATGTTGTTGACAATCGCTAAGTTCGCGTATTCGATGTGCGGTGAACAAGTCAGTAACTTTAATACGGTAACTAATATTGAAATATAAACGTGCAGTGTGCATGTCGCACTTACGCGTGATAGTACTGATACCTAAAATGAGATTCCTTACGGAAATGTGAGCCATACGCCTTCGGACGGTTAACAGTATCCCTTGAAAATACGGAACGCAGGATCTCATTTTGCGGTTTTTTTTCCCCTCAAACCAAAAGTCGACATTAGTTGACAAAGCCTTCTTGTCTCCTGAATAATTCTGCCTTGCAGACTAATACAAAGTTCATGATTTGGTGGTGTTCTCTCTTTATATCTCCGCATGTTCCGACGATCATCTTGTACGTACGTTATACGTTCTGTCTCCATTTAACGGATGTCGATGGTTCACGTGAAGCACCTTTTCCTGTTCTGCTCAATATTTCTCCTTGCAAGCCTTCACAAGTGACCTTATGAACCTCAAAAGCGTATGCTCTTCATGACTCATTTAAAAATGGATTCGTACCACACGCTTCCCAAATACTTTCGCATCGTACAAAGTCGTGTCGGAAAAGGCAAACGGTTTACAGACAGTACTTACGTGCACGCTTCAGCCGTAGTCGGTAGCTCGTGGTCTAGGGGTTAGCGCTGCTGCTTCTGGATCACGGTATCCCTGCTTAGATTCCCGGCCGGCTTGGGATTTTTTCTGTCCGGGACTGAGTGATAGTTTCCCTCGTCATTTGTGACTGACTACATTGCATTTTGAGAAGAAAATGGATTGTGTAATAAGTTTGAACTCTGAACGGACGCTGATGACAACGCAGTTGAGCGCCACACAAATCATCATCACTTCGGCCGTAGGCCAAAACGAACTCGACTGATAGAAGGCACACAATGAAAATGCATCACAACCAAGCTCGTAGCAGAGAAGCGAGGGCACTGTTCACGGATGAAAGACCGCCGTTTTTAGGGACGAATATGAACAGTGACCGAAGATCGGAAGGATAGGAAAGGCAACGAAAAGAAACCCAAGGTTAAAACGGAAACGGTTTGCTTAAAACATTTAACTGAGTAACAATCTCCATTACGGTCGTTCCAGTTTCCTGTGCTAGGCTTAGGTCACAGGTCGGGAAGTTACAAACAGCTAAGAAAGAACGTACGGTTAGTTCCTAAAAGTATAAGCAAAATTACGTAATTTCACATCGAACATCGTGCAATGCTACTTCGGACGTAGCAAATGGGACGCTAAGTATTGTCAGGTAATAACCTGAGGTTAATAGGATGACGCCGCGTTACTCCTAAAACATACGAGTATTAGTCATTTAGGACTCCAAATTTAAAAGCCGTTAGCTTCAAAATTAGTCAAAGCACAGAACAGCCAAACCTAGAACTTCCAGTATGTCGTAACAGCTATGTAAAATGTGAATGATAGAAGAGATGTAACGGAGTCTAACAACCCTTACCTTATCGAGATACGTCAAATGAAATTAAATTAACGTGACAAATTATGGGATGCCACCTCTTGCTGGCGTGGTGGAGCAACTCTACTTCGCATGGGGATTTTCTGTCAAACTGGCGTCGGTTATGTCACATAAATTTTAGATGCGATTCATATCGGACGGTCTGGGTTGCGAAATAATTAGCTTGAATTGCCCAGGACGCTCTTCAAACATTCGCGGACAGTTGTCTACAATTCATCTTCGCTACGATACGGATCGTTTCTAGGTAGCCGAACAGACCAGTTCAATCCCTGACTGGGTTCACTTGGGCCAGAGGCCCCATTGCATTGCATTTAAACAGTCCACACTGCTATGGAGCAGCCATCAGCATGCATAATGCCTTGTTGACAATCTGGGGCCATGACGACGTTTGGTGTGCGTCACACTCGAACCCTGCCATACAGTATTACAAAGTGAAATCGGGACGCGCCTGACAAAACCAGTTTTTTTTCAGTTGCCTACGTCCAACAGATAGGCTCACGTGCCTGGAACAGGCGCAGCAAATACTGTCAGCAAAGGCACTCGCGTCCGTCGTCTGCCGCCGTAGCCCATTAACGCCAGATTTCGCCTCCCTGTCCTAACGGGTGCGTTCGTATTGATACCACATTTATTTCTGCTGTTACTTCAAACATTGTCGGTTTGTTAGCACTCACTGCACGCAAATACCGCTGCTGTGGGCAACTGTGTTGTCTGTGGTGAGAGGTAATGCATGGAATTTGGAATTCTCGGCACACTTACGGATCTCTGAATTCCCTAACATTCCAAAACGGAATGTAACACGCGTCTAGCTCCAGCTATCGTTCCACATTCAAAACCTGTTAATTTTCGTCGTCCGGCCATAGTCATGTCTGATAGCATTCACATAAATCACTACAGTACAAATTAAAGCTCCTTACATGCACTGTCCTATACATAGAGTACGCGGCATTTCTGTACATGTACATATCGCTTTCCAATGACTTTAGTCACTTCAATGTAAGTGCCGTCGCAAAGCTGCTGTTGCGTCTAGCTCGTGAAATCCACTGTTCCAGCTACAGAGCAGTCAGGTCAAGCGTCCACTTCACAAGAGTCGGAAGCAGTGGTCGGCACGTGCGCTCGTAAGCTGAGAGCAGCGGCCGGCGCCTGTTTGCGCTCAGCGACGTCGCTCTTCATGTTCTGGCTGGGCACCTCGTTCTGGCTGCTCGAGCGCCTGCCGCTGGTTGGCCGCTTCCTGTCTGAAACCCCCGCGTCGCCGTCTCGCTCCAGCGGGATCTCCACGGCCTCGTCCTACTCGTCACTCGCCGATGAGCCGACGGCTGAGGAAGCCCGGGGCAGCCAGCTGCCGCCACAGATCTCGGAGGCGACACAGTGACTACTTCAAATGCAGTTAATTCAAACAAAATAGTTTCACTGTTAAATTGTGAAAATGCGCAACTGTTATGTGTTTTAATGCTCTTAGTAGCTTTTCGTGCTAAACATACGTTGTAAAAAAAAAAAAAAAAAAAAAAAAAAAAAAAAAATTGCTGATAATAAATTTTCAAAGCTAAATTTAAACTGCACTCAATTATCTTCACATATTGGAATTTGATGACCTTTCATCTTCTGAAATGCATGTAGCTGAGTAAACTTAACGACTCAAGTTCTTTCATAAATACTAATGGTTCATTAAGAATTGGACGAATGACGTTCAAACGATTTCTAGCACTACCAAATTTGCTTTAACTAAGTTGTTCAGTAAATGGTAAAAATCATCTCGATCCATCTCTCACGGATAGTAGAATATAGATTTTTGACAGCGATTCATGGCTGGTAATAGTTACATATCGAATACTTTTTACTTCTGGGCAGGCACAATTACTGTGCCTCGTTCATACACGACAAGATTGGAAAATTTTCTTAAGACAACTTACCTTACACGAAAGTGCTAGATCATGCCAGGGAAGTGCACTAGCTTCACTTACAACATCCGTGCTACTAGGCCATCATCAGTGTGGGAATGTTTCTCATAATGTTTCCTTTCGAACTCCAGAAGACGTCATTAGAAGCAAAGCGCTTTACATCAGCAGAGGTCTCCCGCAAACGGAGAGGAAGCGTTAACAAAAATTATTCAAATGGCTTTGAGCACCATGGGACTAAACTTCCAAGGTCATCAGTCCCCTAGAACTGAGAACTACTTAAACCTAACTCAAGGACATCACACACAACCATGCCCGAGGTAGGATTCGAACCTACGACTGCAGTGGTCGCGCGGTTCTACACTGCAGCGCCTAGAACCACTCGGCCACGTCGGCCGACGGAAGCGTTAACACGAAGTGTAACACGTCAGAGTTAAGAAGCCCGGAAGTTTCGAGTGAAATAAACAGGAAATTATTTGAAACGAACACACTCGTGGTAAGTCAACCGGTACCTTAGGGGTTGCGAAGCAACTCAAACGCTTGATACGGGCAAGTCTTCAGGTTCAGATTGTATACCGATTAGGTTCCTTTCAGATTACTCTGATACAATAGCTCCCTACTTAGCAATCATATACAAACGCTCGCTCACAGATCTGTACCTACAGATTGGAAAATTGCGCAGGTAGCACCAGTGTTTAAGAAGGGTAGCAGGAGTAATCCATCTAACTACAGACCTATATCATTGACGTCGGTTTGGAGTAGGGTTTTGGAGCATATACTGTATTCAAACATTATGAATCACCTCGAAGGGAACGATCTATTGATACGTAATCAGCATGGTTTCAGAAAACATCATTCTTGTGCAATGCAGCTAGCTCTTTATTCGCACGAAGTAATGGCCGCTATCGACAGGGGATCTCAAGTTGATTCCGTATTTCTAGATTTCCGGAAAGCTTTTCACACCGTTCCTCGCAAGCGACTTCTAATCGAGCTGCGAGCTTACGGGGTATCGTCTCAGTTGTGCGACTGGATTCGTGATTTCCTGTCAGGAAGGTCGCAGTTCGTAGTAATAGACGGCAAATCATCGAGTAAAACTGAAGTGATATCAGGTGTTCCCCAGGGAAGCGTCGTGGGACCTCTGCTGTTCCTGATCTATATAAATGACCTGGGTGACAATCTGAGCAGTTCTCCTAGGTTGTTAGATGATGCTGTAATTTACCGTCTAGTAAGGACATCCGAAGACCAGTATCAATTGCAAAGCTATTTAGAAAAGATCGCTGTATGGTGTGGCAGTTGACGCTAAATAACGAAAAGTGTGAGGTGATCCACGTGAGTTCCAAAAGAAATCCGTTGGAATTCGATTAATCGATAAATGGTAGAATCCTCAAGGCTGTCAATTCAACTAAGTACCTGGGTGTAAAAATTACGAATAACTTCAGTTGGAAAGACCACATAGATAATACTGTGGGGAAGGCTGGCCAAAGGTTGTTTCATTGGCAGGACACTTAGGACATGCAACAAGTCCACTAAAGAGACAGCTTACACTATCGTCCTCTGTTAGAATATTGCTGCGTAGTGTGGGATCCTTACCAGGTGGGATTGACGGAGGACATCGAAAGGGTGCAAAAAAGGGCAGCTCGTTTTGTATTATCACGTAATAGGGGAGCGAGTGTGGCAGATATGATACGCGAGTTGGGATGGAAGTAATTAAAGCAAAGACATTTTTCGTCGCGGCGAGATCTATTTACGAAATTTGTCACCAACTTTCTCTTCCGAATGCGAAAATAATTTGTTGAGCCCAACCTACATAGGTAGGAATGATCATCAAAATAAAATAAGAGAAATCAGAGCTCGAACAGAAAGGTTTAGGTGTTCGTCTTTCACGCGCGCTGTTCGGGAGTGGAATGGTAGGGAGATAGTATGATTATGGTTCGATGAACCCTCTGCCAAGCACTTAAATGTGAATTGCAGAGTAATCATGTAGATGTGCTAGACACGTGAAGCTTTCTTGTTCCCTGCCACTGTAAATATTTCACATTCACTGCACTGCAGTCAAAACGCACGAGCGCGCGGCACTAGTAGTGATACTGTCTTTCAGTGTTTCTTTGTGGCGCGCTTGGCCCCTGGTTGTGCAACGGTAGAGCACTCTTAATAGACGCATAGCAGGGATCAGTTTTAGGGATGATCTGATATTTGTAAATATTTAATTATGGAGACCAAAACTTGTCTGTGGAGATACTTTCTTGACTCTGAATAGAGATTATTTTTGTAGATATCAAGTGCACGCACGAGAATATTTATCAGAACTACTAATTGAAGGAAATAGTTGTCCCTTAGACAACAAATACTCATCAGTGTTAATTTCATGTCCTTTTTTTTTCACCCTCAGTGATAAATAACGCAAATGGTATAAACGTCTGTAATTTTTCAATTGAATTTATGAAGGTCTTAGGTTTTACAATTTCAGTTCAATAACGCTTTTCTTTAAAGTGAACCCCTCTTCAATCATTCTTAGTGACGTCTTAAATATTTCGTCGTGTGTACGTTGCAGCTTACGTTACATACAGCCATACATTGACAAGCAAGGAAACCTTAGTAGCGTGTAGATTTTTCTCCTTAGCTGCTGCGTCTGCTGATTTGTTTAGCCTCCGAGAATATCAGTATACCCGACAAAATATGCTGAGCATGAGGTAAGTTAACTTCCTTTCAGTGCATCTCACCTCATTCTTGCGAGCAAACAGTACATACTCAAAATGTTCAGGTATTTTGCCAAGGAAACAGCCTAAGTTACACCGAACAGTGCAGGTAATCATGAACACTCACCTTCTTAAGCGTTCAGCAATATTTTATTTCGTGGATATTTAAAGTCAAACGGTGCATGTCTTGCGCGTGGCTTTCATAATGTACGTCAGTACTGAGCTAAACAACTTCAGAGCACACAATTTATTTTGGAATTATTCGTTTTCAGTATTTGAGATTCAGAATTTAGCAAATTTTAGTTTCGTTTTGCGACAAAGTTTACAAGCGCGTTATCGGGCAGTCATTATCTCAGCAGTTGAATATAGTATCCTAGGGACGTACTACACGACGATAGTTTTTGGAAAAAGTATTCATTTTATATATTCCATGGAAACCTTACGAACCATGTAAAGACAAACACCCGATGGCAATCTGTGCTAATCAGATTCTCTACTTAGGGCTGCTGCTACACCGAAAGAACCAGACATACGAACTGAAGCTGAACGCTCGCGAAAGTCGTAGAAGAAAAGAGAATAGGTATCAAGAAAACAGCTTCGTTACGGTGAACTTCATGATTAAAGCATAAATCGCAGTGTTGTCTTTGGTTCGATGACTAATTTATTCTTCACTGACGCGCTTTGGCGTTTCAAAAATAAACGCGTCACATGTGTTGATCCAACGGTGATTCCTTCTTGTGTCACTGGTGGTCCACAAAATCACATTCAACTTGTGGCTGGAGTCACTCGGCAGTACACATTTTCCAGACCATGTTCGGAAATACAGCTCATTGAAAATGCCTGGTGTGGCTGCGCAGTATGAATCTATTGATAGTTACAGAAGGTACAAATCCTGCAGTAGAATTTCTATTTATTGGACCCTGCAATAATACCACTGAAAGTACTGACGTTGAAAATTTGCTCCAAAGACTATTTCAGAATATCAACACGCCAAAGTTGTGCACTGGAGCTAGAATTCCCGTAGAAAACACTGACAGAAGATTGAAGCAACAGTAATTAACGGCAAACGTAAAGAAGGCCCGAGACCGCGCCTTCCCCTGAAAGCCACTGATTTGACACCCTTCACATTCAAACGACTCGCGTCGTGCGTGTCTTACTTTCACGATGACAATCAAGAAAGCTCATGTTTTCCTCACTGCCAACAGTGTGTTGTTTGCGCCAGAGTAGGAACTATTAAAACTCTCTACATCTATATCCCAAATCAGAAAATCAAAACCTTTGTCGACTGACGTTACACCAAATGTTGGCGTTTCTTCAAATTATTTTTCATTCAGCTGTATATCAAACGGAATAGTGAAACATACTTAATTCTCGTTATTAAGTATATAATTAGTTTATACCAATAAAATTAATGGAATCCCTAAAGTATGAGACCCAATTTTTCCACATTTTTCTAAGGTTTACGCAATCAAACTTACATGCATGACCCGTTTCCGTATATGCAGAGGTAAATACATTGGCAAGACGTCTGCCGGGTTTCGGTAGTTGCCTCTATTTTTATAACGCAACCAATCTTCTGAGGCGAGTTTTCAGTGCAAGAATACTACCAACCAATCATTTCTGTTCTGCTGCTTAATCTTAGAGATTCGTAGACTATAAAGCTCTTACCGCTAGGAAACAATCATTCTGTATCTCTTGTAATGTTGGTTCTAGAAGTTAACGCTCTCGCTAAGGTTGCTGCCTGTTTACTACTACTACTACTACTACTACTACTACACTACTACTCTTCTACTACTATTGCTGCTACTGCTACTACAACCACCACCACAGTAAAATCTCACCATCTTTAGCTCCTTCACCAGGTCATGGAAATTTCGAATGTTAGTAAAAATTCTGGAGAAAATTAGACATCTGTTTTTAGTCTAGAATATGGTGGAATGCTTTCCAAAAGAACGCTCTTCAGAGCTGCTATGAAAACATAACTGATGTTACAAAATTTTGAAAAAAATCGCTTACTTCAACATGTGGGAAACAGAACTACTGACATTTGGATTGGAAACAAGTATATGAATTTCCCAAAGTTTATAGAAGCATGTGGTACATATTTTCTTGTGAACACGTGCAAGTGTACCGAGATAAAAACAAAATACCTTAATAGGTGTGAAAGTGTTCCTCCTGTGTAACGAGAAACGTAGTCGCTGATGATGAATTAGTGTTCTGCTGCACCTTGGAGAGACTTCCAGCGAGGAAGTTTAGAAAACTATAAAAAATTTTTGGTAACATCTGAGGCATCATTATATCGTGTCACGTAGGAACGCATGTTATTTGTGGGTGACACCTACGCGAGTACTTGCATGTCGCTGTCAGGATTTTAGTTCCGACGGCTCTCCGTAATACGACCGAGAACGGTTCCCACTTTCAGAGAAAAAAAAAATATTTATACTCTTACTGACCATGTGTCACTGCACCATTCACCCAAACCGCCGATATACACTACAAAAATAACCATAGGCGCGTTAAAGTCAATATTTCCGTTGAAATCGAGCAAAATATATTTGTACCTATTGTTTCCTGCAACCCACGTTTTATCGAAGTGAACTACGAGATTATTGTTCACACCATGCAGTAATTGCACTGCACACAAATCTTAGTTTCTTTCTGCTGAAATGCGTCTGCATTCCTTCAAAAAATTTCGTCCCGTCATTACACTTTCTGAATCAGAAACCATGTCAGCGGAGAAGACAAGGAATGAAAGTTTCTGAGCCAGAGTAATTAATTTTATCACAGAGATAATCCAGTATTTTTCTAACTGTCGGATACTCTCTTGTCGTAGTACCGAAATACAGTTCTACGCAGTAAGTTTTTGTCAAAATCGCCAAATTCCGTAGATTTCCGTTTTCATTAATAACCCTTGGAGAATCAAAACGTGCTCACCTCTAGAGACTTAGAGATTCTGCTGAGGTTACTGCGCTGTTAATACGAACTACAGTCGATTGGGGAATACCAAAAGGCGTTTTTTTCTCTTTTTAAAGAAAAAGCTCTTGATGGCGTTGACCATAGTTTCAATCTCTTCAATGAACTTCACGAGAAAATATCCTCCACCAGCGAACTCGGAAACGAGGCCTGTCAGCTGAATTTTCTTTAATTTACGCTTACGGTAAAAGAAAATAAAATCCCTTTTAATGTTTTTCGTAAAGAAACATATCGATCAGATAGTACGTGCGTCTTCTATGCACCCACTATCTCATAAGAACGCTTTCTTTCACTCTGCTATTCACAGAGCTACTTCTATTCCACTGTCGAAAGAAAAATAAATTCGAGGAAGAAATTAATATAATCAAAATGTTAGCAGTTAATAGCGATTACGAACCTGCCATAGTGGATAACATACTTAAAAAGAAAACTGTAAAAACAGTTACTACACTCGGCACCTCTATCATCGAGTCCAGCCTAAAAACGCAATTTTCTTCTATTCCTTTCTTGGGGCCCATCCCCTATCACATCCAACCGCTTCTTCGTAATAAATACAACTGTAATGTCACCTTCTCAACCAATAATAGTTTGAAAAAAAAATTATTCATAATATAAATTCGAGCCATTCCCCTTTGAACAACTCTGGTGTCTATAAGATTCTTTGCAACACATGCTCTTCTTACTACATAGGATAAATTGGACGTGCCTTTAGAGTCAGATATAAAGAACATCTTTTAAGAAAAAATGCTGCTAACACCCAAAATTCGTCTTTGGTTGACCACCTTCTATGTAATTACAGGTCACGCTCCTAAACCTGTTCACGATATCAACATTCTGCACACTGCGAAGAAAGGGCGTAGATTTCATATTCTCAAAGAATTAGAGATTTTTAAACAATTTTCTCGAAATGATGGCCTCATTCTTAATATGCAGCTACAATTACGTAATAAAAGCTTCTTCAACGGCTGTGACTTGATATTTGATATCGTGTTCCCCCGTGCAGTCACCGAAATATTTCTTCTATCTAAGTCGATTCATAACTGTTGGTTCATTAAATGGTTTATATTAACTACATTTCATGTTATACCGTTTTTCTATTCGCTGAACTATTCAGCTCCTTTTGTAACTTTGTAATGGCGGTTTTCAGTCTTTAAACTGTACTTCTAAGCTCTTGTGTAGACAAATTGTTGCCGTGTATGCTGCTGTCAGATAAAATATTGCCTCTTAGTTCAAGTATTACACATTTCACCTGTCTATATTTGGAATGTTAAGTAGCCGGTTTGTATTTGCGGCTACCAGATGGCACTTTTGGTGTAACGATCATCTGCCCGCTATTGCTAACGCGGGTGCCTCAGTCTGATGCTATCGCAGCCCGACATGTGGTGTAGCTCTTAGTGGCCTGCCTCTATGTTTCCTATATTAATATTTTGTGACTAAAGCGTTATTGCTTCATATTAATTTATACGTGACATGCCAGTTTTAAATGTTTTATTTCTGAGGAAGGCACTCTTAGAAGTGGCCGAAACCTAGGTCAAAAAGACTTCATTTTCGCGACCGAGTGCTGCAATTGTTTTAATTTTTCCACAAGGCTTTGTTGTCATTTTATGAACTTGTGCAAATTTTATATCATTCGTTGCTTCTTCAGTGCTGGGCAGATCAGTACAAAAAGTCAGTACTTTCGATACAATTTTAGATGGTTTTGAAATGTGTTTTCGCCCCTTATACACACCGACCGGAGTAGCACTACACGTAGACACTGGCTCCTGCATTTTGCGCCCTGCCAAACATACGTCATTGCTGCATTACACAGAAGACTGAAACACACGGCCAAGATCTAGCGGAAACACTTAACATCCAGCTGGCATCGACCTACTGCACTGTTAGGCGTATATTTAGCGACAAGGCTATGAGGCGGGCAAATCACAGCATTTAGAGCCTGATTACTTCAGGCAGCTGTTGTGACCTTGGGGTTTCTGCTTTCGTGACGACCGCTTCAGTTGTTTGTTATGTACAAAGAGCAACAGTTAATTTTCATATTACAGCACGACGGATTTGCTGTGTAGCAACGGAGAATTTTTAAATCTGAAAAGCACCACTGAGTTTGTCGGTCAATACACAGTCACTGTCTGGAACCGCGCGACCGCTACGGTCGCACATTCGAATCCTGCCTCGAGCATGGATGTGTATGATGTCCTTAGTTTAGTTACGTTTAAGTAGTTCTAAGTTCTAGGGGACTGATGACCTCAGCAGTTAAGTCCCATAGTACTCAGAGCCATTTGAACCAACACAGCCACTTGCTGTTGGGCATCGCAATACTCATTTCATGGTTTTACTTCTGCTTGGTGAACTATTCGTAAAGATTCTGTCTTCATTTGCGTTTACGTGCTATTATTAACCTATGTGAAACTGTATATGGCGTTTGAGATTTTAGTCGCTAAGCACTATTTAAACAATACATTTTCATTGTTGCCGAGGAGTGCAACCAGCCATAAATACGACGCACTTTTAAAAAGATTTGTTTTTATTGCCATGACCAGTTTCGGGCTATCATGTATAATGTTTATATTCAGACTGCTAACTTTCTCCTTACAAACTCAGCAGCATATCGTCTAATCGTCTATTCCTGCACAGCTCAGGATTACTTGAGTAACACGACATTATAAGTTGTTCGGATAGATGAAAAATAAAAAATAAAAATTCTAACGACCCTACATTGATTATGTTTAAGCTTTTTCATGCGAACGACCTTGGCAGATGTTTAACGCTGAGGTACTTGTGTGCGACAGTGATTTGTTTATAATTCGAGAGCGGCTTGAACTGCAATAGTTTACGCACCGTCCCGAAAGCAACACAAAACGCCGTCCGCTGGGTACATTGCAAGTGCAGACGACGTGCTGACAAGAACAACGTAACGGGAGAAGTCAACCTTCTAAAGACGGGTATTATACCCGGTATCTGATTATGGGATTAAAATAAAGCTTTTAAAGAATTTGTGGCTGGTGACGTAACTCAACAATCCATAATGTCCTCAGAGTTCATGATATGCAACATGCCTAAAACAATATTTTCAATAATCTTTCGTGCTTAGTGAGAAAAACCTGAAAGGATATTCAGCCTTACGCGGTACACTGTTGGCTTCGTTTCTCTTTACTCAATCATATGTTAGCATTTTTTGTGTTATTTTCAGTGCAATTCTTTAATTGTTCAGTCTAAAATTTATATTGTAACATTTGAATTGCTGAATACAGTTACATGTACGAGTGTTTCCAAATTTTTTCCGTTGGAGTTCATGGGGGACTGTACTGTTCCTGACATGTTAAACAACTGATACGGAATATTGTACTTTTATGATATGGCGAATATCAGGCCTAGGATTTAGAAGCAATTATTTACTTTTGCGCATACCTTACATGACGCTACCGTTTTTCTTTTTTTTTCTGGTAGCTTTATAACTGTCACAAATTTCACAACCTGTCCCCCACAAACAAAACCGTTTCTGTTTTTCGTTCACTTCGGACCTAAAATAGCGCCATTGAGCATGTTAATTCTGACTTCTGATTCTGTAACATTGTTTCTTGTTATTTTCCGTGTTAGGCCCATTATATTATTTAGTTCAAATGGCTCGGAGCACTATGGGACTTAACATCTGTGGTCATCAGTCCCCTAGAACTTAGAACTACTTAAACCTAACGAACCTAAGGACATCACACAGATCCATGCCCGAGGCAGGATTCGAACCTGCGACCGTAGCGTCACGCGGTTCCAGACTGAAGCCATTATATTATTTCTTAACATGGCTACACATGCATTTTTCTCATAAAAATGTTCGTCCTCTATCGTGTTATTGCGGTTTATGTTCATTTGTTTCGTTGTAAATTTATTTGAAAGGATGTCACGAGAATTTCAATGTGTTTCATTGTGTTTCTTTTCTTAGGCTATGGACTTTTATGTATGATAATTCTATTCCATGCTTAGCTTTCGGTGTAAGTTATTGCTTGTTCTAAGAAATATCAAACCAATTTCTGTGTTCGTTGGGTGATGACCATGCCATTAGCTTGTATTCAAATTTTTTATGAGATCTATTAACTTTTAACGTTCTGGTGTTCCCATAATTGTTTCGCTAACATATACAAACAGAGAGCAAATGGAAATTAATTGGTAGGTGACTGGCGGTTTTAATCAGTGTCAGCAGTTCCTCTTCCAAGTTTGTTCTGTGTTGCCCTGTTAGTTCTGAATGCTATTTGTCCTGCATTTTGATGTTTATTTTACATGTCTGTATCATAGCCATTCTCCAATGCTGTTTCCTTTACTTGTTTATTTTTATACTTAAGTGTTCTGTTTAGAATGAAATTTTCACTCTGCCGCAGAGTGTGCGCTGATATGAAACTTCCTAGCAGATCTTCTGTGAATTGTGGAAGCTTGGAGACCAGGTATTGGCGGAAGTAAAGCTGTGTGAAGGGGTCGTGAGTCGTACTTGGGTATCTCTGCCGGTAGAGCTTTTGCCCGCGTGAGGGAAAGGTCTCGAGCTCGAGTCTACGTCCAGTATACAGTTTTAATCCGTCAGGAAATGTTCTGTTCAGTCGGTAGCATCTCAAGCTTTCTTTCTTATGTGCTATTAGGTAATTAGATTGATTATCCATAACTGTGCTGGTGATAATGAATTTCGTGCGTATTGTGAACTCACGTTGTGTATGGTTTGCATTGAAGATGCACAAAACGTGCTGAAACATGAATGCATAGAGAAAACTAATTTGTGACTTGTATAAGGCGGAATATCTCTCAAATTAATATATTTTCAATTAGTTTTTTTGTGCCATTTGCAATAAAATGAGCCGGCCGGAGTGGCCGTGCGGTTCTAGGCGCTGCAGTCTGGAGCCGAGCGACCGCTGCGGTCGCAGGTTCGAATCCTGCCTCGGGCATGGATGTGTGTGCTGTCCTTAGGTTATTTAGGTTTGATTAGTTCTAAGTTCTAGGCGACTGATGATCTCAGAAGTTAAGTCGCGTAGTGCTCAGAGCCATTTGAACCATTTTGCAATAAAATTATACTGGAATTTTCTGCATTGTGAATGCACGCTGAAATGTAAGTATTTTTGTCATATCAGTAATGCAACATATCAAGTCGAAACTTCGCCGGCCGTTGTGGCCGAGCGGTTCTATGCTCTTCAGTCCTGAACCACGCGATTGCTACAGTCGCAAGTTCGAATCCTGCTTCGGTCATGGTTGTGTGTGATGTCCTTAGGTTAGTTAGGTTTAAGTAGTTCTAAGTTCTAGGGGGCTGATGACTTCAGACGTTAAGTCGTGCTGAGAGCCATTTGAAACCTCATAGACGCAAGAGATGTGCCAGGATGACTCCACACCGTTATGGCGAAAAGTCTTAGAGACCGAGGAAGCAGAAATTAGAAACGTTAGGAAACGTAGTTGTACCGGTGAATGTAGTCAGACATGAGGGCATGATGAGATGTTACACGTAAAATGCAGGAGAACGCAACCAAATTCTTTACCAAACATCCTTTTTCTTTTTCGATAAGGATTTACTTATAATTATCTCCTCTGTTCTTTCCAGTGACCGAATGATGTAAAGTGACGGAACTGAACTCGCTTTGGGAGGGACGGTGGCTCAAATCCCATTCCGGAAATTCAGATATATGTTTACCTCGATTTATCTAAACCTCTCAAATAAAATTCAGAATCATTTACATCCAAAACTACATTGTGTTCCCTCCCCAGCCTTTCCCTTACTCACCTTGTACTTGCTCGAATCGGTATTTCGTTGATGGAACGCTGAACTTCAAATTCAGAGTCCGCCAGAAAAATGTATACATACTTTAAGGAACGAAAAGTATTTCTCATGTGTTTATTTTACATTTAATAATTGATCACACATGTTGTACAACCTCCAGTTTATCACATGGTTACTTTAAATGTTCACCGTTGGTAGCTATACACACAACAGAAGGACGAGCTGTCGCCGCAACTACGTCAGTCAATGTTACAGTGGAGATCGCTGCAAATGTCGCTGTGAAGTTCCTCCTGGTAAAGTTCCTCCAGCTTGCGTGGCTTACGCCGATAGACGTTGTCTTTCACACTTCCCCATAAGTAAAAGTCCATAGATGTTAGATTTGGCGACCGTGGAGGGAACTCAATGGGCTCTCTTTGTCGAATCCAACTGTCATCCAGGAAAGCTCGTACGGTTCGGTGTAGTATGATGGCTCCCCATCCTGTTGGTAGAAGACCTTTTCATCAACTCCATAAAGCGCACGTGTGCGTAACATTTACAGGTACACTTCTCCAGTGACAGTAGCATCAAAGAAAAACGGCCCTACTAAGCTCCTAGATGATAGTCCACACCACACACGAACCCCTGGCAGATTGTTCGTCATCAGTTACCCTTTGCTGATGCCATTCGCAAAACTGCATTCGGCGATCAGAATCGTCTTCATTAATCGCGTGCAGTAATTGTGGTATGTAAACTTCCCACTTCGCAGCTTTTAGAATTCTTCGTACACTTGTACTGCTAACCCCCACTTCACGTGCACATTGCGGAGACTTCTATGGAGAATTAACAAACGTTTCCAACACTAGAGTCGACGAAGCAGGACTCGTATGCTGTCTTCCTGATCTTCCTCTGTGAATATCACAACTCGTTCCATACAATTCAGACTTGTCAATGATGCGTTTAATTGTTAGGCGCGTTGGCGGTTCTGTTTCAAACTCCCGCCTCCACTGACGTTGCGCTTCAACGGCATTATCAAACTTGAAAAACCACTTCACAATACATTTTCGTTGCTCGAATGTCAAGCGTATTCCAGCTACCTTGTTTTCTCAATACCGAGGTGAAAGTACTAACACCTGTTGAGCCAGTGACCATACTACAACACACTCGTAACTCAAATCGAACAACAATATCGATATCTCGATAGAGCCTGACAAAGTTTGTATACATTTTTCTGTCGGATTCTGAAGAGAGGAACAAAAAAGGCTTGTACCTGCACCTTCAGACGCCAAGAGAGGATTGAAGAACTAGTAGTATTTCTCCTTTCAAGCCCATATTTGCTTTTATTTCACATTATCACCGGGTCCAGAGGGAAAATATGTAGCGGCAATTACACACGTAGCGTAAATGACGTCGTAAGGACTAGTGTAGTATATTTGAACTTTGACCGCGTAACGCTACGTGTTCCACCATTCCTTTAGGTATTTAACAGTTTGCAGATTCGTCTCTTTTTAGACAGAATGGGGGGTGAAAATTTGAATATTTCAGGTTAAAACTCTTGAGCAAAGTAGTAATGTAGCCGTTGATTGCCGGCGTTACCTAAACATCCAATAACACTACTTTGATTCACTACACTGGAACCGCTGCATCTTTGGTTTTCTATCCTAGCTAAACAACTTTCATTCAAATTCAATTAACAGCTTTCTTTTGAAAAGTTACTCTTTTGAAAATATATTTCGGTGCATTATTTTAAAGCCAGAGATATCATTTTTCATTCTCCATACAACTTACAATATACGAGGGGTTGCTGGAACGTAATCCTGCAACTTTTTAGTATGAATAATCTTAAAGTTTATGAAATAAAACAAAATTTATTAACATTCTGCGTCTTTGTTCTTCACGTCTACATATTTGCAGCCCTCTGCCGCTAGATTTGTTTTGAATTGTAGCACTGTGGCGCATAAGATGGCGGTGCGTAACCTAACTACGTAACTGCGCGAGAAACAGCTTGTTGTAATGTAGTTTCGAATTGGAAGAGTTCATCCACACATGGAGCGCCCTCTCCTTCAGCATGACAATGCCAGACCACGTCCGAGTGCAGCGACATTTGCGACAGTCCGGCGCCTTGGGTTCATTGTCATCGATAATCTTCCATATGGTGTCTATTTGCCTCCAAACATTTTTCATCTGTTTCCAGAACTTACAGAAAACCTTCGAGGACTTCACTTAGATAGTGATGGTGCAAGCAGACGTGAGGCTGTGCCTCCGTCAACAAAGTGAAACATTCTACGGTAATGGTATCAAGAAACTGGTCTCTTGTTGGGAGAAATGTGTAGACATGAAGAATAAAGATGTTGAATGTTTTTCTTAAAAACCTTTGAGAGTTTACACATAAAGGAATTCAGAGGCATTACTTTTCACCATGCCCTTGTTAACGCTTCCTTCAGTATACACTGTAATTTCAAAAAAAGATATTGAAAGAAAATCGCCTTCGGTACACACAGTAGAAAATTTTAATAACTCAGTGATTATCTGCACAGTAACTTTAGGCTGGACAATTCACCAACAATGAAAGAATACCATGCCACGTATTAAAAAACTCTGAGTAGTGTTACAATACAATGGGTCTTCTTGATAGTGGCCAGAACAAGAACAGGTTACAAATTCGGCATTTAATGATTCATTTTACAGTTTTAGTTTATCAGTAAAATGCCACTCGAATTTCTGTGTAGCGTCGGTCTGCTGCTGACGGTGAACGGTCGTCGACAAGGTGAAATTTTAATCTGGCAACTTGAAGTTTCCGTGTAGCGCGAAGACCGTCAAACACTTGTTATTATGGAAAAAACAATGAACGTAGAATATACCATATGTTGTGTATTTACAATATTTATCGTGTAGGAGGCTAAATTTTCAGCGGTACAGCATTAAAAAAAATCTGTATCACTTTGAACTGCAGGACGCAGATAGTGGTAGTGAAGGGCGGTGCAATGGCGGAGCTGTCATTTGTACTCAGGTGATTCGTGTGAAAGTGAGTCCGACGTGATTATGACCGCACGACGTGAATTAACATGCTTTGAACGCGGAATGGTTGTTGGAACTAGACGCATGGGACATTCCATTTCGGAAGTCGTCAGGCGACTCAGTATTCCGAGATCAACAGTGTCAAGAGTACACGAAAAATTTCAAATTTCAGGCATTACCTCTCACCACGGACAACGCAGTAGCCGACGCCTTTCACTTAACGAACGAGGGCGGCTACGATAGCGTAGTCTTTGCTAACAGCCAAGCAACTCTGCGTGAAATAACCGCAGAAATCAATGTGAGACATATGACGAACGTATCCGTTAAGACAGCACGACAAAATTTGGCGTTAATGCGTTATGACAGAGGATGACCGACGGGAGTGCCTTTGCTAGCAGCACGACATCGCGTCTAGCGCCTCTCTTGGGCCGGTGACCATATCATTGAACTCTAGACGACTGGAAAACCATCGCCCGGCCAGACGAGTCTGTTTCAGATGGTAGAAGCTGGTGGGGGGTTCGAGTCTGGCGCAGACGCCGCGAAGCCATGGACCCAAGGAACTGTGCAAGTTGGTGGTGGCTCCATAGCGGTATGTGCTGTATTTTTATGGAATGGGCTGGGTCCTCAGGTCCAACTGAACCGATATCAGCTGTAAATTGTTATGTTCGGCTGTTTGGAAACCATTTACACCCATTCGCGGACTTCAGGTAACGAAATAACGATGAAATATCAACGGATGTCAATGAACCGTGTCACCGGGTCGTAATTGTTCGCGTTTGGTTTGAAGAACGTTCTGGACAATTGAAGCGAATTGTTTGGGATCCATGTAGCATTTATGGGACATAATTGAGTCGTCAGTTCGTGTACAAAATGTTCCACCGCCAACACTTTCGTAACTAATTATGGCCGGCCGAAGTGGCCGTGCGGTTAAAGGCGCTGCAGTCTGGAACCGCAAGACCGCTACGGTCGCAGGTTCGAATCCTGCCTCGGGCATGGATGTTTGTGATGTCCTTAGGTTAGTTAGGTTTAACTAGTTCTAAGTTCTAGGGCACTGATGACCTCAGCAGTTGAGTCCCATAGTGCTCAGAGCAAACTAATTATGGACGCTAGGGAGGCAGCATGGCGCAACATTAATTTTCTGCAGTGAACTTTAGGGCAAAAAAAAAAGGAATAAAAGTGAGATAGTGTTAATACTATCATCCTTCATTACCTCCTCTGCATTACTGCAGATGACGTGTCACTGAGCACATTTGTACTGTGCATGCAGTACACGTGAGGTGCCTAGTTGTTTCCTCTGCCCTGTGTGCAATACATAAGTTCTTGTACACTTCACTAACCTGCTGTCTTCATGATGATGATGTCCCCAGCGCAGAAAACAGCACGCAGGTATTGGATTCTTTTTCTTGAGGCTGAAATTAACTTCGCAAGGAACTGCTGCTACGAATAAACTATAACTCATTTGGGATGCCACTCACGTTTTTATTGATATAGACACGAGAAACTATTCTTGATCACAACGTATTGAATATATCTTTCCACAGTCATTATATCTGGCTAAAGTAACATGAAATACATCCTGCCACAGACAACATGTCTGTCTACTGGAACGGTCAGAACTGGAGAACCGGACTGCCCGAGACACTTTGCGCGCCAAGCCAGCAAGGCGTGACCCGAACGCCACCGAAGTGCATCGGCAGTAATATCGTCAGTCTTTTGTTTTAGTAATACTTTGATTTTAATAATTTTGAAATGACTAATTGATAGCTGGCTGTTGAGAGACGTTTCTTTAAAAAATGGAGTAATTTGGATGACAGGTTTAATTAATAATAGCAACTAAAGTTTAACGTTTTGGCGCCCTACCACCGAACACAGCAGCCAACCACAGAGCAGCAGCATCATGCAGGGGGTTTTTCTCACGGGAATGGTACCGAATTAACATCTGTCACCGGTACCTCATCGCACATTGCCTTATCTCTATGCTTCTTGCATCTCCGCTGCCCTGGGAATAGCTTCCTGGAGCCTAATATGATGGCTGAATAAGGCAGATATATTACAACTTCCGACGACTTGCTGGGTCTATGGCACGTTGAGCTGCTGCACTACACCAGGCAAAAGGCGATCCGACACGATATCAGGAGGTATCCAGCGACTTTTGTCACCTCGGTGTACTCAGTAAACTGCCACCGAGTGTGCTGGCTATCGGGAGGTGGCCTGGCACAGGATGGGCAGCAGAGGACGGCATGGAGCTAGTTGAAAGGTTGGTGACCACAACCTCGTAAGAAAAAGTGAACTGGAGCAAGCGTCATGAAGGAATTTTCTCGAGTATAATCAGTCTATGGGAAGTACCATTAAACAGTAACATTTGGAGCATATACTGTACTCGAGCATTATGAATCCCCTTGAAGATAAAGACTCATTGATACATAACCGCCGGCCGATGTGTCCGAGCGGTTCTAGGCGCTTCAGTCTGGAACCGCGCGACAGCTACGGTTGCAGGTTCGAATCCTGCCTTGGACATGGATGTGTGTAATGTCCTTAGGTTAGTTAGGTTTAAGTAGTTCTAAGTTCTAGGGGACTGATGACCTCAGATGTTAAGTCCCACAGTGCTCAGAGCCATTTGAACCATTTTGATACATAACCAACACAGATTCAGAAAATATCGTTCTTGTGCAACACAGCTAGCTCCTTATTCCCATGAAGTAATGAGTGCTGTCGACAACGGATCTCAGATCGATTCCATATTCCTAGAATTCCAGAAGGCTTTTGATACAGTTCCTCATAAGCGACTCTTAATCAAATTGCGCGCATATGGAGAATCGTCTCAGTTGTGCGACTGGATTCGTGATTTCCTCTCAGAGAGGTCACAGTTTGTAGTGATAGACGGTAAATGATCGAGTAGAACAGAAGTGGTATCTGGCGTTCAGCAAGGTAGTGTCGTAGGCCCTCTGCTCTTCCTGACTTACATAAATGATCTAGGTGACAATCTAAGCAGCCCCTTTAGATTGCTTGCAGATGACGCTGTAATTTACCTTCTGGTAAAATCATCAGACGATCAATTCCAATTACAAAATGATCTAGAGAGAATTTCTGTATGTGCGAAAAGTGGCAATTGGCTCTAAACAAAGAAAAGTGCGAGGACATCCATATGGGTACTAAAAGAAATCCGATAAATTTTGTGTATACGATTAATCGCACAAATCCAAAGGCTATCAATGCGACTAAATACCTAAGAATTACAATTACGAGCAACTTAGATTGGAAAGACCACATAGACAGTACTGTGGGGAAGACGAAGCAAAGACTGCGCTTTGTAGGCAGGACGCTTAAAAGATGCGACAAACCCATTAAAAAGACAGCCTACATTACACTTGTCCGTCCTCTGCCGGAATAATACTGCGCGATATGGGATCCTTACCAGGCAGGACTGACGGAGGACATCGAGCAAGTGCAAAGAAGGGCAGCTCGTCTCGTGTTATCGCGCAATAGGGGTGAGAGTGTCACTGATATGGTACGCGAGTTGGGGTGGCAGTCACTGAAACAAAGGCGGTTTTCTTTGCGGCGAGATCTATTTACGAAATTTCAATCACCAACTTTCTCTTCCGAATGCGAAAATATATTGTTGACACCCACCTATGTAGGGAAAAATGGTCATCATAATAAAATAAGAGAAATCATAGCTATTATAGAAAGATATAGGTGTTTCTTTTTCCATGAGCCATTCGAGAGTGGAATGGTAGAGAAGTAGTATGAAAATGGTTCGATGAACCCTCTGCCAGGCACTCAACTGTTAATTGCAGAGTAACCATTTAGATGTAGATGTTTCCTGTTATGCTTCTAATACAAATCTTATGCCTTTACCTGCTGGAAGGAATCACGAGAGGAAGAAAGGAAAGAAGAAAGAAAAAGAAAGGAAGAAGGGCAGGAAGAATGAAAACGAAAGGAAAGTAAGTGAGTAAGTAACTAACTAAGTTCGAATTCCGATAGGAGCCATTGTTTCAAAGGAGCCGTTTCATATTTGCCTTAAGCAGTTCAGGGAAAATGCAGAAAACCTAAATCTGGATGACGGGACGAGGATTTGAATCAGCGTCCTCCTAGTGCTAACACCTTTTACAGGTCCAAATTCAGATGCATAATTCCTAGGATTTATCGACTTAGAAAAAGAGTTCGGCAACATAAAATGGTGCAAGGTGTACGAAAACCCGAGAAAAATAGGAATAAGGTATACGAAAGACGGACAATATACAGTTCGTACAAGAAACAAGAAATTGGAAGACAGGGATTGGAAGATAAAGAACGAAATGTACGGATGAAAAAGGGAATAAGACAGAGATTTAGTCTTTCTTCCTTGCTGTTCGGTCTATACTTCGAAGAAGCAATGAAAATAAAACAAAAGTTCAAGAGTGGGACTAAAACTGAAGGTGACGGGATATCAGTGGTAAGATTCGCTGATGTCATTGCTATCCACAGTGAAAGTGAAAAACAATTATAACGCCTGTTGAACCGAATGAACGGTCTAATGAGTGCAGAATACCGATTGAGAGTAAATCGAAGGAAGGCGAAAGTAATGTAAGCAGCAGAAATGAGAACAGCGGAAATTATACATCAGGATTGGCGATCAGGCAGTAGATGAAGTTAAGGAGTTCTGCTACACATGCAGCAAAATAATTCGTAACGGACGGAACAAGGGTGACATTAAAAGCATACTAGCACTGGCAGAAAGGGCATTCCTGACCAACAGAAGTCTACTAGTATCAAACATAGATCTTAAATTTCTGAGAAAGAACGTTTGAAGCATAGCGTTATATGGCAGTGAATATTGACTGAGGGGAAACTAGAACAGAAAAGAATTGAAGCATTTGAGATAGGGTGCTACAGAAGAATTTTGAAAATGAGACGGATTGATAAGCAATGAGGAAGTTCTCCTGACAATCGGCAAGGAAAGGAATACGCGGGAAACACTGACAAGAAAATGGGACAACATGGTAGGACATTTGTTAAGACATCATCGAATAACTTGCATGGTATTAGACGCAGCTGTAGAGGGTAAAAACTGCTGAGGAAAACAGATTGGAATACATCGAAAAAATATCCGTGGACCTGGGTTGCAAGTGCTGCTCTGAGGTGAAGAGATTGGCACAGGAGATGAATTCGTGGCGGGTCGCATTAGACCAGTCAGAAGACTTATGACTCATAAAATTACAGCCAACTTCTCACCTAATGATTTCGTTACTGCTGGATTGTTGGTGGTGTTTTTTGGGCACAAATAAACTGACTAAACAAACTGTGCTTCCATACTATTAGTGTGAGTTTAACTGTAACGATTTGCGCAACCGTGATTAATTAAGGAGGTGCTTTCTAAAAAGAAATAAGGCCCATTACAGCTATTCACGAACTGCAATAGCGTCAATGAGCCAATGATCAAGAAGCCAATGATCAACACTGATAGGTTATTTACATGTCGCCTTCATACGTCTTTATTTTATGCAGGATATTACATATATATTACGGCTAAAACGGCGCAGTCAAATCCGGATTCCAGAAAAGTGTAGTTCTCTCGTAGAGTCTGCTAAAATGACATATTCGTAGGTTTAGTGTTAACAGTTTCAGCAATTTCTGCTGACTCCAGTGTCGTTACACCGTGAGCCCAGCCCACAACATGCAACTTGCTCGCGGAGACAGCAGCCTAATTAGCGAACGCAACACATTGCCTCCCTAATGCTACACAGCTGAATGTACCAACACTTAAACAGTACAAATAGAGTATTACGCAACTCAAAATGACCACATCCTTGGCGGTTTGTAAAATGAAAACTAAACAAATTTTTTTATTGATCTGAAGGCAATTAAATATTCTTAGTCTTCTGTCTGTTTTTCCACTGATATTCAACAATTTCGATAAATAAACTCCTAACAAAGGAGATTCGCATCTGCTACTTCTCATATTAGGAAATACCGAAAGAGGCCCGTTAATGTTGTGCCGCAGCCATCGTCGTCGTCATGGCGGAAAAAGACAAAAAATTTATCTTTGGTCGACTACTTGGGAGAGCTCCTTACCTCGCAGAGAATTCGCTTTCTGGGGCTCTGAATCTCTTAGAAATGAAACAGAAGTTCCTAACAAGATATGCCCGCTTTATGACGAGGTTACGTAGTAGAAGGGCATACTGAACGAAACCCATAGAGTTAATATTACTTAGCTGAGAGAAGGCCCCTAACTTATTTTCAAACAAGACGCTAATGGAATGTTACCAGTATCTTACAGAAATCAACAATTTACACGATTTCGCTGCAACTTAAGATCATAGAATATGTTCTGAGTAACAACTGCCAAGTGCTTATTGGCGAATTTTCTTCCACGCGATCCAAAACCATTCTGCATCTACATGGCTACTCTACAAACGACACTTAAATGCCTAGCAGAGTGTTCATCGAACCATGTTCACACTAATTCTCTATTATTGCACTCTCGAACAGCGCGTGGAAAAAAACGAATACCTAGATCTTTCCGTGAGAGCTCTTTGAACTTTCTCGATGTACCCCGTTAATCCTATCTGTGTTCGTTTTTTATTGTTTCTGCGACAGTGTTCTGGCCTGTTTTGTGTACCGTGGAGCATCAGCTCCATTTTTGTTAATTTATTTGGCATAAATCTCTCAATTTCTGTCGATACTATTTATTTGAATTCAAGCCACATCAGGTCTATATTTAAACTTACTTTGGAATGAGTGAAGATCGTCTCTCAGAAAGCGAATTTTTGTCTGCTTGTTTGAAAAAAAAAATGGTTTTCGTTTATTTTTTACGGATTTGGGAGTTAAGATATTCAGTCTCGCTACGGCAACCTTGTGTAAACAAATCCCTGTATCCGTTTTGATGCTCGTCATTAGCTCAGGATTATTTGTTGGTAAGAGGTCAAGAGTGTTGTCACAGCAGTTTACTATTCGAGTAGGCTGATGAGCTAACTGCTCGAATTAATTTTCAGAGAGTGCGTTAAGCTCAATTTCGGACGATGTTTTATGCTTACGTCCGCATTTAAACATATATTTCCGAACATATCGAGGGTAAATTAAAGTCACTACCAACTAAAATTGTATGAGTCGGGTATATGTTTGAAACGAGACTCAGTCTTTCAGCAATTGTATCATCTGAGATGAGAGGTCTCTAAAAGCGTCCAATAATTATTTTAATCCGATTTCCAAAAATGACCTATACCCATATTAACTCACAGGAACTATCTACTTCAATTTCGCTAGAAGTTAAATTACTTCTAACAGCAAGAATCACGCCATCGCCAGTTGTATTTAGCGTATCCTTTCTGAACACCGTTACGTCATTCCCAAGAATTTTGTCTGAACTTGCCTCCAGCAATTATACTGAGGGAATTGTTTTGTGTTGAGAACCTTGGGTAGCAGGTTTTCGAATGTTACTAAACTTTTCTCTGTACAAGCATCCGGCTTGCCGAAGCCTTCATCTTGCTCCACAGTACGTTAAACGCGTGTCTGCATATTCATGCAACGAATAATTCACCGTTGTCAACCAGTCACGAAAACATATATAAACTCCAGAGTGCATACATCGCGGACAACTGCGTACTGTGTTGCAGCCACCAACAATGACGCGACATGAGATTGTTTGTTGTGAATTATAAGCACTTTCCAACACTGTGCCTCGGGTACGTTGCTGAGTCATGACCCCCTTATCGCCCGAAACATTAATTTTCGGTCATTGAGTCCTCTTCTCAAAATACACTGTTTACAGTCCTCTGCCTTCTGCATAATTCTGAACTGAATAATATAACGCTCCAGACGCAACAAGAAAAATAGTATATAATGTGGAAGCTTATTTAAACATTCTGAGACTGTCTTCAAAAAGCACCTTATCATCTTCAAAGCGTATTAACTTCGTTTCAACAAAGGCAAAAGAGCAGTTGAGGTATTTACCGAAGCGGACAGACTACCGTACTTCCAAACACCATTCGCTAATTGATTAAGAATACTCATAAATAATCCTTACCCAAAATTCATTGTATCGTAACGTCACGTCAGAGCCATAGCCAGGACCATCTTCGTGCAGAAGGCGTTGAGGGGAACTGAAATATCCAGCACTAGTGTACTGGGAAATTCCCGAGAGTAGGATGAACGAAATTCCTTACCTCCGACTTGTTTCTAGCGTTTATCAGTATCACGTGGATAATTGTTGTTGAGGTAAAGTACGTAACGAATGTAATGAGGGAGAAAACCAGTACCAGCGTTTCTGCTGGATGGATCATCATCAGTTCTGCCATCAATACTCGAAGCAGGAAGGACGGAAGCAAGGAACGAAGAATAATTGGGGTTTAACGTCTCGTCGACATCGATGTCATCAGAGACGACCACAAGCTCGGAGTGTTTCAAGGATAACTTGACAATCAGCTTAACTTTGAAAGTAAACACATCAAAAAAAGTTTTGCATCACCCCAGTTTCCAGAAATCCTGAAGATAGACGTTGACTGTGAATATTGTATCATAGACACAGTCCCTTTGACTGTTCAGAGATATCACTAAATCCACCCAAAGATGTAAGCAACCATGCATGAGCAGCGCCTGTTGGACAGAGGGGGTCCAACAGTCGATCAGTTTCAGTCATTCCACCAGGAAGGAGGTACACAGCTCGTGTTGTTTATAGTTTAACCATGCCTAGACGGTCAGTACTGCGGTTCGATCGCGTCCACATTGTTACTTTGTGCCAGAAAGGACTCTCAACAAGGGAAGTGTCCAGGCCTCACGGAGTGAACCAAAGCGATGTTGTTCGAACATGGAGAAGATACGGAGAGACAGGAACTGTCGATGACATACCTCGCTCAGGCCGTCCAAAGGCTACTTCTACAGTGGATGACCGCTACCTACGGATTATGGCTCGGAAGAACCTTGACAGCAACGCCACCGTATTGAATAATGCTTTTCGTGCAGCCACAGGACGTCGTGTACGACTCAAATTGTGCGCAATAGGCTGCATGATGCGACACTTCGCTCCCGATGTCCATGGCGAGGTCCATCTTTGCAACCACGACACCAGGCTTCGCGGTAGAGATGGGCCCAACAATACGTCGAATGGACCGCTCAGGATTGGCATTACGTTCTCTTCCCCGATGAGTGTCGCATATGCCTTCAACCAGACAATCGTCGGAGACGTGTTTGGCGGCAACCCGGTCAGGCTGAACGCCTTAGGTACACTGTCCAGCGAGTCCAGCGAGGTGGAGGTTCCCTGCTGCTTTGGGGTGGCATTACGTGGGGCCGACGTATGCCGCTGGTGGTCTTGGAAGGCACCGTAACGGCTGTACGATACGTGAATGCCATCCTCCGACCGATAGTGCAACCATATTGGCAGCATATTGGTGAGGCATTCGCCTTCATGGACTACAACTCGCACCCCTATCGTGCACATTTTATGAATGACTTCCTTCAGGAGAACGACATCGCTAGACTAGAGTAGCCAGCATGTTCTCCTGACATGAACCCTATCGAACATCCCTGGGATAAATTGAAAAGGGCTGTTTATGGACGACGTGACCCACCAGTCACTCTGAGAGATCTATGCCTAATCCTCGTTGAGGAGTGGGACAATCTGGACCAACAGTGTCTTGAGGAGCTTGTGGATAGTATGGCACGGCAAACACAGGCATGCGTCAATGCAAGAGGACTTACTACTGGGTATTAGAGGTACCGGTGTGTACAGCAATCTGGACCAACTCCTCTGAAGGTCTCGCTATATGGTGGTAAAACATGCTATATGTGGTTTTCATGAGCAGTAAGAAGGGCGGAAATGATGTTTATGTTGATCTCTATTCCAATTTTTGTACAGGTTCCGGAACTCTCTGAACCGAGGTGATGCAAAACTATTTTTGATGTGTGTATTAACAGCCAACTGTTATCAGGGCTTTAGTCAAAATAAGATTGTCAAAAGGGACGGGTCGGGATCCACTCGCACCTTTGTTGCCGCTTAAAATTCACAGGTTGCTTGCTTTGAAGTAAGCCTTATCATTGTCATATTGTTTCCTAATGTCTTTAACCTTTAAACACAGGAACGCATCTTAATCCCAAATCTCTAGACATACAGCTTTCAAATTAAAAGTTACGTCATCTGTTTTGTGTAACTGAATCAGTCTTGTCATCAATGGTGCTTATGTAGTTTTCATGTGTTGCAGAAGGTGATTTAATAAGTGGAACTGTGTCCAGCGCGGTAGTAAACACCGTAAACACCGCTGTTTTACCTGATAACGGGCGGGCTGCAGGTCCGGTCGTCTTGAAATTGTTGTAATACTGTTTGCTGTTTTGATTTTTCTTGAAACAGTTTATACAGTTTACAAATTTGTTCATTTTGTTAAAAAAACAATATTTATGGTTATATATTGTTAATTAAACAAGGTTGTGTGAAAAGAAAGTTATATTGGTGGGTCCTCCCACGTTTTCCTTAATTCCAGTGAGTACCACGTTTCAACAAGTACTAGACTAATTCACAACTGATACGCTAGGACAAGAAGATAACCAAACGTTTCGTTAAAGTAATGTGTTGATTGTAAACGAAAAATCTGCTCTGACGTATTATGTATTTGCCACTACGTGAATGCATTTGGCCTGTGTTCTGTAGTCAGACAGTTGAGAGTGGCACTCGACTCTGCGTTGCAACAGTTCTGGATTACAAGGGCGGCGGTTCGTACTTTGGAAGCGAGATAAGATTAGCAGAAACCGATTTTTGTTGCAAATGGTCTCTCTTTAAGTAGGTGTGAGCTCACGATCCTAAATTCTGGTTACAAATACTTTTTACTGGTTATCTTTAGTAAAAATCTGCAGCTACTCAAAGATGAAGAGAGGAGAGATACGGATACTAAATGCGCAATTCCTGAAATCTGTAGCGCTGCAGTGAAATCACTGCGACGATGGAACATTCAAACGCTTTGACAAACTGTTGCGTTGTAGTTCTGGGACTGGCGAGACTGCTGTTATGTATGCAAGTTCTCTTTCAGTATATGATTACTTAATATAACTGGTGAAACAAGAACTACAAACGTAACTCTGGAGGGTAACATTCGGTTACTTTCAAGAACTACCACCTTCTACCGTAAAATGAAAACTTCATAAACGTTCTGCAAAATTTCCCGACGAAGATCTACAGACATGGGTTAAGAGATAATGTTAAAAGAAGATCAAATGGTAACATCCTATTGATACTGAAGTCATCAGAAACGAAACATTAGGACTATTATACAATACGTCAAGAAACCATAAAATTCCATTGATGTAGCTCAAGAGTATAACGGCAAACAAATGATTTAAACCCTGCTCCTCAGAACACAAGCCTAACTTCTGAAACACTGTCCCACCTCGTTATAGCATCAATTCACGGCGAAAAAATTGTACGACATTGAAAGATTACGTCTGTGGCTATTCAGCTATTTCTTGCATTTTGGATAGGTATCTTTAAACGATACTTGACCTGATTATACATCCTAGACAGCCCATGTGGAAAGAACGAAGAGTTTGGTGGCTAAATATATATACTTACAGTGATAGGATCGTTAAAGTACAAAATACGTCAATTAAAAAGTTGAAAGTGTGTTTATTTCATTGTCCTGTAGTTGCTTACAGAGACGACGAATTGCGACGATAGTGAGAAGAAATTGCATGTTGAACAGAGTAGAGATGCAAAAAATGTACATACATTGTTAAGTCTGTCATTACAGCAGCTGTCGTAAGCACAAGTGCAAGACTTTTGAGTTAGAACCACGTGCTTCAGTGGCCTGGGGTCACGAGTAGTCAGAAAAAACGTAAAATATTTCGTACTGTGTACCAAAGCAGAATTAGGTTCTCGCATTAGGTAATACGAAATAAACAGACCAGACCAAGAAAAGCTCCAAGTCCAAAACTGCTCGATATCCAGGACCAGTCCTACACACTTTCTGGCCCTGATTATTTCCCAGTAAGACGTGTAACGTATGTGAAATCTGGTTTCGCAGGATAGAGCGGATCGTGTTGTGGAAAGGGACCAAGGTCAATTGCTGTTAGTTATACAAGAACACACACACTTTGTTCCTCAGGCCAATGCACAGTTTTGTCTTTAAAACAACAAAGATCATTTCACGGCTGAGGGCCCAAGTAATTTCCCCAGAATACGTTTAAATGATTGCTTTTACAACACCAGGATTTAGAGTAACGGCTGAAGGCCGTACTTAAGTAAAATTACTATATCATCTCGGCTAAAGGCCGAAATAATATTTCAGATCAGCTAAGGAAATTCATTAAAAGTCAAGCATTTACAAATTCCGGCTAAAGGCCATATTAAGGAAAATTCAAGTTAATTCTTGGGCTGAGAGCCCAGATTAAAAAAATTTCTTTACATAATAAGAAGAGACTTTAAAGATAAGCCTTTACACAGTACAACAGAAAAATATCTTACGAAAACTTGAAGTATCTTGTCGGCTAAGGCCCGAGCAATTACTCAAGAATAATTAAAGACTATCTTAACATAAACACTAACAGAACACGGCTGAAGGCCGTTTCAAGAATTCAAAATAATTAAAGAGAAACCTTACAGACAAGGATTCACATATTAAAGCCACAAATTCTGAAACAAAGGCGGCTGAAGATCTAAATACAGAGCGACAAGAATTTTAAATGACACACGGCTGAAGGCCTAATCTTAAAGTTGTTATGAAGTTCGGCAGAAGGCCATATACTAAACATAAAACAGACAATATTAATACACGGCTGAAGGCCTGGCACAGTACCTGCGACCAAATAAAATGACAATCACAAACAACAAACAGTAGTGCTCAGAAGTGGTCCAAGCGGCCTGAGGAGTTTAGTGAGACAGGCAGCCAAGTGTAACACTAAACAACCGGGTGGCAACACAATGTAGGGACGGCTGAAGAACCAACCAACAACCTAATCAATTCCCTCTGTCGCAACAGACCAACTGCCTACTCCAGTACGCAGACAGCATTCATCTGCTAAGTGGAAATCACAGAAGGTGCACACAGTTCCGCGTAAACACACTTGCACAAGAACTCAAACAATCGTAAAAGGAATCACTGTGGAACAACAAGGACGAATCAATTCGACACACAGAGAGTCTCCACAAGCGGTCGGCGACCAAATACACGTCGTCCGATGAGACGACCGACCGAACGACCAACCAACGGTCGTCCCGCTCCAGTCTCCTTCCGTCGGACAAATTCATGTGTGTCGCCAGCGGTCGGCTGGCACTGGCTGTCCGCACCTCACTGGCTCTCCGTACCCGAGTGTTGCTTCGTCCCCGACTCACCTTTGCGTCCCGACTGAACTCCCAACTGACTTCCAGACACATGACGACCTGGAAATAACGGTCGCTCCAGAGATAATATGACAGAGCACTTATCGATAAGCGCTGCTGCTGCCACTCACAGGCGGGTAAGGCAGGAAGTTGGTGACGCCAGTAAATGGAATAAGAAAACGAGGCGGCAGTACGGTAAGATAAGATGACAAACAATAAATGGAATAAACATGAGCAGCGCACGGCTCAGTACGTTTCATTGTTCGTTTAATCTAACCATTAAATTGCAACATGCATGCTGAAAAAGAACAAAATGGAAAAAGTAAAATACTCTGTGAGCTATATTTACAATTTCCTAGCGTTCTGTAGCTCCACATTGCGCGCAGTTTCACCGGCAACCCTCTCGCAACAAGTCCGGAAGAGCTGCAGCTTTCCCCTCTCAGCCGTGGCCAGAAATCGGCTGACAAAGCACCGCCCTACTCTCCCCTCAATGAAGGCATTTCACACGAGCAACTGGACTTCAGTACATTCGCATTATAAAAGTGTGTTATGTAATGAAATAACTGAGAAAGTGGACTAGACTCAACACGAAAAAATTATTCAGTTTGTCAGGAAACGAGGTCCAAGTGTAACGCAGTGGCTTTGTGAAACACAGAATACACGTAGCAAGGTTACAGCGTCTGTCCAGACCAGTCTCCGCCACAAAAGGAAGAGGGAGAGAAAAAAATTAATCCTTTAATTCGAACTTCCAATAAAATTCCGAGTAAACTGATTCCAAACTCAGATCGGCCGGTTAATTAATCAACAAGTCGTCAATCCTAGTTGCTCATTTAATATTAATAAACTAATTTTCCTAGATCCGCAGATACTACCAGGATATTTTCTACACAGACGATCATCCATTGGAAGGGCCAGGATAATTTTGGTGTTTCCTGTTTATTTAATATAAAAAGCACTCAAGATCACGAAATCCAGCTTGGTTTTCTGGTCTTTATTTCGAATCGTCTTTTAAGCCATGACGTGGCGGAGACATCATAGCTCTCCTGCTTTCTGGGAATCCGCAACAGTTCGGGGCATCCATCTTGAAGGCAGTCCGCCGAAATAGCAGGAACGGTTTCACTTCCAACCCTGTTAGGTTGGTTACAAGAACCTTCTCGTACACGGAGGTTCAAATGGTTCAAATGGCTCTGAGCACTATGGGACTCAACTGCTGTGGTCATTAGTCCCCTAGAACTTAGAACTACTTAACCCTAATTAACTTAAGGACATCACACACATCCATGCCCGAGGCAGGATTCGAACCTGCGGCCGTAGCGGTCGCGCGGTTCCAGACTGTAGCGCCTAGAACCGCGAGACCACCGCGGCCGGCCGTACACGGAGGAAGTGCACTGTAGTTCATCGGCCGAATCTTTAAGTAGCCCAGAGAACAGCTCTTTTGCCCCCATACTGTTGCAGTTCCTAAAGGTGTCGACATCACGAAGATCATCGTAGAGCAGTTGCCGCTATTTTGTGGACAGTGTTGTTTTCTGTTATCTTGGGAGCAGTCTTATATGAGCCATCCACGAGCTGCTTGTGATGTTTACAACTAAGAATCACGACGCATCTACGAGGGCCATTCAAAGAGTATACAACACTTTTTTTTGTCAGCAAATTTCGGTTGAAGAACTGCGAAATTTGTACGTAGTCTTCAAAATGGCTTCTGTAATGGAGGTGCGTTCAAGCAGAGAGTTGCCATTGACTTCGCAGATATTCATAGGCCCTGGCAGAATGTGTACGGAGACTTGGGAGTGAATAAAAGCACGGCGAATCGTTGGGCAAGGCGCATACAAGGTCGCGTAAATCTGTCCGTTCTCCCGCGTGTCTGCCGGCCACACACAGGTATAACTCCTGTTGAGTGGGAACGTGCGGACACTCTCATTCGAGGTATTAGACAAATAACAATCAAACACCTCGCTGCTCAAGTGTTGGTAGTGCTGACACGCCCATCCACCAGTTGGTGTCTTCTAAGGTGTGTGCACGTTGGTTTCTTCGCCTCTTAACGGTATACCATAAAGAGCAACAAAGTACCATCTGTGTGGAATTGCTTTCGCACTACGAGGCCGGTCATGACAGTTTTTGTCGAACATCGTCAGAGGAGAAGAAACATGGGTTCACCACTTCGAACCGGAAACAAAACGGCAATGCATGGAGTGACGCGACACCACCTCTCCTTCGAAGAAAAGTTCAAAGTCGCACGCCCAGCCGGAAAGGCATGGCGACTGACCTCTGTGACTCTAAAGAAATTATTCTGTTTCACCTCCTCCCTCGTGGCGCAACGATCAACTCTGAAGCGTATTGTGCTAACCTCAGGAAATTGAAGAAACGGCTTCAGCGTGTTCGTTGCCACGAAAATGCAAACGAACTTCTTCCTCTCCATTACAACGCAAGGCCTCACGAAAGTCTGCTCACCCGAGAGGAGCTCACGAAGCTTCATTGGAATGTTCTTCCTACAGCCTGGACCTCGCACTGACTTCCATCTGTTTGGCGCAAGGAAGGATGCTGCAGACTTTCAAATAGAAAATGTGATGAGTGAGGTGGTCGTCAACTACGTACCCTCTGATTCAGCGTTGAAATATTATAAGTTTTGGCTGGTTTCGTTGTCTAGGGGCTGGGATACATATTTGGCTCATTACAAGCCAAATATTGCTGAGTCTACAGCATACAATATGAATATATACATTAATAGAATGGTCGAAGGTTCCTATCACTCGGCAGTTGGGAATTTGAATGTTATCTAGAAATTTATAAATGAAAGATTGCAATTAATTCTGCAGGTGCTATTTTGGTGACTTTAAATGATGGGTAGGATAGCAGAAGTACCTATAAGAATGCCCTTTATTACTGAAAAACACTTATTGGTGTCGATGGTCCAGTAGTTAAATAAAATATAGGTTGAATAACAGGGAAACAATAGATTCCTACTTCACGTAACTAGTTGTAAACAACAACATAGCTCGAGAGAAATTCACTTCTAAACGCATACTACGTCTTCACTGCAGAAGCCACAGCAGTCTCACAAGTGCACACAAGTCCGCAATACGAAATATTTCTATCTCCCGCGATCACGCGCAAACCGCTGCACTCTCCAAGCCTTTCCCGCGACTGTACGTCGCTGCTCCACGTCCAGCCTTTCCCGCGACGGTGCGTCCGTCGCGCCTTACTATCCAGGACTCTCTCCGTGTCCTGTGTGACTGTCGCTTGCGCCGCACCATTCAGAACCCCCTGTCCTCTCGCGAAACGATCCTCCTTCCCCACTTCCATACAGTCTCTCCACGTGTCCTTTCTGGAATGATCGCTGTGGTTGGCTAGAGCGCTCCCGGCCTGTCTCCAAGCCAACCCCCACTCACAAACATAATGAAACACATTCGAAATACTGGATTTACATTTAAATAACTTGAAATCAAATAAATATTCCTACGGCTGGACCATAAACATGCTCTAACACACATTACTAAATACGTAAACAAATTAAATAAACATATATCAAAGGAATATAACAGCAGTAATCCAGTAGCCTAATGTCTCTGTGCTTTCTAAAATACAGTAAATAATTGACCAATTTCTTCATGAATAGTATATATCGGATATAGACAAGACATATATATATATATATATATATATATATATATATATATATATATATATATATAAGCATGCTGCTACGGCTTTTTCGTGTTACTGTGGAGTACTTATGGCCTGACGCGATCGATAGTAATCAGCCAATCTGACCTCCAGTAACTCATGTACTATTCAAGTTAGATGCCTTTAATTTATACAAATTTATGTTTACACTAATAGCTTTCTAAAGACTCATCGATCGACAAAATCGGATGAACCATTTAGATTTTGGAATTTCGTTGCTGGGTGTTACTCTGCAGTTCACAGTTCAGTGCTTGGCAGTTCTTTACAAACAAAATCCTAAAATTAAAACTATTGAATTTCTTAGAAGAATGCAGATATTAAATCTACAATGGTATAATGAGGAGAGATTATCTAGGTTTTCTTTTTTGCTGATATTTCAGATACTTTAATAACATCCTTTCTATGTATGAGGATTTGAACTTAAATAGTGGCAACTACTTAATTCACAACCGATACAAAAGATTTACATTTTTGCACCTCTTACTGTTCTTCAAAGAAGTCACCAGCGTTGTGTAGAACCCGTTGCCAGCGATATAGAAGGCGTTAGCAGAGTCTGTTCTGTTGATGGTGCGAATGGAGCGACCTCAAGTTATGCTGATTCTCGTTTATGACTGTGACCCATTATGTTCCTCCATGACAGACCGTCAATGCACATTATTACTGTTCGTTTTTGGAGCATCACCTGCGACCAGCTTTGCAAAAGTAGCAGCACACTTTATGCACAACCCACCCATCATTTTGAACGATAAAGCACGTGTGCATAGAGTGCAAGTTGTAGCTGCTCTGTTCGGTCGATGGGACTGAGAGTATTGGGACAAGAGTGGTGCTACCTCAAAGTACTGTTATACAAGATGGTGGCGATGACGTCATCCAAGATGGCGTCTGTGACGTGATCCAAGAGGGCAGCTTTTGGCGGGAAGTTTGAATTTTGGAGGGAAGATTGGTCAATTGGGTTACCTTCACTAACCTATCCCCCCTCCCCTTCCCTCCCCCAGAAAAATGGTGGGAAGTTCAAATTCCAATAGGATAATGCGTTACACCTCTACCAACCTAAGAAAATCGCTGGAAGATAGGTCACTTGGGCTACTCCCACTAACCTAAATCACCTGACAGCCGCCTCTTCCTAGGAGCTGGTGCCAAGTTTGAATTTTGGTGGTAAAGAAAGGTCAATTCATGTATCTCTACTAAGCTAAGAAAATGGCGTGAAAGAAAGGACACTTAGACTACCTCCACTAACCTAAGTCACCCAACCACCACCTCCTCCTAAGGATTCATGGAAGAAGGATTCAACCAGTGCTGGACATAAGTCTTTATTATTTAGCATGGACCAGTCTGTATTTAAACAATTTCATGCAGTACAGCCATCCAGTGCGTTCACCACGAGGTCCGGAGTCCAACTCACCTATTACACACAACCACCAGCTGAGGGCACTGTCACCCAAGATGACGGACATGACATCAGCTGATGACACAAGTACCATTATCCAAGATGGCATGAAACAGTGTGTTCACCACTAGGCCCAAGTGGTCTAGTACATAGTACCACCACCAGAGGGCACTGTCGCCCATTGGGTAACGTAATCCAAAATGGCTTTATGGGGTGGTGGAAATGGCAGGAACCAATAGGAGCCCTTAATCCCGTCATGTGCTTGACTTCAACCAGTAGGATGGTAGTGTCTGGTAATGTCATTGTAGGAGATATACGTGAGGCTCAGCAGCTCTGGGAGCTCAGTCTTGGCCAGTCAGCAGCAGGAGCAGAAGAAGAAGAAGAACCATGAAGCGCCATTAGCAGTCGCACTCCAGCACAGTCATGCAGAACAGGATTAAACAGAAAAGTAAGTATCCTTCATCACATCTTTCTCTGTGGTTAGCCTCAGAATTATTATTACTATTATTATTCAAAGTTTTCACGTCTTGGTCCATGTCTAATGCCTCCTCGTCTATGTTCAACAGGGTCGAGGGCCAACATGCCAAGCTCTGCTGCCAAGTCCAGACCTATAGCAACCTCGGCTACCATCTTGTCGAGACCCGCAGCAACAGCCTCCAGCACGTCTGAACCAGTAGCGGCCACACGGGATCCGGTAGTGCACATAGTCCACTTGATGGAGCATGACAAGGAGTTGCTGTTGTCTGTCCCACTCATCGATTTGTGTGTTGAGGACATTCGATCTGCCCCCAACACATCGAATGCTGTCCCTGGCGGTGTTAAACAACAAGATGGAGGTCAGTACTGGTCGCCAACAAATGACCCATCTCAGCAGAACACCCCTGTGATAATTCAACCACAGAATGCAGATACTGTGGGTAAGAAGGTGTCGAGTTCATTTACGCTTTCACTTCCACATACAATTTAACTACCAGTGGGTCGAAACGTGTGAACATTTCTGTAGAAGCACATCATATCTGGGGGTTGCATGCAAGAATGGAGATTGTGAATGTATCCAAATGTGTTAAAGTACCAATTTCTGAGTTCGACTGGGATGAAATATCTCGTGCGGAGCGCTACATCAATCAGCAGATGACTACAAGGTATTATCCAACTCGTTCCTCCCCCCCCCGCCTCCCCCTCCCAGACATTCGCATTACTGGTGTGACGCTTTCGATTACAACAGTGTATGATGACTGTGAATTATGTGTGAAATCAGGTGACAACTGTGTTTAGCTAAGACACGCCTCAGTTAAGAAGTTATACAATCTGGACACTGCCATATATCTTTACACTGGACAGACTGAACAATTGGTTGCCTAGCATAGACTCTGCATACAATGATGTTGTAAATTTCCTGCGTGTTCATAGTGTACATGTTGCAGATCTTAAGCAGCATCTTTGTTCGCACATGAACGCTAAACCTAAAGTGAAACAGATTAAATCTGTGAGGCACCTATTGGCTTGAGGGAGATATGCGCTGAATTTATTGCATGTCAGAAAGCTTTATTTGGTATTTACTGTACAGGTGCGAAGAAGAAGATAATGACAGATTGTAATGATATTCGTGAAATACTACGCTAATTACACAAACTAAAAGAAAAAATCAGAAGATTCCAGTGAGGTATCCTCCCCTAAGCTTCGACATATGAAACGTCCCCTTAGAAAAATGTATGAACTACTGTGCTGATTAAACTCTTGCGCTATTTGATTTTCAAACAGCTGAGCAAAACTGAACGTACTCAGACATTTCGCTCTTTACCTATTCTGATCAACACTAAACTGACACACAATATTTTTAGCACAACGCAATCTGACTTTCAATAATCCCTACAAAATAATGGCCCTGACTAACATTAACCTATACCTTTCACAAATCACTTACCCCACAAAAATCTTCGTTACTCGAACTACTGCAATACAGCGAGAGCCACTACTGCCAGCTAAATAAAAGATTCAAACTACTGAAGGCACTAACTACTGATGGGTATAGTTAGCAAATGAAAGATTTTGATAGAGGACAAACAATGTATTTACCTTAATAGTGTTCAAAAGTCATTATATATATATATATATATATATATATATGTTCATGACATCCAGTCTTACAAATTTACTGTCTCTGATGGACACACGTCCAGATCATCCGCTCTCAAAGCTCCGCCATTTCTCTCCCCACATCCACCACTGCTGGCGGCTCACCTCCAACTGCGCAACGCTATGCGCTGTTAACAGCCAACTGCCCAACACTACAATAGTGAATATTACAACAATGCTAACCAGCCACAGACTGCACACAGCACAGCCAGTGATTTTCATACAGAGCGCTACGTGGCGTTACCAACATAAAAACCTAAACAGTCTACTTACACATTTGATAAATCATACCTACCGAACTGGTCAACTGAGATATTTACAGTTTCAAAAGTTTATATATTGAAGGACAGTAAAGGTGAAGAAATTGCAGGCTGCTTCTACACCACAGTGTTGCAGAAAACCTCTGAACCGGATGTTTTTCTCGTGGAGAGAGTTATAAGACGTTGGGGAAACAAAGCAATAGTCAAATGGCTAGAATTTCCTGCTACACATAACAGCTGGATTGATGCCGACGATTTGCTATATAATGGGCGCGCATAATCCAGAACTACCGCAGTGGCATCAAATGCGTGCTAGGAGACTCGTTAGAGGAGGTGGTGGTATTCTAGACAAACTGATACAGTCTCCATTCTCGCATGCAACCCCCAGATATGATGCGCTTCTGTAGCAATGTTCACACGTTTCGATCCGCTGGGCGTTAAATTGTATGTGGAGGTGAAAAGTGTAGGTGCAGTCGACGCCTTCTTATCCACAGTATCTGCATTCTGTCGTTGAATTATCACAGGGATGTTCTGCTGGGATGGGTCATTTGTTGGCGACCGTTACTGACCTCCATCTTGTTTAACGCCGCCAGCGACAGCTTTCGATGTGTCGGGGGCAGATCGCGTGCCCTCAGCACACAAATCGATGAGTGGGACGGATAACAGCAACTCCTTGTCCTGCTCCATCAAGTGGACTATGTGCACTACCGGATCCCACGTGGCCGCTACTGGTTCATACGCGCTGGAGGCTGTTGCTGCAGGTCTCGACAAGGTGGTAGCCGGGGTTGCTATAGGTCTGGACGTGGCAGCATAGCTTGGCATGTTGGCCCTCGACCCTGCTGAACAAAGACGAGGAGCATTAGACATGGACCAAGACGTGAAAACCTTGAATAATAATAGTAATAATAATACTAAGGCTAATCGGGGAGAAAGATGTGATAAGGGATACCTACTTTTCCGTTTAATGCTGTTCTGCGTGACTGTGCTGGAGTGCAACATTACAAATCGAACTTCTGGATTTCATCAGCGTAATGTGATGAATTTGATGGCTGCCCTGAAACTCACTTGTGCTGTCAGATATCTAGCATATATGTGAACTGCAAATATTGATAAGTCAGAGAATGTCTTCGTTGACCAGTATTTACTTCGTAAACAAATGACAAAAGACCTCCATGATTGATAAGAGACATGTCTATGCAATGTTTATTCACATTCACAAAATATAAAAATATTTTAGGTCTGCATGACAAACCACGATATAATGATTTCATTACCACGAAACAATTGCTTTGCTCATGCATTTACCGGATTATAGCATCTCCAAAGACTCGTGTGACAGTCGATTCTAACCCGCTGTGCGCTGTCCTGTTTGAGACGGCACCGCTGTAGCAGACAGTAGTATCTTCGCAAGATCTTAAGGCCGGTTCCCACTAGAGCGCGGCAGCGCGGCGTGCGGCAACGGCAGCGGCAAGCGTTTTCCGCGTTGACGCGGCGGCTCGCGGAATTGGCGTTCCCACCTGGAAGCGGCAGACGTTAGCGGTAGCCAATGACGGACAGCCGCTGACGTACGGGCTGGGACCCACCGAAACGACCGGTGTGTTTGAATAACTATATCTTACACCTACATGAAGGAAAGACGAAGTTGGTGAAGACATACCAATTTTTCATTTTCTGAACATTGTACCCTTTCACATATTTCATTATTCATGTTTTCTCATTTCACCATAAACAGATTTCATGACTACCGTTCATTGTTCACTATCTCCTAACACATTGAAACAATGTACGACAAAAGAGATTATTCAGATGGTTAAGCGAGACAAAAATTTAAAATGTGATACGGTAGCATGTACAGGAAAACAGTAAGAACACAAAGGCTTGGGGGAAGGGATGAAAGTGGAAGCCACCTGATAGAATTTCGCACAGAGCATAATGTAATCATCGCCAGCACCTTGCTTAAGAATCATGAAAGAATAATATATTTTTGGAACAAAGTTTTCGAAACCAGATTTTAAATTCTAAGACATTTCCTGGTGCAGACGCAAACCTACAATAATTTATTGGTTACGAGCTGCGGTTTACAACTAAAGAGATTGTAAACGATAGCAAATTAAGGAAATGGAACTTGAATAAGTCAAGACCCACAGTTTTTCGATAATTTTAAAGTTACCGTAATGCAACGACTGACTGAAACAGAGGAAGGAATCCGCTAGAATACGAATGGATATCTTTGAGAGAAGAAGTGGTGAATGCAGCAGAGTACGTGAACGGGAAGAAGGTACAGTAGAAATCGTTAGATAAAACGTGATATATTAAATTTGACACAAGGGAAAATATAAAAAAGTTGCAAATAAAGTAGGCCATCGGAAATAGAAATTTCTAAATATGACGTTAACAGAAAGTCCAAAATTGCAATGCCATTTTGCTCTTGGAAAGCATAGGGGAATGAAAAATGAGAAAGAACAAAGAAAACTTTGCTCAAAGGAAAAACAACTGTCAAGAACTCATTTGACAAAGCCAGAAATAAGCAAATGAGAGAAGGCTAGAAAGTGGAAGGAATATGTAGGGTGAGAGGGGGAGGGGTTGTACAGACTAACATAAGCACAATGTTAGATTCCTGTGAGATGTCTGAACACGCAAGGCAATACTGATCCTACAACTTAGCTAAGTAGACACACTGAAGAACTGCGAAACTGTGTTTATAGCATTTGCATGTTTAGAGAAAGGTTTTGACAATCTTAATTAAAACATTCTTTGAAACTCTGGAGATGTCCTCGATAAAACACAGGGCCACAAGGTTATCTACAACTTGTACAGAAACCAAACTGCATTTCTAAGACTTCAATGACTTGAAAGGGAAGCAGTAATTGAGAAGGCAGAAGTAGAGAGGATATAAAATGAAGACTGTGAATAACAACAAAAGCATTCTGAAAAAGAAAATTTGTTCACATCGAATATAAATTCTAATGACTGGGTACTATTTTACAAAGGTATTTGTGTGGAGTTCGGTATTTGTGTGGAGTGCAGCCTTGTATGTAAGTGAAACGTGGGCGATGAACAGTTCTGTCAAGAAGACAGTGGATGCTTTCAAAACGTGGTGATCAATAAGAATGCTGAAGATTAGATACGAGGATCGTGTAACTAAAGAAGAGGTACGGAATTAAATAGAGGAGGAAGAGGAAATTATGGCACAACTTTGACTACAAGAGGGGTAAGTTGACAGGACATATTATGAGGCGTCAAAGAGTGAGGACAACGGGGTTGGGTAATAGTATTCTGATAATAATCATCTGTTGAAATGCTATTCTACTATTTTATCTATTAATGTAAGCGGTGAATTTACTCTTTCATGCACTCCACAAAACATTTAAACCAAAACTGAAATCAGCTGAACACCAAATCTTTCAACCACTGTCTGACAACTACTGCATCCACTTTCAACTTTCTATAACTATCACTGGCTAGCCACACACACATACAGATATAAGGAGAACAGAAATAAACAAACATTAGTTTTCAGCATATAATTCTTTAGGTTGGCAACATGTACATAAACAAACCAAACAGGAAGGGACATGAGGTGAACACACTGTAGTTACGACTTCAAATCAGTGTTTTCTGTAAAATGTCTACAGCTAGTGACAGAAGAAAAAAAAAAGAACATGAAAATGTGCTTATGTTCCATAATCTAAGTTTTAGTTCAACCTACAGCATGTGACCAGGTGAGGGGAAACGCAGATGTCTGCCAATAACTCGATTCACTGTAAGTAATCAGTTATTCACGTAAAAAAGATGTGAACTGTTTTATAATCTGCAAGTATCACATATCAAAACAAAACTGAATCATTCTAGAATCCACCGAAGATGCCTTAAAGTAAAAGGCGAAACGCGTCTTGAACCAATGGATAAAGAAAAAAACGTTTGTTACTTCCAGAGGAAATAATCAGTAGCTGTAGATACTTAGCAAATTACATCTTATGGCATCCCAGTAAATTAGTCTCGGTTTAACTTATAATTCCACATGCTATTAAATGCCGTTTAAAAAAATTCATCAATCCCTTCGAAAAACTGTAGTTTCTTTCATATTTCGGTAGATAAAAAGATTTTGGATATTTATCATGTGACGAAATACATGACTTTTTACAAGTTATCGTTTGCAAAAAAACACTTTTCGATTTCTGAACCGTTTACGAAATTTGCAGTTGATACAACCACATGGTTTACGACAAGCAGGACGAAGTATCGGTCGCGTCGCAAGCGACCCGCGCACGGTCACCGCACAGCCCATCCGCCGACATATCATTCAATATCTCGAGAACGGTGATAGCTATCGTTCTGCTCTCAGCTTTAAAAACAATTTCGATATGTTGACTAAATTTCATACGCAGTAATGTATTACCTAAAATGAACTGTACGCGAAGTCCACGCAACGCGTTTTTACCTCTGCACACTCATTAAAAATTTCGTGTAAAGGCTTACGTAAATGCGATACAGCAAGTAACCACGACTAATAACGAAAAGAAATTCGGTCCTTCAACGAGAGAAGATATCAGGCTGTAACATTCCCAAGAATCAAATTTTTTTACCGAGTCGTTTCCTTGGAATCGGATGATAAGTATTTCATGGCTGCCGCCGCGTCCGCGCCAGCGACTCGGCGAAAGGTCGTGTGGCCCGGGGTTCCGTACCTGACGTCACGCTCAGCGCGTTCTGTGATTGGCGGCGCGCACCTGGAGCGCGGCACGCGGCAGCGGAAGCGGTTCGACATGGGCAAACCGCGACGCAGAGCCCTCCGCGCCGTGCCGCTGACGCCGTTTCCATGGCAACCACGCCGCTGACGCGCGGTTTTGACGCGCGGCAGCCCTGGTGGGAACCGGCCTTTAGCATATCGAGACAGAGCGCGGCACGCGCGCAGGTTTTCAGCTGGAAAAAGTTCAGTTGCAGTATCTGGAGAGTAAGCATGCAGAGTCTGTCCGCCTCCAATGCACTTTTCTTTGATGAGATCTAGCCAAGCATCGTATGTAAAATGCGTTGCAGCATCGACTTTTCCTATCTTTCCTAACTGGCGTATTTATTCTAGTAGTTTTGATCGAGCTGTCTTTACGTATTTCGTAGCTGCTGCAATTTGCCATGGCTCAGGGACTTAAAAATCCTCTCACGTGATGCGTGGCAATGGGCCGTAATGGTTTGGGTTTCACAAATGCGTGGGGAAAGTTACCTGCCATTGGGGTTGTCATCTGTCCCAGTTTTGTAGTCATAGTCCTTACTTAGCAATAATTGTCTAGTGTGCCAATATAAGTGTGACGGGACATCTTCAAGTCACTACATTTTGGTTTATTTTTACAGTCTTACTTTTTTAATATCATATTGTATAATTTGTATCTGCGGAAAGTGAACTTGTTAAACTATAGTGTGAGCTGCTCAGAGTTCTGTCAACATGTTCTGCATCAGAAGAAACTTCTTAAGGCTGCTACAACTGTAAGTTCCAGTCACAGCCTCACTAATTTTCACAAAAGTGTATGATAAGCACTGTTAACTTTTAAGTATTTTAAGTTTCAGCTGTGGTAATTAAAGGTTAGTTTTGGTGTGAGGATAAATAGTAACGAATGTTAGTAAGAACTGAAAATTTAATAAGTTAGTGTTTTAAGTGTCTCGATTGTTGACTGGTGAGAAGTAGCACTGTTCTGACTTCTGACCTGCCAAAGATGACAATATCCTGGCAATGACCCTAGCTGCCATCATGTATAGAGCTAACGTGGGTCAATGTATCCACTCGATAGTTATCGATCAGCATTTGTATCTAGTGTCGTAGCCTTTTTCAGATCGAAATGAGGGTAAACTCTCGATTGCAGCCGCCTATTTTTTAAATACATGATGTGTATTCACCGTAACGAATTTGGACAACCATCGGCTGTATAATGGGAAGGCGACAATGAAAAACTCTAACCCGAATTTCCTTATACTTAGATTATACGAGCACGACTGCTGGCCAGACCTAAACTTCCATATGTTGTCAACTATGTGTCTACAACCTGCGTTCGTACATTCGTTGTGTATATTACCATACAGCGAAGACACACCAATTGAAAGACGGTAGCCCAACGTCGGCATATAAATACGATATTGCAGTGCCTGTGTGGCTCAGAATGTTCTTCAGTGTTGCATACATGTCTGCGTATGTAAGGACCATTACCGGAAAATTTTGCGGGCAGTATTGCTCGCGCTCTGGTATCTTTGCCTCTGCTATTGGTGCTGTAACTGTAAATTAATAACTGTCCCTGTGTTGGCGATAAAGTGTGCCACTGAGACGTCGACTTGCTGTAGATTACCATGGCCATAAGCCATGCAGCACTTTCAAATTCAGTGGTTTACTAGTGAAACTTAACTTTCGCCTCGTGTGTATGGCAGTTTGCTGAATCAGCTTCAGTGTTAAATGAAGTTCTTCACTCAATTTTATTAACTTGGACGTGAGCCATGTGGCATAATTCCTGTTCACTGGGTTAAAGATTTCTTTTACATTTTGTAAGGTTTGCAGTTCTACTTGCTAATTACCTTAAGGGGAAATCCCTGTGGTAATGTGTGTTTTGAAACTGGGTTCCAAATGGTTGTCAAGCCTGAGGACTGATTCAAGGAAACACGGCTCAAGCTCTGAGAAAGCGGTAACAGGGCGCGGCCTCCAGTTGCCTTAAGATGAATGACAGTGAGTGGGTGGTTGACCCCATGCTGGTGTACCGGGAAGCAGACGGAGAACTTGTACACCTGTTGATAAATGTCTGTCGTCCCGTTTTCAGTGAAACATGCGAGAAAACCGCGCAAAGCTACGGTGGAGTAGTCAACACAGGCCAAAATATGCGTGTTCATGACTATAGCAACTTCACGCTGAATTCACGGTCCACAGAGTCTGAAGTAAATCAGGTGAAGAGCGACAGAATGAAATACGCCAGCCTCCAATGGGAACGTAGGACCAAGGAATCTGAAGTACTCTCCTGGGAGTCAGAATTCTGGAAAAATTGGTGTTTTGTGCAGATGCTAACCTTGATGGATGGCCTGGGAGGAGCTAAATAGCAGAGGTTGAGAAGAAGGGAAATTTTGTGGGAATTTGTTCACTTCCCAGAGCAGGCATTGGACGGCGCTGGGAAGCAACGCATAATTAACGCGACTTGCGCTGCAATTGGCGTAAGTGATTTTGCTGGAGGGGAAACCGAGGCGAAGAGCGGAGTGGGAGAAGTTTCCATAGTAGTCTTCCATTCCCAGCTTGCCTAGAGTGCGGACATGGCGTTCTTTACTCAGCTTGCCTGAGAAAGAGTGAGCATCTCTGCAGTTTAGGACTTAGCAAATGGAACGATTGAGCTTGGAGATGGGAAGTTTTGGTTCAGCTATGTGCTGAGCAAGATAGCTAGGAGTGAATAGACGAGTGCAGCCTTACAGCACCACGAGGTCGGCCGACGTCTGCACATCGACGCCGCTCCGCCACGCTGTGTTCGGTGAAATTGCACCCGCTCCGGCCACTGATTAATTTGTTGGATCACGTCGGCAAAGTTTCGTCGAGGGTTTCATGGGCCGTGTATTGTAGAATTCTTCTCGCACTTCGCATTACGCCTGGGTCAATCGATGGGAATTACTTTTGAGTTATCGCGCTTTACTCCATGCAAACGCAATTTATTACCACTGCCTGTTAGGAGAGTATTGTAATGTGATGATTGAAGGTCAGGAGTTAAAATAAATTTGTGCTAATCGACTGCATCTGTTTTCAATCAAGTAGTTGAAATCCCAAGTCACTTTCTTAATTTTATGTTCAACATTTGCATCTGGTGTTCAATAGCTGAATATAACATCAATGTGCACCCCTTTTTAATTAAAAGTGATCAATTCTGAATCAATTAATGTCAACACTGCGACCGCAGTTCAATCACGCGTCACAGGGCCTTATTACTTTCTTTGAGTTATCCGATATTGCGGCAGTTTCGCTCTCTCTGTTGATATGTTAGTCAATTAGCTGGGGCGAACACACGCCAAAACCAGAAATGTGACGGGTGGTGTGTTACACAGTAATTTATGATCTATTCCCTTTAGGCGATTTTTTTGGGAGTTATGTTTGCTACCTCGTTTTATGATGGCTTTTTGGCTTTAAAGCGCTGGTATCTAAAGAAGGTGCCGATTGATGTTCAAGTAATTTGTGTTTCTGTTACCCAAATCTCATGCACGTGTGTTTGTTAGCAGCGCCTCTTAGCCTTTCGAAGTGCAAGCCCATCCGGGTCGTCCTCGTTCATAACCTGCAGAGATCTTGGAATGTACAATTTCCAATTTTCAGCCTTCAGAATTCATCATACGCCTTTCCTTGGGCAGAACCTCCTCATTCCTAACCTTAGCAGTCCACTTAATTTTAAATATTCGTCTGTAGCCCCATATCTTAATTGCATCGATTCTCTTCGGTTCCGGTATTCCCATTGGCCATGTTTCGCTACCAAACAATGCTGTGCTCCAAAAGTACATTCTGAGACACTTCTTTTTCAAATTAAGGTTCATAAAATGGTTCAAATGGCTCTGAGCACTATGGGACTTAACTTCTGAGGTCATCAGTGCCCTAGACTTAGATCTACTTAAACCTAACTAACCTAAGGACATCACACATAGACATGCCCGAGGCAGGATTCGAACCTGCGACCGTAGCGGTCGCGCGGTTCCAGACTGTAGCGCCTAGAACCGCTCGCCCACCTCGGCCGGCTCAAATTAAGGCCTATGTTTGATATTAGTAGCCCTTTTTTCAAGCACTAGTCTGCTTTTGATGTCGTCCTTGTTCCGTCCGTCATTGGTTATTTTGCTGCCTAAGTAGTAGAAATCCTTAACTTCATCTACCTCAAGACCAATAACACTGATGTTAAGAGTATCGTTGTTCTCACTTCTGCTATTTCTCAGTACTTTCGTCTTTCTTCGATATACTCTCGATCAATATTATGTTCTCATTAGACTTTTTATTCCATTCAGCAGATCATTTAATTCTTCCTCACTTTCACTCAGGATAGCAATGTAATCAGCGAATCGTATCATTGGTATCCTTTCACCCCGAATTCCACTCTTGAATCTTTCTTTTATTTCCATCATTGCTTCTTCGATGTACAAATTGAGCAGTAGGGGCGAAAGACTACATTTCTGTCTTACACTCTTTCTAATCTTATTATTCCGACTCGGTTCGTTGGTTTCTGGGGGGGGGGGGGGGGGGGGTTGAAGGGACGACACTACAAAGGCCATCGGTCACTATTCCGACTTGGCTATTGTACATATTGTATATTAACCATCTCTCCCTATAGCTCACCTCCATTTTTCTCAGAACTTCGAACATATTGCACCATTTTGCATTGTCGAACGCTGTTTCCAGGACGACAAATCCCATGAAAGGTCTTGTTTCTATTATCAACCGCAACGTCAGAATTGCCTCTCTGGTGCCTTCACCTTTTCTAAAGCCAAACTGATCGTTAACTAACAGATCGTCAATTTTCCGTTCTTCTGTACGTTATTCTTGTTAGCAACTTGGATGCATGCGCTAGTAAGCTAATTGTGCCATAATTATCGCACTAGTCAGCTCTTGCAGTCTTTGGAATTGTGTGGATCATATTTTTTGTCCTCAAAAGCTTTCTTAAATTTTGATTCTAACACTGGATCCCCCATCTCTCCTAAATCGACTCCTGTCTCTTCTTGTATCACACCAATCTTCTCCCTCACAGATGCCTTCAATGTATTCTTTCCACCTATTCGCTCTCCCCTCTGCATTTAACAGTGGAATTCCAGTTGCCCTCTTAGTGTTACCACTCTTGCTGTTAATTTAACCGAAGGTTATTTTGACTTTCTTACTTTTCATGCAGCCATTTTGTCTTAGCTTCCCTGTGCCCACTATTTATTTCATTACTCAGCGACTTGTATTTCTCTATCCTTGAATTTCCCTGAACCCTTTGGTACTTCCTTCTTTCATCGATCAGCTGACGTATTTCTGTTAACTGTGGTTTGTACGCAGTTACCTTCTTTGCACCAAAGTTTTTCTTTCCAACTTCTGTGACTGCCCTCGTTAGAGATGTCCATTCCTCTTCAACTGTACTGAGTACTGAGCTATACCTTTTCGCTGTATTTATAGCCGTAGAGAGCTTCAACCGTACCTCGTCATTCCATAGTACTTCTTCCTCACTAATCTCTTAAACTGCAGCCTACTCTTCATCACTACTAGATTGTGATCTAAGTCTATATCTGCTACTGGGTACGCCTTACAATCCGGTATCTGATTTCGGAATCTCTGTCTGACCATAGTGTAATCTAACTGAACTCTTCCCGTAAGTATACCATCTCCACTTCTGATTCTTAAGCAGAGTATTCTCTATTGCTAGCTGAAATTTATTACAGAACTTAATTAGTCTTTCTCCTCTCTCATTCCTTGTCCCAAGCCCATATTCTCCTGTAGCTTTTTCTTCTACTCCTTCCCCTACAACTGCGTTCCAGTCCCTCTTAACTATTAGATTTTCATAACCTTTTATATACTGTTTTACTCTTTCAGTATTCTTATATACTTTATCTCTTCAGCTTCAACTTACGACGTTGGCATGTACAGCTGAACTGTCGTTGTCGGTGTTGGTTATCTGTCGATTCTGACAAGAACAACCCTATCACTGAACTGTTCACCGTAACACACTCTCTGCCATACCTTCCTATTCATAATGAATCCTACTGCCGTTACACCATTTTCGGCTGCTGTTGATATTACCCTATAGTCATATTACCAGAAATCCTTATCTTCCTTCCATTTGACTTCACTGACACCTACTATAGCTAAATTGAGCCTTTGCATTTTCCTTTTCAGATTTTATAGCTTCACCACCACGTTGAAGCTTTTGACATTCCACACCCCAACTCGTAGGATGTTATTCTTCCGTTGATAATTCAGTTTTTTTTCTTTTTTTTCCTCATGGTCAGGTCCCTTTTAGTAGTCCCCTCGTGGAGATCCGAATGGGTGACTATTCAGGAATCTTTTGCCAACAGAGAGATCACCATGACACTTTTCTCGATTACAGGCTCATGACCTGTGGATACACGATATATGTCTTTAACGCAGTGGTTTCCGTTGCCTTGTGCATTCTCATGCCGTTGCTCATTGGTGACTCTTCCGCTTTTAAGGCCATTTTCCCACCCCAATCGCAAGAGAGTGGCCTCAACTTGTCCGCTCCTCCGCCCTCTTTGACAAGGCCGTTGGCAGAATGAGGGTGACTTCTTATGCCGGAAGTATTGGGCCACCAATGCTGGTTATTAATCAAAATTTAAGCTGGCGGGTTTCGAACCTGTGACCGAGGACGTTTTTATTACTGATCAAAGACGCTACCCCCTTTTTTTGCATTTTGTTAGTTATTGTTCATTGTATTTGGTTGAAGCGGACGTCACATGACATCCGTTGAAGTTCGTTGTTGATCCCTTCTTTCAGTTCTTCTTCTTCTTTCGATTTCGGCCATCTTTGGACCACGTTCAACAATTCACTTGCCCGGCTTTTTGATCTTTTTTTCTCTCTTCCCAATATTTCCTCATCATTTTCGAGTGGTTCCTCCTCCGCTCTTCCGACCATTTCCTGTTATTATTCTTTAGTTTCGTTTCTTCTGGAAAACACTTAATTTCGTTCACTATTTGTCTAAACTTTTCCCTGTCCCTGATTGACTCACGGGTGACATTAAAATAGGCCAAATCCTTTTTCACCATCTGTATCCATTTATTGTTGGTTTTTTCGTTCCTGTTACTATGTTCAAACACTTTTCTTGTTAGTCTGTTTCCATCCATCCTCGACAGGTGACCATAAAACGTTAGTCTGCGTTTACGCATTGCCTCACTCACTTTCTCAATAGTTTTGTATATTTCCTTATTACTCTTTAGCTTGTACTCTTCTCCAATCTTTCTCGGTCCTAATATTTTTCTCAAAATTTTCCTTACTTTCTTTTCCATGTTTTCTATTTCCCCCTTTTTGTTAAGAGTTAAGCACTCCGATGCATACAGGCATTCTGGTCTAATGACAGTTTTATAATGTCTTAATTTAGCTTGAATCGAAATGTTTTTTTTTTGTTATATATGTCTTTGGTTTTTTGAAAAGCAAATTCCATTTTCCTTGCTCTCGCCTGGTTTGCACTCTTGTCTAAACCATTCACTTGAATTATTTCACCTAAATACTTAAATTTTTCTACTCTCTTAATATTGCCGTATTTAGTAATAAGATTTTTCTTGTTATTTCTATGATTAGACATATACACGGTTTTTTCAAATGAAATCTGCAGTCCAGCTCTGGCCGAAACTTCTTGTAGTTTTTCCAGGTAGTTCTGAGCTATTTCTTCGTTTTCTGTAATTATTGCCAGATCGTCTGCAAAAGCTAAACAGTCCACTTCTATTTTTTCTTTTTTTGTTCCAATTCTGATGTCATTCTTGGTGCCTTTGAGTTCTTCTTTCCATATTCTCAATATCTTTTCCAGTACGCAGTTGAAGAGGATTGGGGATAAACCATCACCTTGTCTAACACCTGTTTTAATTTCGAACTTCCTTGAAATTTCACCCATAAATTTAACTTTGGCCTTACTGTTTGTTAGCGTCTGTTTGATAATTTGAATTGTTTTCGTTTCGACCCCAAATTCTTCCAATACTTTCAGTAATGTTTCTCTATCTACCGAGTCGTATGCTTTTTTGAAATCTACAAATACTATTGCAAATCTCTGGCCTCTTGAGATTCTGTAACGAATTAGTGTTTTCAGGTTAAATATTTGTTCAACACAGGATCTACCTTGTCTAAAACCTGCTTGATATTCACCTATTTTTTTATCCAGAACTGGCTCCACGATTTGAAGTAATTTCCTTGACAAAATTTTGTATCCTACTGGTAGTAGCGAGATCCCTCTATAATTATTAACATTCATCTTATCCCCCTTTTTGTGTAGTGGGTGTATCAGGGCACACTGCCAGTCTTCAGGAATTCTTTCTTCGTCCCAGATCTTCTTAAACATATGTTCCAAAACTTGTGGGAGGTTGGTATCCATTATTTTTAGGATTTCTGGTACTATGGAGTCTTCACCTGGGGCTTTATTGTTTTTTAGACTGTGTATTATGTGTTTTATTTCTTCAGCGTCTGGAGGTTTTGACTCGGTATTAGTATTTCGGTGGTTTTCAAAACTCATTTTATCTTTGGGTGGTTCACAATTTAGTAGATTCTCGAAATATTTTGCTAATATTTCACAATTAGTCTTGTTTGTCAAACCTAGCTTGTTCTCTTCATCTTTAAAACATAAATTTGGGGATTGGTATTTGGTTAGCTGTTTTCTAAAAGTTTTGTAGAAATCTCTAGAATTATTTCTTTTAAAGTCTTCCTCAATCTGTTCTAGGTTATCCTGAAATTGTCTTCTTTTTTTATTACGGAAAAGCTTAGCTGTTTCTCTTCTCTGGATTTTAAAATTGTCAAGATCTTGAGGATCTTTTGTGGAGTTCCATTTCTGCCACAATTTCTGTCTCTTCTCCAGGTTCTCATCACATTCATTGTCCCACCATGGATGTCTTCTTACTCTTTTCACGAGACAATTTTCTTTTGCTATTTCAACTATTTCGTTTTTGATCTCCTCCCATCCCGCTTCCTTATTTATTGTGGATATGCCATCGCTATCTTTGTGCAATGCTCTTTGAAACCGTTGTTTAATTTCTTCATTTTTTAACGTTTCTGTGTTATATTTTGGAATTTTGTAAAAGGTTTTCTTCTCTTTTCGAAATGGGAGTGGTCTGAATTTAATCGTAGTCAAATAGTGGTCTGAATCAACATCAAGGCTTTTCAGCACTTTAGTGTTTTGAATTTCTTCTTGACAATGAAGTGAGATAGCCACATGGTCAATTTGGAATTCTCCGAGAAGTGGATTTGGTGATCTCCATGTTTTAGTTTTTCGGCTCAGCTTTTTGAAATGTGTTGTCATTATTTTCAAGTTGAAATGCCTACATACCTCTATAAGCCTTTCTCCATTTTTTGAAGTTCTTTTGTGACCTGGGAAGAGGCCTACTGTTGCATGGTTATTACAGAGACCAGCCAGCTCTCTGAGCGAACACGCTGAGCTACTGTGCTGGCGTCCATAGACCAAGGGTGACCACGCTACCGCGTAGAATTTCTGCGATATTTCATTTTGTTCCGAAGTTTTTTTTTTTTTTTTTTTTTGGTCATCAGTCTACTGACTGGTTTGATGCTGCCCGCCACGAATTCCTTTCCTCTACTAACCTCTTCATCTCAGAGTAGCACTTGCGACCTACGTCCTCAATTATTTGTTTGACGTATTCCAATCTCTGTCTTCCTCTACAGTCTTTGCCCTCTACAGCTCCCTCTAGTACCATGGAAGTCATTCCCTCATGTCTTAGCAGATGTCCTATCATCCTGTCCCTTCTCCTTATCAGTGTTTTCCACATATTCCTTTCCTCTCCGATTCTGCGTAAAACTTCCTCATTCCTTACCTTATCAGTCCACCTAATTTTCAACATTCGTCTATAGCACCACATCTCAAATGCTTCGATTCTCTTCTGTTCCGATTTTCCCACAGTCCATGTTTCACTACCATACAATGCTGTACTCCAGACGTACATCCTCAGAAATTTCTTCCTCAAATTAAGGCCGGTATTTGATATTAGTAGACTTCTCTTCGCCAGAAATGCCTTTTTTGCCATAGCGAGTCTGCTTTTGATGTCCTCCTTGCTCCGTCCGTCATTGGTTATTTTACTGCCGATGTAGCAGAATTCCTTAACTTCATTGACTACGTGACCATCAATCCTGATGTTCAGTTTCTCGCTGTTCTCATTTATACTACTTCTCATTACCTTCGTCTTTCTCCGATTTACTCTCAAACCATACTGTGTACTCATTAGACTGTTGATTCCGTTCAGCAGATCATTTAATTCTTCTTCACTTTCACTCAGGATAGCAATGTCATCAGCGAATCGTATCATTGATATCCTCTCACCTTGTATTTTAATTCCACTCCTGAACCTTTCTTTTATTTCCATCATTGCTTCCTCGATGTACAGATTGAAGAGTAGGGGCCAAAGGCTACAGCCTTGTCTTACACCCTTCTTAATACGAACACTTCGTTCTTGATCGTCCACTCTTATTATTCCCTCTTGGTTGTTGTACATATTGTATATGACCCGTCTCTCCCTATAGCTTACCCCTACTTTTTTCAGAATCTCGAACAGCTTGCACCATTTTATATTGTCGAACGCTTTTTCCACGTTGACAAATCCTATGAAAGTGCCTTGATTTTTCTTTAGCCTTGCTTCCATTATGAACCGTAATGTCAGAATTGCCTCTCTCGTCCCTTTACTTTTCCTAAAGCCAAACTGATCGTCACCTAGCGCACTCTCAATTTTCTTTTCCATTCTTCTGTATATTATTCTTGTAAGCAGCTTCGATGCATGAGCTGTTAAGCAGATTGTGCGATAATTCTCGTACTTGTCAGCTCTTGCCGTCTTCGGAATTGTGTGGATGATGCTTTTCCGAAAGTCAGATGGTATATCGCCAGACTCATATATTCTACACACCAACGTGAATAGTCGTTTTGTTGCCACTTCCCCCAATGATTTTAGAAATTCTGATGGAATGTTATCTATCCCTTCTGCCTTATTTGTCCGTAAGTCCTCCAAAGCTCTTTTAAATTACGATTCTAATACTGGATCCCCTATCTCTTCTAAATCGACTCCTGTTTCTTCTTCTATCACATCAGACAAATCTTCACCCTCATAGAGGCTTTCAATGTATTTTTTCCACCTATCTGCTCTCTCCTCTGCATTTAACAGTGGAATTCCCGTTGCACTCTTAATGTTACCACCGTTGCTTTTAATGTCACCAAAGGTTGTTTTGACTTTCCTGTATGCTGAGTCTGTCCTTCCGACAATCATATCTTTTTCGATGTCTTCACATTTTTCCTGCAGCCATTTCGTTTTAGCTTCTCTGCACTTCCTATTTATTTCATTCCTCAGTGACTTGTATTTCTGTATTCCTGGAGGCGCGCAGTCCGGAACCGCGGGACTGCTACGGTCGCAGGTTCGAATCCTGCCTCGGGCATGGATGTGTGTGATGTACTTAGGGTAGTTGGGTTTAAGTAGTTCTAAGTTCTAGGGGACTGATGACCACAGCAGTTAAGTCCCATAGTGCTCAGAGCCATTTGAACCATTTTTTGTATTCATGATTTTCCCGGAACATGTTTGTACTTCCTCCTTTCATCAGTCAACTGAAGTATTTCTTCTGTTACCCATGATTTCTTCGCAGCTACCCTCTTTGTACCTATTATTAACTATCAAAGAGTGTCTAAATTTTTTTGGATGGCTGTGTACAAATACTCATACTTCCCGTTATTGATTACATCGATGTTATTTTTCATGGTCTTGCTCAGGGAAACTCACGCGTCTCGATCTGGTTACGAAATCCTGTGTTCGTTATACCTGTAATGTCCGACTTTTTGATCAACCTTAACCCTCTTCTCTGAACGAAATAGCAGAAACATCCGTTCTTATCTGAGTAAAATCATTTCTGTCTCACACCATCGTTCAGTCACTTCCTGGGAGTCCTTCTCAGTAGCAGGAACCTGAATCTGGGATAACATCTTGCACTGTATTAGAGGATTGAATAACATCTCCAGTTTCGGAAGACAGTTAATGACATAGCTACTAAAGCAACAATAATGATTACCAAATTCCATCCTTCATTCCGGAAATAATGACTACCGTCGTCCCTATATGCACTTGTTACCATAGAACGTTTTATCTTATCTCGGCGGAATGAGTGATCCACTAAATTTCGGGCATGTAGTCGCGCAAATATTACTTCTCCCACTGATATTTCGTCCGCGTACTTTCCGGCCATCGTAAGAGCGAGTTGCCAGACTGACAGCAAGGTGATACGCGCGGCCTTAAGTGCTCCACTTCAGCGGTACTGCGCTTGCGTGTAACAGGTGCTGGTCGGCGGCGAAGAGGTACACTCACACACGCGCCATCTGTGATGAAAGCGCTCAGACGTTCGATTCGCCTATCGATGTATGTTCGATGGCGGTAACATCTTGACGACTTCACTGCAATTTCATTATACCACGAGCCGAATTCCGTGCCTTATCCTATTCAAACCATTATTTTTCTATGGCTTCCTTAAAAACAGAATCGCAGAAGGAAGAGGTGGATATTAAAATCTTCACTTCACTGAAGTTCATCATATGACCCCTATGAATACAATGTTCTGCCATATCTGACTTTTCTGGTTGTAATAAGCTTGTGTAGCTTCGGTTTTCCACGCACCTTTCTTGAACGATGCGTGTTTTCTGACCCACATATGACGTATCACAATTCCTGTAAGGAATCTGATACTCACCCGCCTTACGAAGCAACAAATCATCCTTCACAGAACCTAAGAAGAAGGATGCAATCTTCATAGGAGGCCGGGAGATTACCTTAACACGGTGTTTCTCTAGAATACGGCTTATCTTCGAAAAAAGAGCACCCACATAAGGCAAGAACGCTCCTCATCTGAAAGCATTTCTTTCTTCTTCCAGATCACGTACTTGTAGTCCAGCGTTTACATTAAATACTCTGCGAATTTGTTGCTGGGAATATCCATTTGATTTAAAAATAACCTTGAGGTGTGTGAGCTCCTCTTGCAAATTATCATCTCAGATATACAGTGCGCCCTGTGCACTTAGGTCTTAAGGACACCTAGGCTTTGTGAATGGTGACGACAGCTACTGGCATGTAAATATAGATTAGTAAGAATTGGTTTACGATGTACAGCATGTCCTAATGTGCCACATAAGAAGAGCTCACGCACGTCAAGAGCATTTTTAAAGTGAACGGATAATTCCAGCAACAAATTCGCAGAGTATTCAATGGGAATCCGTGATATGGAAGAATAAAGTAATACATTCATATCAAGAGGGTTCTTACCGTATGTGGGTGCTCTTTTCTCGAAGACAAGCTGTATTCTCGAGAAACACCGTGTTAAGGTGATCTTCCGGCCTCCTATGAAGATTGCAGCCTGATTCGGTTCTGTGAAGTATGACTTGCTGCTTCGTAAGGCGGTTGAGTATCAGATTCTTTGCAGAAATTGTGATATGTCATGTACAGGTCAGAAAACAAGCATTCGTGAGAGGTGCGTCGAACACTAAAGATAGACAGGCTTATTACAGCCAGAAAAGTCAGATGTGGCGGAACACTGTATACATAGAGGTCATACGATGAACTACAGAGACGTGAAGATCTTAACATCCACTTCTTCCTTTTGGGCTTCTATTTTTAAGGAAGCGCCGGCCGGTGTGGCCGAGCGGTTCTAGGCGCTACAGTCTGGAACCGCGCGACCGCTACGGTCGCAGGTTCGAATCCTGCCTCGGGCATGGATGTGTGTGATGTCCTTAGGTTGGTTAGGTTTAAGTAGTTCTAAGTTCTAGGGAACTGATGACCTCAGAAGTTAAGTCTTTCGAAGGAACTATCCTGGCATTTGCCTGGAACAATTAAGGGAAATCACTGAAAAGTCTTGATGGCTGGACGTGGATTTGACCGTCGTTCTTCCGAAGACGAGTCCAGTGTGCTAACCACTCCGCCACCTCGCTTGGTGGGACATTTCAGAGAATCTGCGGTGTCCGTGATCTGCAATTGGCACCCAGCAGGCGCTCGCAGCATTTGTCATGCCTATCATCAGAGTCCAAGCGGCTATCTTCTTTACCATATTGTAACAGCTTGACAGGCGGATTGTATCACAACAACTGACATGTCTTTCACATTTACAACCATAACCCACGGAAGTCATTTCTCGCCTGCCTTGACACTGACGCGATGGACGTAACCGAGTGATAAGTGATCAGCCCAGACACCGCAGACAACGCCACTGGCATTGCGCACCGATGTCGATCCCGACTATCGATAGCTTCCCGAGTCAGCCTTCGGCTGCACGCGCGGCGCACGTTTCGACGAGGCACGGCGACTGCGCGTGATTCATGTGTCAATTACACATATCTCGTGCATCGCGCTCGATGGCCCCTTTGGCTCGCCTCCTCGATCAAGTATGATTTTCAGTTTCCAGATCAGTTCTCACGAGATAATCGTTTCCCCGGCGGGTTCCAGCTCGTACCGGATCGGCCGCGGCCCGTAATAGTAATGATTGTAATTATCTGTCCGTGTGACGAGTGATAGCATCTCAGACCGCAGCCACCGCCTTTGCCCCGATTATCGACGGCTCGTTCGCCGCTCTGCGCTGGTCGCAGATACCGCGAGTGGTGGGAGTCGTGGGGAAGGAGTGGTGGGGTGAGGGGGGGGGGGGACCTCTTAGACAGCTTTTTATCAGCGGACGTCGAGGTCGAGGCATTAGCAGGCGAGATCCGACAGCCACGATACTCCGGTATCGGCCGCACCGCTGATAGATGGGCGCGCACGACCCCGCGGTACGTGATAACAGCTCTGTGAAGCCGCCACGAGGCCAGCCAGATCAGAAGCCGAGATAGACGCTGGACCCGGCGGCTCGTCGGCTAGCCTGGGCGCTGGTAGCCGGTAATTAAATATTTCCCCAGCGGTCAAGCTAGAAATTAAAGAACTGATACGGCTGCTGCTGCTTTTTGATCTCCGTTGCTCGATTGATGAGATATGCATACCCTCAAACTTCGTAGGTGGCGTTAGTGGCGCTGTTCACAGAGGAGACTGTCGTCGCCGGCGCTCAGGTCCGTCAGCGCTGACTGGAGGACCAGACAGACTCGGCAACGCCGAGATAACGACACTCGTCCTGACTACAAGGTGACCCAAAAACCGGCTAACATTTGAAATTTCGATACTTCGCGGAATAATGTAGATAGAAAAGTAGAAACTGATACACTTGCTTGAAATGATAAAGGGTTTTATTGACACCAAAAGAGCCCAAAAAAATGACGAACAGATTGTGCTTCATTGATACATAAACAATAAACAAATGAATTGATTTGTAGGAAAGACTATGTTCTTTAGAACAAATTCTAACATGTCGGCCCTCATTATTCGCCGGCTGTGGTGACCGAGCGGTTCTAGGCGGTTCAGTCTGGGACCGCGCGACCGGTACGTCGCGGGTTCGAATCCTGCCTCGGGCATGGATGTGTGTGATGTCCTTAGGTTAGTTAGGTTTAAGTAGTTCTAAGTTCTCGGGAAGTGATAACTTCAGAAGTTAAGTCCCATAGCGCTCAGAGCCATTTGAACCATTTTTTACTCTTCATAGGACTATACACTGAGGTGACAAAAGTCATGGGACACCTCCTAATATCGTATCGGGCCTCCTCTTGCCCGGCGCAGTGCAGCAACTCGACGTGGCATGGACTCAACAAGTCGTTGGAAGTCCCCTGTGGAAATGTTGAGCCATGGATGCACTCCGAGTAGCCGATCATATCCATTTCCAGTCAATGATCGGTACTGTTGAAGCAAAGGACCCAGTCCCCTCCATGTAAACACAGCCTACACCATTGTGGAGCCACCACCAGCTTGCACAGTGTCTTGCTGACAGTTTGCTTGGCTTCGTTGGGTGTGCGTCATACTCGAATCCTGTCATCAACTCTTACCAACTGAAATTGAGAATCATCTTACCAGGCCACGGTTTTCAGTCGTCTAGGGTCCAACGGGCATGGTCACGAGCCCCCACCTTCATTTTTTAGGTCATTTAACACAGTGTTGTATGTCTGTGAGCCCTGACAACTCTATGCAAACACCGCTGCTCTCGGTCGTTAAGTGATGACCGTCGGCCACTGCGCTGTCCGTGGGGAAATTTGGTTTTCTCGGCTCTGTCTGGACACTGATGATTTCGGAATATTGAATTCTATAACGATTTCCAAAATGGAATGTCCCATGCGTCTAGCTGCAACCAACTGCGTTCGAAGACTGTTAATTGCCGTCGTGCGGCCATAATCACATCGAAAACCTTCTCACATGTATCACTCGAGAACAAACTACAGCTCCGCCGATGCACTACCCCTTTATACCTTCTGTACGCGATACTATCGCCATTTGTACTGTACATGTACATAACGCTATCCCATGACTTTTATCATCTCCGAGTATATTTCAGGAAGCATCTCTAAAAACTTCTTGGAAATGCACATGAAACTCTACAGTATTAAATGGGAAGCATCTATTGGTTCAACAAATACGCTGAGAACTTCTGCACTCAGCTCAGTGCTTTCTACGACTAAATATTCTACTCCGCTGTGCCTGAATATCCCTCACGCATATAAGGCAGGCTCTTATGTCAATACAACCGTGAAAATCATCTCTGAGCGCATAAGAACTATTCTAATATATTTGCTTTCAAAAACCAGTCACATAGCCCGTCGTCTGTTACGACGACAAGAAACCCTTTTGAAAGAACATTAAAAATAATGAATAATCTTCAATTTCCCATCTATGAAGATATTCTCGGGTTGGCAACAAGCCGACTTCGCTCCAAACATTCACCCCTGCGTCTGGTCCAATATCATGCTGACAGCAATTTCACCGTTGACAGCAAACTGAGTGAATATGAACTACGTACGCTTCACCTCAAACGCGACATGGTATTGACCTTCTACAGAGACCGAAGGGCTCTGAATTCCCGTGGAATGATAGGAAGGACATAAATCACATCAGAACACGACACGGAGCATTTGAACAGGACACGGAATGTATGAGTACAACCTGTACAACTGGAAACTTCAGCACAGAAAACAATGATATTTATATGCCTTTTAACAAATCTCACGAAATCATTATCTTCAAACAACATTTACAGCCAGCTTTACCATCTCGATGATCTAATTACATAGTTGCCAATCTACTAAACCATTCATCTTTTGACCGATAACCTCTATCGAAAATGAGAAATGCTGGCGCAGTCCATGTTCGGGAAAGAAAACTTATTGGTTACATTAAAATAACTTACAGTACTTGAATCTGACTTTTTTGACTCTAACAGAGCACAACTTTTTATTTTTTTGACAACCAGATGACTACGATTTCGTGAATTCCAAGCAACTCTTGAAACCGGTCTACATTTTGCCAAACAGCGGTATGTCTAGAAAATGGTCTGATGAGAAGATTTGGTATTTATTTACCCTCCCCCCCCCCCCCCCCGCGCACCCTCCATAATGCCCACAGAAAGTTTACTGACATCATGAGAATACGTCTGACCAACCTGTAGGTTTTCCGAACAGCATCCGTAATGTATTGTGAAGCTTCCCAAAAGCCAAGTACACTCGCATTATGGGAAGTCCAGCGTCACTAAATGGAATAAATTCAAGGATTATGCATTCCAACCTTCGCATAGGCAGATCGCGTCCTGTAATGAAAGTTCACAGCATTGCTCTTCCATCCTAATGAAAATAACCTAAGGCGGCCTCCCGTGCAGCACATAACGCACGTGAAACATTGGCCAGAATAAAAATCCAAGTCGGATAACATATTGTCAGGAATTTGATGGTGAAACAGACCTAATTATTGGGCTCCTGCACCCGAAATTTTTCTTAAACATTCCTACTCTAGTGTGACGTGTTACAATATACTCAAAGGCGATACAGTACAAAAATAATGTTGACACTTTCATATATAGCGTCTTTCATCACATCTCATGATAATGACCTCGCGTATGACTATTGAACACTTCGTTTTGGGGTGTCACTCAGTCTTATTTTAGCAAATGATCCTTAGCAAACGAATTAGAAACGAGCTAAATCAGAGGTGGTGAAATACCTTTATTTCTCACAATTTCTAACAATTAGCAATCAACAGATTTATTGCCATTAAACAATTATTGACACATTTACCAACTTTCAACTCATTATCGTTCTAGTGTTCTTGCAGTTGACAGATTGAAAACAATAGAAGATGCGTCAAGATATGCGGCGGTTAGTTACACCTCAGAATGTATTTACAGCCTACGCGATCGGGTCAGGAATAGGTGTCAGACGATCTCTGCGTTCACAGTAAACGACGGTTGTGCTGCGACTACGTTCTGCTTCTGCTGTATTGTTCCTTGCATATCTCTTTTTCTAATTTTCACTAATCCCGTTACTGTTCTTTGTTCCACAATGTACTTATTGTCTTTGTTTTTAATCCTGCCTTTCAGTCTAAGCACTAAGCCTACGTCTTGTTTTCTTACTTTTTTCTGCAACATCATTATCACCAGTTATCTTGTAACCTTGTCTCATGAAAACTAAATAAAGCTGTTGACCGTTCTGAGATTGTGTCTGTCAGCTGTAGTGTGAACCATCTGCGTATCCTCGCCATAGGTGAAGAGCTGAATTAAAAATACAAATCTGGGAATAACAATAGAATATTTCGACAAGGTAGGGCTTAGCAACTCATACTTCTTATCGTTCTTTTAGATTTTGTACAATACGTACCAAATTCTATTTTTTAGCGTATAACACTACAACAATCAGGAATACACAAAAAATACATTCATCGACATAAATACAAATAAAAAGTTCATTACAAAAATAGCTGTATATGCTAATGTTCAGTCCCCTTATCAAGTCAATGCTTGACGGTGTAGCCATGAAAAAGTCAGTTAGGCTCTCAATTTATACTACTCGACAATGTGCTAGTGGTCTGGTTTGGTGCTCCATGTTTAAACGGGGGCTCATGGTCCCATATTGTCAGATCCAATGGCCTGATCTGTAACCAAATTGCAACAGGTGTCACATTGCGATCAAGATAAAGCATTAATAACTATCTTGTGGATCTTTACATGGTCTTCCAAGACATTTTAATAAAGTGGTGCTTCGCAGCTGCCATATGTTTTCATGAAGACATCTTTGTGTAGTTACACTATCAGGTACTATCAAAAACTTTAAGATGATGTTAGTTTGATCGTCTACATGGACAATCCTCTGCCACTCATCAAAAAATTCGTTCTAGCATTTTTCTCTGTGACGTATTTCAAATTGATGCCTTAATAGTAAACGAAATAAGTAAGCATCAATGTTGTTAAAATAGGTTACTAACATTTCTAAGCTATCTGGAAACGTCTCGACACTGATGTTTGTCTACTTTACTTAATATTGAGGCAGCATTTCATAATACATTAGAAGGCATAATGCTATAATGAATTGTCTGGAGAGTGTCAGAAGATGATCCTGGCGTATAACCAAAACTAGCAGCCATTTAATAAAGTTTATCTAAGCAGTTGATTGTGTAACTCGGAAATTGTCGGTTATATTTGCCAACTTCTGTAGATAGAGTATATTACGTGTTTTGATTACTCGCCTGCAAATTTGGTTCTTAGATCTGAGCCCACTGCTCGACTTCCTCCACTGCGTCTTCTACGGTAGTTCTCTGCTGAATGCCTTTTGGGCGTGAGCGGCCTAAGCCATTGAGTCGCGAGGGCCCGAGAGTTTAGATGTGCTTTTGCAAGTTTCGAAGGAGAACAAAGCCCGTGTCTTCTCTCTCTCTCTCACACACACACGCACACATACACACACATACATATATATATATATATATATATATATATATATATATATACTCCTGGAAATGGAAAAAAGAACACATTGACACCGGTGTTTCAGACCCACCATACTTGCTCCGGACACTGCGAGAGGGCTGTACAAGCAATGATCACACGCACGGCACAGCGGACACACCAGGAACCGCGGTGTTGGCCGTCGAATGGCGCTAGCTGCGCAGCATTTGTGCACCGCCGCCGTCAGTGTCAGCCAGTTTGCCGTGGCATACGGAGCTCCATCGCAGTCTTTAACACTGGTAGCATGCCGCGACAGCGTGGACGTGAACCGTGTGTGCAGTTGACGGACTTTGAGCGAGGGCGTATAGTGGGCATGCGGGAGGCCGGGTGGACGTACCGCCGAATTGCTCAACACGTGGGGCGTGAGGTCTCCACAGTACATCGATGTTGTCGCCAGTGGTCGGCGGAAGGTGCACGTGCCCGTCGACCTGGGACCGGACCGCAGCGACGCACGGATGCACGCCAAGACCGTAGGATCCTACGCAGTGCCGTAGGGGACCGCACCGCCACTTCCCAGCAAATTAGGGACACTGTTGCTCCTGGGGTATCGGCGAGGACCATTCGCAACCGTCTCCATGAAGCTGGGCTACGGTCCCGCACACCGTTAGGCCGTCTTCCGCTCACGCCCCAACATCGTGCAGCCCGCCTCCAGTGGTGTCGCGACAGGCGTGAATGGAGGGACGAATGGAGACGTGTCGTCTTCAGCGATGAGAGTCGCTTCTGCCTTGGTGCCAATGATGGTCGTATGCGTGTTTGGCGCCGTGCAGGTGAGCGCCACAATCAGGACTGCATACGACCGAGGCACACAGGGCCAACACCCGGCATTATGGTGTGGGGAGCGATCTCCTACACTGGCCGAACACCACTGGTGATCGTCGAGGGGACACTGAATAGTGCACGGTACATCCAAACCGTCATCGAACCCATCGTTCTACCATTCCTAGACCGGCAAGGGAACTTGCTGTTCCAACAGGACAATGCACGTCCGCATGTATCCCGTGCCACCCAACGTGCTCTAGAAGGTGTAAGTCAACTACCCTGGCCAGCAAGATCTCCGGATCTGTCCCCCATTGAGCATGTTTGGGACTGGATGAAGCGTCGTCTCACGCGGCCTGCACGTCCAGCACGAACGCTGGTCCAACCGAGGCGCCAGGTGGAAATGGCATGGCAAGCCGTTCCACAGGACTACATCCAGCATCTCTACGATCGTCTCCATGGGAGAATAGCAGCCTGTATTGCTGCGAAAGGTGGATATACACTGTACTAGTGCCGACATTGTGCATGCTCTGTTGCCTGTGTCTATGTGCCTGTGGTTCTGTCAGTGTGATTATGTGATGTATCTGACCCCAGGAATGTGTCAATAAAGTTTCCCCTTCCTGGGACACTGAATTCACGGTGTTCTTATTTCAATTTCCAGGAGTGTATATGATAAGAAAGAGAGACAGAAAGAGAGAGAGAAAGAAAGAGAGAGTGAGAGAGAGCAATATATGAAAGCCGCAATGAGTTAGTATATGTAAAATGTTTAAGGCAAATACGAAGCTCCTCTCAGACGATTATTCTGGATCAGAAGGTAACAATTGCAATTCCTAAGCGTGTGGTGAGCCACGTTGCATCTCAAGGCTTATCTGGGTCAGTCACTGAGTGACTTCTGCAATTACGATTCAGTGGGACAGTTTCCACTCTGTTTATGTACTGCATTTAATTCGGCATCAAGTTTATCAAGTCGGTATTTCATTCACCAAATAGGTTTTGCATTTTCTATATTTTTTAAATGCATGTTAAAGAACTGGTTTTATATGACTATGCTACTCTCAATCGGACTGGCCTTCGTTGGTATTGTTGTTGTGGTCTTCAGTCCGAAGACTGGTTTGATGCAGCTCTCCATGTTACTCTGTTCTGTGTAAGCCTTTACATCCTCGAGTAACTGCTGCAACCTACATACTTCTGATCTGAATCTGCTCGCTTTATGCATTTCTTGGCCTCCATCCTCGATTTTTACCCCCCCCCCCCGTCCCACGCTTATCTCCAGCACTAAACTAATGATCCCATGGTATCTCACAATGTGTTCCATCAACCTATCCCTTGTTACGGTCAAGATGTGTCACAAACTTCTTGTTCCCCCGATTCCATTCCCTACCTCCTCATTAGTAACGTGATTTACCCACCTAATTTTCAGTAGCACCACATTTCAAAAGCTTCTATTCTCTTTTTGTCTAAACTGTTTATCGTCCTTGATTCACTTCCATACATGGCCACACTCCACACAGATACCTTCAGAAAAGACTTGCTGATACTTGAATCTATACTCGATGTTAACAAATTTATCTTCTTCAGAAACGTTTTTCTTGCCGTTACCAGTCTACATTTTATATCCTCTCTATTTCGACCATCATCAGTTATTTTGCTGCCCAAATAGCAAAACTCATCTACCGTTTAAGTGGCTCATTTCCTAATCTAAGTCCCTCAGCATCCCTTGAATTAATTCGACTACATTCCATTATCCTAATTTTTTTTCGTTGATGATATCTTATATCCTCTTTTCAAGACACTGTCCATTCCGTTCAACCGGTCTTACAAGTCCTTTGCTGTCTCTGACAATGTCATTGGCAAACTGCGAAGTTTTTATTTCTTCTTCCTGAACTCCTAATTTTTCTTTTGGTTGTTTTACTGCTTGCTCAATATACAGATTGAATAACATCGGGGATAGGCTACAATCCTGTCTCACTAGCTTCTCAACCACTGCTTCCGTTTCATGCCCCTCGACCCTTTTAACTGCCATCTGGTTTCTACACAAAATGTAAATAGCTTCGGATTTTACCCCTACCACCTTTAGAATTTCAAAGAGACTACTGTAAAACTTCTATATTCTTGAGCTGCAATAATAATTACAAAGGCAATGCAAATTTCTTGTCTGTATTTCAAGTTTTCATCTTCTATAAATTTAACTAAATGAAGTATCAATACTGTAACATAGCACAAGTGAGCAACCCTGAGGCTTAGCACTAATGTAGAAGTAAAGGAGCTAAGTATTCTCGTGATTAATGAAGTCTGCTTTTCCAGTCAATATCACTTCTACTCGTAACGATTTTCATAAACGAAGCACTCTTTCCATTCGTAAATTATTTTCAAGCACCTGAGTGTAATTTACCTTGATATCTTCCAGAGTAGAGCTACTCGACTATCTGTTTACATGCTGTTGTGGCGTTACAACATCACCACAAGGATACATTTGTGAATACACAAGTTGACGTTTATATCATGCTGATCTGGAAAAACCTGAATGTGGTTAAGATAATTCTACCTGACTTCTGTAAAAGGAAAAATTAATCAATAGACAATACTAGAATATTTCAGGTATTAAACAGAATTTTCGTGGCGCTGTTCAAGAATGGGTGTCTCATGAACTACACACATCAAAAAAAGTTTTGCACCACTTCGGTTCCGAGAGATCCAGAACCTGTACAGAAAATTGGAACAGAGATCAACATAAACACAATTTCCGCCCTTTTTACTGCTCATGGAAACCACACATTACATGTTGTACACCATGCGGCAACACCTTCAAAGATGGTGGTCCAGATTGCTGTACACACCGGTACCTCTAATATCCAGTAGCACGTCCTCTTACACTGATGCATGACTGTACCCGTCGTGGCACACTATCCACAAGTTCATCAAGATACTGTTGCTCCAGATTGTCCCTCTTCAACGGCGATTCGGCGTAGATCCCTCAGAGTGGTTAGTGGGTCACGTCGTCCGTAAACAGCCCTTTCCAATCTATCCCAGGTAGGTTCGGTAAGGCTCATGTTTGGAGAAAATGCTGGACATTCTAGTCTAACGATGTCGTTATCCTTGTAAGTAGGCTGTTTAGGTTTTTTTATTGGTAACGCCACCTCTGTATGAAAATCACTGGCTGTGCTGTGTGCAGTCTGTGGCTGCTTTGCATTGTTGTAATACTCGCCATTGTAGTGTTAGGCAGCTGGCTGTGAACAGCGCGTAGCGTTGCGCAGTTGGAGGTGAGCCGCCAGCAGTGGTGGATGTGGGGAGAGAGATGGCGGAGATTTGTAATTTGTCATGAACTGCTATATTTATATATGATGATATCAAGGTAAATACATTGTTTGTTCTCTACTAATATCTTTCATTTGCTAACTATCCCTATCAGTAGTTAGTGCCTTCCATAGTTTGAATCTTTTATTTAGCTGGCAGTAGTGGCGCTCGCTGTATTGCAGTAGCTTGAGTAGCGAAGATTTTTGTGAGGTAAGTGATTTGTGAAAGGTATAGGTTAATGTTAGTCAGGGCCATTCTTTAGTAGGGAATTTTGAAAGTCAGATTGCGTTGCGCTAAAAACATTGTGTGTCAGTATAAGCACAGTCTTGTATAAATTGTTCAAAGGGGACGTTTCATCCTGAAAGAATCCTTCACAAAAAGTGCACGATGGGAGAGCAAATTGTTGTTCATGCAGACGAGTGCCTCGCCAATATTCTGCCGATATGGTAGCACTATCGGTCGGAGGTGGCATTCACGTATCGTACAGCCGTTACGGCGTTTTCCATGACCACCAGCGGCGTACGTCGGCCTCACATAATGCCGCCCCAAAACAGCAGGGAACCTACACCTTGCCGCACTCGCTGGAGAGTGTGGTATGGCCAAGGCGTTCAGCCTTACCGGGTTGCCTCCAAACACGTCTCCGACGATTGTCTGGTTGAAAGCATATGCTACACACATCGGCGAAAAGAACGTGATGCCAATCCTGAGCGGTTCATTCGGCATTTTTCCGAGCCCATCTATATCGCGCTGCATGGTGTCGTGGTTGCAAAGATTGACCTCGCCATGGACATCGGGAGTGAAGTTACGCATCATGCAAACTATTGCGCACAGTTTGAGTCGTAACACGACGTCCTGTGGCTGCATGAAAAGCATTATTCAACATGGTGGCTTTGCTATCGGGATTCCTCTGAGTCATAATGTGTTCAAAAATGTTCAAATGCGTGTGAATTCCAAAGGGACCACTCTTCTGAGGTCATTGGCGCTAGACTTACACACTACTTAGACTAACTTATAATAAGGACAACACACATACAAATGCCCGAGGGAGGACTCGAACTTCCGGCGGGAGGGGCTGCGCGATCCGTGGCATGGCGCCTCAAGCCACACGGCCACTCCGCGCTGCCCATAATCCGTAGGTAGTGGTCATCCATTGCAGTAGTAGCCACTGGGCGGCCTGAGCGAGGCATGTGATCGACAGTTCCTGTCTCTCTGTATCTCCTCCATGTCCGAACAACTTCATTTTGGTTCACTCCGAGACGCCTGGACACTTCCCTTATGGAGAGCCCTTCCTAGCACAAAGTAACAATGCGGACCCTATCGAACTACGGTACTGACCGTGTAGGCATGGTTGAACTACAGACAGCACGAGCCCTGTACCTCCTTTCTGATGGAATGACTGGAACAGATCGGCTGTCGGACCCCGTCCATCTAATAGGCGCTGCTCATGCATGGTTGTTTACATCTTTGGGTGGGTTTAGTGACATCTCTGAACAGTCGAAGGGACTATGTCTGTGATACGATATCCACAGTCAGCGTATACCTTCAGGAGTTCTGGGAACCGAGGTGATGCAAAACAGTTTTTGATGTGTGTGTAACTGATAACAGACCGAGTGCTTCACATTACATTATTTTCACTGGGCCTAATTCATTTTTGAAGGAAGGAAAACATTTATGCGAGAGTTAGTGACCACTAAGTGTTGTAATTTAGTTCACAAATAACATTCATCCAATTTATAGACAACATACAAAGTATATAAATATGTCCTTCAAGACTATATCATGCAGACACTTCCACGATGCTGTCATGAGTGATGTCAGCATTGTGTCTATTTATCCTTCTGTCCACGAGAGTCTGTCTGTCCTCATGAAGCCTATTTCACAAGAATAAGTGGGCACAAGTCCGCAGCTTGTGGTCTCGCTGTAGCGTTCTCGCATCCCGAGCACGGTGTCCCGGGTTCGATTCCCGGCGGGGTGAGGGATTTTCACCTGCCCCGAGATGACTAAGTGTTGTTGTGTCGCCTTCATCATCATCATTCACCCACATTACGGTCGGAGGAAGGCAACAGCAAACCGCCTACATTAGGGCCTTGCCTAGTACGCCGGTGCGGGTCTCCCGCATCGTTCCCCTACGCTCAGTCAAGAAATACGGGACTTCATATCCAGGTGTGCTGGAAATCAATCCTGGTCCTCCGACTACCGTCCCGTTCACCGACTGTGGTGCGATTACGACTCTGTGTCGGGAGATATGGAAACATTTAGAAACAGATAGTGGGACTAGAAGCTCGCTGAATTGGAGGCTACACGACAGGATCTGTTGTATGTAGCTCGGCATTTCACCAGAGAGCGACACTACACACGGACTCGACAAGTGCCTGATGGACCTGGCTAATCTGTGGAGAAGGCGGAACTAATGGAGAGAACACGAGCAGCGTCCTTCACACTGAATCTGGTTCCTTTAGACCCGGTATTAACACATGAAACGGGCTAGGTTACACGACTTGTAGCCCAGCACGTGGACAACGAAATCAAACGTGTTAGCATACATGAAATCGCCTGGGCTATTAAGCACATCTCAGCTGGTCCAGATGACATTCAAGACTGTGTGCTCAAGAAGTTCTCAGACAAAGCCGTAGTACATTTAACACGCATCAGTAATGTCATCCTACGACACTAAAACTTCCCTGCTATGTTCAAGAAGCCACGGAGAGACTAATCCCTCTCGTCAGCCTACTGCGCTCGCTCAATAAGATTGTTGAGAATGTGATTCTAAAACAACTCACCAGGCACTCTGCGTCAACAACTAAACACCAAGTCCAGAGTAATTCGCCTTAGTGATCACCACTCTACAACACAACTACTCCGTAGTAGAACATATAACAGGAGGCTATAACATCACGAAGTAACTAGGGCTGTGTTCGTGGACATCGGAAAAACCTACCATCGTCCCTGGCACAGTGGCAACATCCGCGAACTCAGTGACACTGGATATACCGAGGGACTCGTATGTTTAATGCACTCATACCTCACGAACGGTAGTTTCAGCTCTGATATTCAGGGAAGACAATCAGCACAAATTCGTATTCGAGCTAGCGTACCCCGGAGCTGCATCGTGGCGCCCCTCTTGTTTAGCCTCTAAATTAACGATATTATATCAACACATAAAACAGTGGTTACCATCTGCGCAGATCACACTGGCATCCTAGCGCAGGAATGGAAACCACAAAACATTAACTCAAGATTACAGATAGCACTCAAAACTGTGGAGTCTTGATTTGGGAAACGGCATACCAAGGTTTACATCACCAAATCTAAGGCACTTATTTACGAGAAGAACCAAATAACTGCACAGAAATCAATACTGCCGACAAATTGCACTACACACACGCTCAATACATTTCAGTGAGAAAGTAAGATACTCGATGTCTGGCTGGATCGGAAACTCACCTGAGCAAATAACGTACAACATACGACATGTCATGCTTTTTTTTTTTTATAATGAGTTTTCTGGCTGGTTTCATGCGGCCCGCCACGAATTCCTCTCCTGTGCTAATCTCTGCATCTCAGAGTAGCACCTGCAAACTACGTTGTCAATTATTTACTGAATGTATTCTGTCTTCCTCTACAGTTTTTGCCTTCTACAGCTCCCTCTAGTACCAAGGAAGTCATTCCCTCATGTCTCAACAGATGTCGTATCATCCTGTCCCTTCTCTTTACCAGTGTTTTCCAAATATTCTTTTTCTCTCCGATTCTGTGCAGAACATCCTCATTCCTTACATCACTCCACCTAATTTTCAACATTTGCCTGTAGCACCACATCTCACATGCTTCGATTCTCTTCTGTTCCGTTTTTCCCACGGTCCACTACAGTCCAAAGCCGTACTGCAGGCGTACATTATCAGAAAGGCCGATATTTGATCTTAGTAGACTTCTATTGGCCAGGAATGCCCCTTTTGCCATTGCTAGTCTGCTTTTGATGTCCTTGCTCCGTTCGTCATTAGTTCTTTTACTGCCCAAGTAGTATGAATCCTTAACTTCATCTACCTCATGACCATCAATCCTGATGTTAAGTTTCTCGCTCCTCTCATTTGTACTACTTCTCATTTCTTTCGTCTTTCTTCGAGTTACTCTCAATCCATACTCTGTAGTCATTAGACTGTTCATTCCGTTCAGCAGATCATGTAATTCTTCTTGACTTTCACTCAGGATAGCGATGTCATCAGCGAATCGTATCATTGATATCATTTCACCTTGAATTTTAATTCCACTCCTGAACCTTTGTTTTATTTCCATCATTGCTTCCTCGATGTACAGATTGAACAGTAGGGGCGAAAGGCTACATCTTTGTCTTAGACCCTTTTTAATATGAGCACATCGTTCTTAATCGCCCACTCTTGTTATTCCCTCTTGGCTGTTATACATGTTGTGTATGATCCGTCTTTCCTCATAGCTTAGCCCAAAGTTTCTCAGAATTTCGAACATCTTGCACCGTTTTAAATTGTCGAACGCTTTTTCCAGGTCGACAAATCCTATGAACGTGTCTTGATTTTTCTTTAGTCTTGCTTCAATTATTAACCGCAACGTCGGAATTGCTTCTCTAATGCCTTTTATCTTTCCTAAAGCCAAACTGATCGTCATCTAACGCATCCTCAATTTTCTTTTCCATTCTTCTTTATGTTATTCTTGTAAGCAACTTGGGTGCATGACCTGTTAAGCTGATGGTCAGGTAATATTTTCACTTGTCAGCTCTTGCCGTCTTCGGAATTGTGTGGATGACGCTTTTCCGAAAGTCAGGTGGTATGTCGCCAAACTCATACATTCTACACATTAGCGTGAATAGTCGATTTCTCGCCACTTCTTTCAATGATTTTAGAAATTCTGGTGGAATGTTATCTATACCTTCTGCCTTATTTCATCTTAAGTCCTCTTTTAAATTCTAATACTGGATCCCCTATCTCTTCTAAATCGACTCCTATTTCTTCTTCTATCGCATCAAACAAATCTTCCCCCTCATAGAGGCTTTCAGTGTACTCTTTCCACCTACGTGCTCTCTCCTCTGCATTTAACAATGGAATTCCCGTTGCGCTCTTAATGTTATCACCCTTTCTTTTAATGTCACCAATGTTTGTTTTGACTTTCTTCCATGCTGAGTCTGTCCTTCCGAAAATCATTTCTTTTTCGATTTCTTCACATTTTTCCTGCAACCATTTCGTCTTAGCTTCTCTGCACTTTCTATTTATTTCATTCCTCAGTGACTAGTATTTCTCGATTACTTAGTTTCCTGCGACATTTTTGTACTTCCTTCTTTCATCGATCTATTGAAGTATTCCTTTTGTTACCCGTGGTTTATTCGCAGTTACCTTCTTTGTACTTACGTTTTCCTTCCCAACTTCTGTAAGTGCCCTTTTTAGAGATGTCCATTCCTCTTCAACTGTACTGCCTACTGAGCTATTCCTTATTGCTGAATCTACAGCCTTAGAGAACTTGAAGCGTATCTCGTCAGTACTTCCGTATCCCGCTTCTTTGCATATTGATTCTTCCTGAGTAATGTCTTAAACTTCAGCCTACTCTTCATCACTACTTTATTGTGATATCAGTGTGCTCCTGGGTACGCCTTACAATCCAGTATCTGACTATGATGTAATCTAACCACCCAAATCTTCCCGTATCACCCGGCCTTTTCCAAGTATACCTTCTCCTCTTGCGACCCTTGAACAAAGTATTCGCTATTACTAGCTGAAGTGTGTTACAGAACTCAATTAGTCTTTCTCCTCTCTCATTCCTTGTTCCAAGCCCGTATCCTCCTGTAACATTTTCTTCTACTCCTTCTCCTACAACTGCATTCCAGTCCTCCCCCATGACTATTAGATTTTCATTTCCCTTTACACACTTTGTTACCCTTTCAATATCCTCATACACTTTCTCTAGCTCTTCATCTTCAGCTTGCGACGTCGGCATGTATGCCTGAACTATTGTTGTCGGTGTTGGTTTGCTGTCGATTCTGATAAGAACAGCCCTATCACTGAACTGTTCACAGTAACACTCTCTGTGCCCTGCCTTCCTATTCATAACGAATCCTACTCCCGTTATACCATTTTCTGCTGCTGTTGATATTACGCTAGACTCGTCTGACCAGAAATTATTATCTTCTTTCCACTTCACTTCACTGACCCCTACTATATGTAGATTGAGCCTTTGCATTTCCCTTTTCAGATTTTTCTAGTTTCCATACCACGTTCAAGCTTCTGACATTCAACGCCACGACTCACAGAACGTTATATCCTTCCATTGATTATTCAATGTTTTTCTCATGGTAACCTCCGTCTTGGCAGTCCCCTCCCGGATATCCGAATGGGGGACTTTTCCGGAATCTTTTGCCAATGGAGAGGTCATCATACGACTTTTTCAATCACAGGCCACATAGTCTGTGGCTACATATTTTTGTGTCTTTAATGCAGTGGTTTCCACTGTCTTGTGCATTCTCAAACAGTTGATTTTTCCTCTTTTATGGGCAGTTTTCCACCCCTAGGACAAGAGGGTGCCCTGAACCGCTGTCCACTCCTCCACCCTCTTTGACAAGGCCATTGGCAGAATGAGGGGTGACTGCTTATGCCGGAGGTCTTCTGCCGCCAATTCTGATCATTAATCAGAACTTCAGCAGTAGCGGGATTCGAACCCAGAACCGTAGACATTTTGATTATGAATCAAAGACGCTACCCCAAGACCATGGGTACAACACATGTACACGACACTTACTAGACTGCTGTTGAATTGTACAGCTCTAGTTCGCGCCGCCTGTAGGTCGTATAGAACAGGGTACTTGTATCATGAATCACAAGCAGTGCTCCAAGATACGCTCGCACTGCGGACTTGCATAATGAATGAGACACTTCAACAAGCCATTCATCCTGAATCTACCATCAGAAGCACACCCTCCCAGAAACACTTTTTCTTAGAGTAAACTAACCACCTATGGTAAACTTAAACGAAGCACATAGATAATGAGACAGCGGCAGACCACCGTATTAACGCAAACCTAACAAGTACCGCCATCTGTGCTCATACAGCCTACTAACTGGCAGAAACAGGGAAGCCGAACACACGAAATAGAAACAATCCCCAAGTGATCCTGCACGACGAGCGGCCTATTTTATAGTGAAACTGACTTGTCTGATGACGACATTGACATTTACAGGTACGCTGAGGCTGCAACTGGTCCAGGAGATATCTTCGTGTCTGGCTACAACGGTAATACCTCATTACCAAAGGTATAATATCACGGGAGAATAAACTGTCGCTACTGACAGAAATCTTCCTATAGCCCTACACCCGCCCAGACGGTCGCAGAGTTTTTTTTTTTTTTTCTATGGCGTTTTTCGTGACACTATTCCCCTTGACCTTAAAACCGCTACCCTTGAATCCCTTTCTGTCAACTGTCTCCTCGATGGTATCGTATTAGTGGCTGATCGCACCCAGACGATCGGGTATCACAGACCCGCATCCTGTGAGTCCTAGATCAGCGTACTAACGCTTACAGTAGAATTTTTTGTGTTGGTCACCTTGCTAGTGCGGGCGTGGAGGACCTGCGCTTCGCACTCTGTCGCCAACACATGCAAGACAACAGGGGACTTTTCTTCCGATACTTCACCTTAAGGACAGGATGAGCGATATTGAAAAAAGAAAATGAATAGAGTCTATGGCTGTGAGAGTGGCGACAACCTGGAGAGGAAAAGTTCACAGGACTGAAAAGAACAAAATGAATTCTGACCAAGGAACTGCCTCTGTTCTTCCGAGCTGCGTGCAGATGATTTGTGTCTCTTTTCCTGCCTCCTAGTTACTGTTGAAAAGACGTGTGAGGGATATGGATGGTGCCAGAGAATTCTGACGACCCTTCGTGACGCGGGGCACTTGGGATGACTCCCACTTCCTACGCTATAAGATTCTTCCACAGTTACGAATCTTTTCTTCAGCTCGCAGGAATTTGCTATTCCTCTGCGGCTTGATGGTATCAGACTCAAAGGATGTGAACAGATGACCGCAGAGCTCCTTCTCAGAGGCTCGGAATAGGAGAGGCTATTTCGTATTTCCTGTGAGTCTTGTTGCTAGCAAGTTCAATGTTCCTGTTAACTTCTCTTCAAACTCGTAACTAATTCCGTGCATGCCAGCACTCCCCGAGAGAGAACTAGTCTGAGGAGCAGTACTATACAGAGGTTCGAAGCATCTCACATCATGTTGCTTCATTAAGGGTTAAAGACATGTTTCAATTGTTTTGTTCCGTGAACGTACTCGTATCATTTAGGAATTCATAATTTTCTGAGTATGGGGAGTAGAAAGCACTGGTTAGAAATACATACATCAAAAAATGTTTTGCGTCACCAAGGTTCCCAGAACTCCTGAAGACAGACCTTCAATGTGGAAACTGTATCAAGACATAGCCCCTTTGACTGTTCAGAGATGTCACTAAACCCGCCCAAAGATGTAAACAACCATGCATGAGCAGTGTCTATTAGACTGAGAGGGTTCGACAGCCGATCAGTCCCAGTCATTACACCAGGAAGCAGGTACACAACTCGTGGTCTGTAGTTCTACCAAGCCTAGACGGTCAATACTACGGTTCGATCGCGTACACATTCTTATTTTGTGCCATGAAGGGCCCTCTACAAGGGAAGTATACAGCCCTCTCAGAGTGAACCAAACCGATGTTGTTCAGACATGGAGGAGATACAGGTAGAGACAGGAACGGTTTATGACATACCTCTCTCGGGCCACCCAAAGGCTATTGCTGCAGTGGATTACCACTATCTACGGATTATGGCTCGGAGGAACCCTGACAGCAATGCCACCGTATTGTGCGCAATAGGCTGCATGATGTGAAACTTCGCCCACGACGTCCATGGCGAGGTCCTTCTTTGCAACTACGACACCATGCGGCGCGCTACAGATGGGTCCAACAAGATGTCGAGTGGACCGCTTAGAACTGGCATCACGTTCTCTTCACCTATGAGTGTCGCATATGCCTTCAACCAGACAATCGGAGACGTGTTTGGAGGCAACCCGGTCAGGCTGAACGCCTTAGACACACTGTCCAGCGAGTGCAGCGAGGTGGAGGTTCCCTGCTGTTTTGGGGTGGCATTATGTGGGGCCGCTGTACGTTGCTGGTGATCATGGAAGGCGCCGTAACGGCTGTACGATACGTGAATGCTGTTCTCCGACCGATGCTGCAACCTTATCGGTAGCATATTGGCGAGGCATTCGTCTTCATGGACGACAATTCGCCGCCCCCCCCCCCCCCTCCATCGTGCACATCTTGTGAATGACTTCCTTCAGGATAATGACATCGCTCGAACAGAGTGGCGAGCATGTTCTCCAGACATGAATCCTACCGCACATGCCTGGATAGACTGAAAAGGTCTGTTTATGGACTACGTGACCCAGCAATCACTCTGGGAGATCTAAGTCGAATCGCTGCTGAAGAGTGGGACAATCTGGAGCTACAGTGGCTTGATGAACTTGTGGATAGTATGCCACGACGAATACAGGCATGCACCAATGCAAGAGGACGTGCTACCGGGTATTAGAGATACCGGTGTGTACAACAATCTGGACCACCACCTCTGAAGGTCTCGCTGTTTGGTGGTACAACATGTAATGTGTGGTTTTCATGAGCAATAAAAAGGGCGAAAATGACGTTTATGTTGATCTCTATTCGAATTTTCTGTACAAGTTCCGGAACTCTCGGAACCGAAGTGATGCAAAACATGTGTGTACATGTGGCACATGACAACACAATAAGTTCATTGAACTTCATCTTTCTTCCTCTACTAGTTTATGGCACCCTAATGTTTATACAATCAAAGCTTAAGCCAGTGAAATAATACAGAAACAGATAACAAGCAGAGACAAACGTAAAAAGGAAAGTTTAGATGCTGAAAAGAAATATTCTAGTTCACCAAAGCAAAGCTGTCTTCAGTACAGAGCGTGGTTGGAGAAACAAAGTGCTTCACTGGGCTTTCTCCCGTGATATACTGTTGCCCATCCCCGACCTTTGAAATGACTCTACATATGTAGAGGCAACTAAAAATTTAACGTGAAACTCACGTATATAATTCATTGTGACACGTGATATTGGCGATGTGTAGTGGTAAAGAATCATAAGACGATGTGGAACTAAACTGTGGACGATTAGAATAGTAACCTGCGCTTATCACCCGGCTGCCACCATCTGGTTAAAAGGCTATAAACTTTTTCTTTTCAAAACGTACGACCCTGATGTGTAGGAGCAAGGATAGGTAAAGAAATTTCTGTAGTACGAAAGTAGTGTTGTAAAATTGTTTTAGAGACTTTGTTTATACTTAATTCATGTATATTTCAGGGCTTCATATGCTAACAGCGCATGTTTCCTACTTCCACTTTAAAATAGTAGGATGAAAGAGGTTTCATTCTCTAACTGAAGACTCAAACACGCTATACATATTTCAGTAAGAACAGATACGAATAGTAAGGAGCAGTTTATGACCGTTCATGGCTAATACAGTATTCAGAATTATCAGCAAACAGCTGCTTTTCGTGTAGTGTTTACCTTTTTACACAATATCCAATCCTTGGAGGCTGTAGGCATGTAATTAGTGAAATACAATGAATGATAACGAGAAGGAACTGTGAAGTTCAGTGGCTCTTCAATGAAGATGTCATTGCCGATGAAGCACAGACTTGGTAGGTTTGGAAAAGGTAGGAAAGGCACTTTTACAAAGGAATTTTTCCTTCGCTTTAATGTTTTTTGGGTGAGTGAATCTGGGCAGCCGGATGGTGATCTGAACCTTGCTCTCCCGCGTTTGTAGCTTGCTTGCCGATGATATTCTACGATCTGTTTTATTTCCCTTAATGGCAAGCCATCCTGGATTTACCTTTCAGCGAGAAAATGCCCGCCCGCTCACGTCGAGAGTTTCTACTGCTTGTCTTTGTGCTTGCAAATCCTACCTAGGCCAGCAAAGTCGCTGGATCTCTTCCCAGCTGAGATCTTTTGGGGCATTATAGGTAGAGACCTCCAAGCAGTTCAGGATTTTGACTAGCTAACGCGTAAATTGGACAGAATCTGTCACTATATCACTCAGGAGGACATCCAACAACTCTGTCAGTCAATGGAAAGCCAAATTTTGGAAATCTGTGCAAAGTTCCTGTGGGACAAAACTTCTGAGGTCATTGAACCCTGGGCTTACACACTACTTATTCTACCTTAAACTAACTTATGCTACGGGTAACACACTCACCCACGCCCGAGGGTGGACTCGAACCTCCGATGTGGGCAGTCGCACCAATTGTGGCATGGCTCCCAGACCACGCGCCCACCACGCGCGGCGGAAAGCCCAGTAAGTCCTAAGTCCTTGTATAAGGACTAGAGGTGGACCCAAGCGTTATTCACTTGCTGGATTTGTGAAGTTGTTTCTCTTGAAGAAATCATCCAATTTTTCTGAAATTGTAAATATTTGTTTGTCTGTGTACTTGCGTATCTTCCGATTTCTATCACATTCACATAATTCCTTTGTGGCACGTTGCCTTTTTTTGTCTTAGAGTGTAATAGTGTAATATGGCACACTGCAGAGGCTATTGCTTCACCTCACTTGTTTGAGAAGTCTGAATCGTTAAATTAGCAACACGATCTCACAGAGGAGGGATCATAACGTCGTTCTGAAAGCACTGCAGAATGCCACAAGAATGAGTAACTGTTCCACAGCAATACCTATGAGTCTATTAACGTGGGGGAAAACCACAAAACTGAAGCACTGAACACATAACATCATTGCCTCAGATGGACAGCGATATGTACTAAGGTCTGCAGGCCAATATGCTATTCTGTTACAGTGAGTCAGCGCCGACGCAGGCCCAGTGACATGCTGCCTAGCATTCGCCAGATGACTTCTACTTTTCTTTGAATTAAAAACAGTCTTTATTGCAAATTATTCCTTTATTTCAATACATTTAACCTTTATGGGGCTTCATATCATCTTAAAATTTTCCTTTTCCAATATATTAAAAACTATGAAACATATCTACACTAGACTGAGGCGTGTGTTGGATCAGATGAACCTGCAGAAATATTTTCCTTTACAGCTTTTTAAAAAACATAAAACGACTCTGTCTTTGTGACTGCTGCATGCTCGACCTGCCGAACCTGTGACCTGCCAACATCTCATCCATTGATGTGAAGTTCTGAGGACTCCTGCCTCTGTGGGAGCCAAACTGCTGCTGTCCGGTCCTGAGGGCATCTACTGCCATCTCTCTGAGAGCCGAACATGATATTTGGCCCACTGTCAAGCTGTCGCTGTATCCAAGAGGCGCATTAAAGATTGCTGCCGGAAACACAAGTATACATTGCCTGCCTCCAGTGGGGAGAACACACTGTTGCTCTACATTACAACTACATTCCGTGGAGATTACTGGGGAGCACCACTGTGATGGCCCACGACAGTACTCCAGTAAAAAGCAGTTGACAATCTGGTGGTCGATGCCACCACCACGCATGACGTTGAGGTGTTATGTGAGTGTCCACAACAGAGAAAAAAAATGGCCTCTGCAATCTGCTGAGGTGGATGTCAATGCATTGCAAGACGATGTGCTGCGTCCATTGTCCTCGCCATGGCCATGGCGAAGATGATCCAGCTATAGCACTTAAACTGAATAAATGTATGTCTTGCTAACGCTGTTTCACTAGCATGCAGACTGTCGGTTAGTCTTCACCACTTTACTCCATGCTTCACCATCCTACAGCTGTAAGGTCCTCAACCCAGACCCTTACAGATTTTTCAGTTCACAAAGGTAGCATACAGAATGCTCAATGAGTGATTACTCTGGTCTTGAAGACAGTACAGGAGCTGAATAATAAGGATACTGTGAGTAAGTCAGCCATGGTGATCTTGTAGTAAAGTGCATGCCAGGAAGCCATAAGCTCATGAGATCGATACCAGGATTTTTCAGTCTTTACGCAAGCCTTCTCCATGATGGGCAGCTTTGCCAGGAACTATTGGTATTCCATGTTAATCTGTTAGTCCCTTTCACCAGTATGTCCTGTGCTGAGTTAGGGGCACACAGGTCGCCGAAGAGGCGTCCAATTGAAAGAACTTGCAAACAGCGAGTTGAATACCTTCTTGAGGGACTCGCAGCCGATCATGTCACACGAATTTGCTTCTTTTACTATAAATAAGCCTCGTGGGTTTATAGGGGGAACATTTACTTTGGTGTTGGTTCCATAGTTCCGGTTGGAAGACCTCTTTCGTTCAGCGTTCTAAGTTTTCAAACAATAGGCGTATAAACAGCATTGTTGCTGCTCACCTTATTACTGCATGTTCCTGCTAAAAATCAGGCAATACGTTTCTCGCCTTAAAAGCCTGCTATCGAATCCGTTGAAACATTGGTGGTTTCACGTGGCGTTTTCTGATGCTGTGGCCATTCCATTTACGAGATTACGGCAAACGCCGGTATTTTATAGATGAAGTATGTAATCTCCCCACGGAAAAGTACCCTCTACCACGCAATAATTAATAATGGTCAACCAAATCATCCACATGTATTTACGTTTGAAAAGTATCTGATCAGATTTTCTAGTAATATATGCGCCGACAGCTCGTCGACGCCAAGGTATTTTTCTAGTACGTTTATTCTTTGGAACAACAGAGGTACAGAAATGTATGCTCCATGGTTATTATAGATAGAGGGAGAGAGGAACAGCTTCGGAAGTATCGGTTGGAAGATTGTCGGATTGCTAAAGGAGATTTATTTACTCTTCTTCGCGCTAAAGCGAGCTAGGAAAGTTTGTGCCGCTAGCGTGATAGATAAAGAGAAAGACAAACCTGTAAAAGAAAATTACATGAGACTTGGAACCAACAGAAAACGGAACATGTACGGAAATGGATTCAATATACAATTTTCCTCAGAAATAAGGTTTGTGACCATTTTATTCTAGAGTGAATGACGAATGAGTTCTCTGTCTGAACCATTGATGATTGTCTGGACCCTGTAATTAATTGGGAAGTTTCAGCTGTGACGAAGAGAGCCTGCAATCTCTGAGTTTTTTGAAATCGAGAAAAAAGGCTTCGTCCACATCTGAAATTTTAGATCTGTCGTAAACTGAACGAATTGTTCAAACGATCGATTTTCCCAACTGAATGCAGCGCTTAATAATAATAACAAATGTAAAGATCTTTTCCCAGCAAGCCAGCCGCTGAACATTAAGGCGAAGGGCTCCACCCGAGATTCTACTAGGCTGATTTCACGTAATTAATATATTTAAACTGTACACAGATAAAGGACAGAGAGAGAGAGAGAGAGAGCGAATGAAATTCGAGATATTACTCAGAATCCTCCATTAGCATAATTGTTTGTCTGTCTTTTCACGGATCAGCCTAATAAGAAAACACGAAGCCCTGACTTTATTGTACCGATTTATGTGTGAGGGCGAAAGAGCGATAAAGGCGACAGATACACTTCTGTACAGACAAAACATTACACCAAGTTAGTGGCAAGCTGCATTCATATAGACTTTCATCATTTACAGAGTAGAATTCATTATAAGTAGATGATCATTTGTAATAAGTGAAAAGGGAGCAGTCTCCTGTGTTTCCTGTTAGAGGCATTGTTGATTTACAATGCAACGAAGGGCACTTTTCACTAAACACGCTTTCATTTCAAATGCTGTAATCGGCTTGCGACGCCAACATAAATTTTCTGTAGCTGCAGACGTGGAAGAAGTACGAACCAGAGTTGTGGTTATCACACACCTGTAAGCAAAGCACAAACAGGGAAGAAAAACGTTATGCTTTAGTATGAAATGACAATGCGGTGTTTCTATTGCATAGCTGAACAGATGGAGTTCGCAATTATTGCCGTTAAGTAACCAAACATTAACGTTACAAACGCAAATAAGATTAATTCCATTCAAATTAACATGTCTACCATAAGCTCAGACTAGCTTTCGATCATTTATTTGCCAATGGTACAGGGCAGCTGCGGATCATAAAAATGTTGTTGAGGTCTTCAGTCCAGAGACTGGTTTGATGCAGCTCTCCATGCTGCTCCATGCTGTGCAAGCGTCTTCGTCCCCGAGTAACTGCTGCAACCTACATCCATCTTAATCTGTTTAGTGTATTTATCTCTTGGTCTCCCTCTACGATTTTTATGCTCCACGTTTCCCTCCAGTACTAAATTGGTGATCCCTTGATGCCTCAGAACGTGTCCTATGAACCGATCCCTTCTTCTAGTTACGATGTGCTACAAATTCCTCTTCTCTACAATTCTATTCACTACCTCATCATTAGTTACGTGATCTACTCATGTAATCTTCAGCATTCTTCTGCAGCATCACATTTCGAAATCTTCTATTCTCGTCTAAACTATTTATCGTCCATGTTTCACTCCCATATACGGCTCGGCCAGACACGAACTGAGCGACATAGACAGGGTCCAGATTAGGCCTCACTAATTCCCGCAACTTTCCCTTCAGGTAGAAGACCGCAGACCTGGGGCTTCCCACTTAAAAGATGCGACCGGCAGCGCCTCCCCCCCCCCCCCCCCCCCCCCCCCATAGAACCAGTACGCTTGTTTCTGGCGCTTTGTTCGTGTCCGCCCATCAAGAACTCGTAGTAATGAGTTTCAGCAAAAAGTTTTGTTAAACGCATAGAAGAGAGTTGTACTGAATATGGAGGGCAGTGTAAAGTGTTATTCCTTGTTTACAAAAATTTCATCTTTAGGCGCTATAGGGAGGTGACGTCGACTGGCGAGCAGGGCTGGAGATGCTCTAAGAATAACTGCAATGCAAAAAATTTTACATTAGGAAATGATCATGTTTTGTCGAGGTGCGACGGAAATCATAGTCATGATCCATATTTAGAGCAAGGCTTGGGAAGAGGGTCAGTGTCGAATTCCAGAAAATCGAAAGCTTCATGTGATAGTGACGGGCGACCTGCAAGACTCATTAATAAAGAGGTGGAGCAGCTGAGCCATTTGGTCAACATTCCGATTCATCGAGATGTAACATACATAAGAAACAATATTGTCAGTACAAGGCTTAAGTGCCATCCGAAATTGCCAAAATCAACAGAGGAGGTACACTTGGCGGTCAATTCTATTAACACGAAGACAATAAATGATGAGGAATATGTATTGAAAAGTGATACTGACTCAGGTTTGATAACTTTTTCAACGGAGTCACATCTTCGTTATTTATGTGAAAAGCACATAGTTCTGATGGAAGGCACATATGATTATGTTATAAAAAATTTTCTTGCAGTTGTTTACGATTCATGGGTACATCTGTGGAATGTACATTGCGCTGGTTTTCCGTTTTTGAAAGATAAAAAGACGGCAACGTACGTCGGTGCTCTGGATTGTGTTAAACAGGAATGATTAAACAAAGGAATGTGCTTCGAACCAAAACTTTTCGTGGTTGATTTTGAGGCAGCAATCCACGGAGCTGTTAATTCAGTCTTTCCCGAGAGTGAAACAGTTGGTTGCCTGTTTCGTCTGTCCCAGGCTTGGTAAGTTTTATTTTTTCCATCTTTTTTTTATCTTATACTAACACAGTATAGTTTTCGCTTGGGACTCTATGCAGTGTTGACTGTTTTCCTTCCTGTAAAGACCACAGATTCTTTACAGACGTTAGGGTCTGCACCCCCCTCCCCCCTTGATACATGGAAATTGCCATTGGTGGGGAGGCTTTCGTGCCTCAACGATACAGATAGCCGTACCGTAGGTGCAACCACAACGGAGAGGTATGTGTTGAGGGGACAAACAAACGTGTGGTTACTGAAGAGGGGCAGCAGCCCTTTCAGTAGTAGCAGGGGCAGCAGCCTGGATGATTGACTGATCTGGCCTTGTAACACTAACCAAAACGGCCTTGTTGTGCTGGTACTGCGAACGGCATGCAACTTTACTGTATGCTTAAATGACGATGGCGTCCTCTTGGGTAAAATAATCCGAAGGTAAAATGGATCTCCGGGCGGGGACTACTCAGAAGAACGTTGTTATCAGGAGAAAGACAACTGGCGTTCTACGGGTCGAACCGTGGAATTCCAGATCCCTTAATCAGGAAGGTAGGTTAGAAAATTTAAAAAGGGAAATGGATAAGTTAAAGTTAGATATAGTGGGATTTAGTGAAGTTTGGTGGCAGGAGGAACTAGACTTCTGGTCAGGTGAATACAGGGTTATAAATACAAAATCAAATAGGGGTAATGCA